>NC_059336.1:55552647-55853986 GCF_018350155.1 Leopardus geoffroyi
TACTTTAGTTGTTTATAGCCCTGAGTCGTCCGACCCTATTTTGTTCCCTTGAGCCTCCAAGAACTTATATCATGCGAAATTATTGCAGAATCACTAATTATTCCTCACGTCAGACCCTTTTCCAAAAAGTGATGCTATCCACCAAAGATTTATGGCCAAACAGAATAATGAACTTATTCTTAGGGAGCTCTCCTGTCATGAGAATTTACAAGATTTTTTGGGACTAGCACCTCTAGGGCCATTTCCTTGGCTGCTTTCCTCTCCCATTTTGGAGCTGGGGCCCAGTTCTCCATGTTGGCCGTGGATCACGGTGGAGGTTGTTGTGAGGTAGCCATGTAATTTCTTTATCTTTCACCTGCAAATTACACACATTATTTTGCAGCTCAAAATAAGCATTCCCAATGAGTTGCATTCAGTAAATGTCTTTCACAGCATTAGTACAGAACTGAGGTACAAAAGAATATTAATCTAATACATTCCAAAATTCAAATACTTGTGATTAATAAGCATTATTATCTATAAATAAGGCCCTAATGATACTTTGGCAGTGTTGTAAACACAAGAATCAGAGGCAATTATTGTCATTATTGTTCAGCAAGTACTTCCCATGAATACCAAATGGGTTTTGCTGTCCAGCTACTTGGCAAGAAAGGTTCCTATAAAGAAACAGATGTTGGCCAATCAGGACTGGCTACTATTAACGGCCCTTAGCCCAAAATGCAGAGTCCTTAAATAAGGAAAAAAAAAAAAAAAAAAAAAACAAACCAAAAAACAAAAACCCAAAAAACCTCAAGACATCCAAACAGTTTTGTCATGATTTTTTTTTTAAATGCCCTTTTATAATGAATATAAACGCATCTTGAAAATAATGCTGTTTTCCAATACCGACTCTGGGTGAATGGGGTGCATTAGCAACCATTGTGTTAGCCGGAAGTAAAGGTCTCATTTGTGCGGCTCTAGACCCTGCGTGATGAGGTGCCCTTGAAGTAAAACCAGTGGCCAACAAAAAATAAATTGCAGCGGCACGAACAAGCCATCAAAGCGCACAGGCATAGCCATGTTTCTCTTTTTTCCCTTCCTCAGGTTACACAGAGCTCGTTCCCTCACTCTTCTGTGTTAAATGGGACCAGCGCACCAGGCCTAGCTCCAGCACTCTGCTCTGTGTGTGTGTGTGTGTGTGTGTGTGTGTGTGTGTGTGTGTTGGGTGGGGGTGGGGGGGAGCTGCAGCAGTACAAGTGAAAGCAAATTTCTCACGCTTACAGAAAACTCCACACAGGCCCCTTGCCATACATTCATTCTGCACTCTGGGTCCTAGAAGCCCATGCAGGACCAGCTTTAGCTGTGCCAACGAGCTGATTTCAGCTTGCACTCTTACTAAATCCAATGACACTGGGTAACAGCTAAATTGGTTTTTGGGGAGAAGGGAAAAAAAAGTTCCATATACATTTTCCTAAGGGGTAGGTGCATTAAGGACTGAATACAGATTTATTGTCTATTTTTAAGTGTTCCTGTGCCATGCCCTATGCTTTAAAGATGCCATAGGTCTGTACAGCAGGGGTTGAGAAAGCACTGAACTGGTTTCCCACGGTGCTGGAGAAACTTTGAGGAGAGTGGAGTGGCTGTGGGGCGGGTGATGTTGTGAAGAAGCAACATGTTTGGCCGCCATTGCTGTTGGCCGCCATTGCTGTGAGCATGTTGTTTATTGAGACTGTATAGTGGGACGGGGCGCTAACCGGCTGGAGGTGAGTGAGATTGTTTTGTACGGACTCTCCTCTCCCCCAACCTCCCAACAGACACTTCTTTATCATCACTTCCTGTTTGGTGGGATTTTCCCCTCTTGCCCTCAGGAAACTGAAGGGATTCCTCTGTCCTTAAAATAAACTGGCTTGGGGAACCAGGGAGAGTGTCAACCTATGAGATTTTCCTCTGCCTCCTACTGAGAATGTTCTTGCCAACCTTAGCCCCCTGGACTTTTGTTGTGGGAGCAAAGTCGCCACGCTCAGGGATGCAATGAGCTGGACTCCAAAGCTGACAGGAGGGGCTGGGCACTGTGTCCTCTCTCTTCTATCTTTAGCTCCCCTAAATGGGCTGGAGGGCGAATGGTCCACAAGAATTCAGGCAGCCTGTGCTCAATCTCCCAGTAAAGGGAGATGAGAAAAGATGAGCTCCTCCAAGCAAATTTGTTCTCATTTCCAAGCTTAATGACTCAAAAGAGATTTTCCACAGCAACAACAACAGTGACAGCAATAATAATAACGAGCACATTTTACTAAGGACTTAATGCTCACCGAATGTGCATTGTTCCTTTTAAGGCTCTAAAGGCCCTTTGAAATACTGCTTGTATTCGGGGTTTGACAGATGAGCTTGCAGAGGCACCTAGGGGCTAAATCACCTGCCCAAAGTCAAATGCTGGTGGTACCTGGTTTTGGTCCTATCTCTCAGAGACAATGTGTTTTTAACAGCAGTGCTTTACTGCTGTCCAAATTCTGGGGAGACCCTGCTGCTTTCTCCCCTTCTCGGAGTTCCCCAGATGTCCCCGCTGGCAAAGCAGTCCTGTGACATTTGTGAATGCAGCCCCTCCTCCCCCCTCTCCCCCCCCCCCCCCCCCCCCCCCCCCCCCCCCCCCCCCCCCCCCCCCCCCCCCCCACAGCAGGCTCATGTTAAAACAAGGCTGGTGAAGCCTCCAGGGCCTCCTTCCACAGCACTGCGACCGGCCATCAGCCACGTCTCCCAGCCCTGCGTGGTATAGCCACGTCTCCCAGCCCTGCATGGTATGGGCCCAGAATACGGCTCAGGATATTAACCTGGAATGATTATCACAATTTGGTTTGGATGGTCCATTTACACTGCAGTACAGCAAGTTGTAAGGATCTCAGAAAGTGCATGTGTGTGCATCTGTAAATTCCTGAGCTAGATAACACATAGAGCAACGTGTCAGTTTCTCTGGGTGTGAGCACCCCGGGGAAGAAAAGAACCCATTGATGGGAAGCCCTGTACCCAAACACGAGGTTGACTAAGACTTTGGAGATTACCCCTGCTTCCAGGCTGATGGAAGAGCCCATGGGGCTGTTTGGGCTGGTCTTTTTCTCATTGTGCCCAGCTCACGAACACCTTCGCAGGGACCGAGTGGATGCCTCGAAGCCACAGGCAGAGCTTCTGTCTTAAGCCTGCTCACTACCCTTGGCATCGTTTGGGAGACAGTGGAGCTGTTTCAGGGAGCGCCGGATAAATCAGTGAGACTGGACTCCGTGGCCCCCCAAGGGAGAGCTGTGAATCTGGGCACTGCTCCTCATTACGCTGACTAGGGATCGGAGTGTGCAAATGCCCGTTCCTGGCTGGAGGGAAGCGAGTGCTTTCATTCGGGGTCTAAGAGGAAATACAGTTAGCTGTGGAACTTTGAGAAACACTGGTGCTCTACTCACAGTAACAGTGACATAAAGGTTGAAAAAAAACCCCTCAATAATAATTGCATTCCAAATGAAATCTTCATTTCTGCCACTGGCCCCCCAAAGGGTAAAATGCTATTTGTAAAGGTCAAAGTGAAAAGGTTACTTGGCTTCTGGAAAATGACTCTCACCAATTAATTAATTAGCTATTAATTAGTTAATATTCTACCTCATTCCAAGAAGGAATTTGATGCGATTCATAAAAAACACGTGACAGGAGGGAACTAAAGTTGGAAAAATGAGCCAGGGGAAAGTCAGCATAAACTAATGTATACCCTCAAATGCTGTGCTCTGCTTAGAGATGCTAGAAAAGTCACATAAAATGACACGAGATAGGGTTTACTTTTTCCATAGTGCAGAAAAAAAAAAAAAAAAAAAAAGAAAAATAGAAAAAAGTTTTACAATAAGCTATCAATCTATGTTAACTTTTATTTGAAGAGACACTGCTTTCAAGATGAACTGTCAATTACATATGACTAGAATATATTTCCTAAACAACTTTGATATATTTCACCTCAAAGAAAATGTTCCGAAAGGAATTTACTACGATAGCTTTTGTATTTAAAACAAAAAAAAGCACATCTTGAGCCCATTCAAAATTTATATTGAAGAAATAGCACTATGGTACTCTTTGGCAATTTTTAATGTTGGCAATTGGCATTTTACTTCTATATTTACTTCCCATAAGATAATTTGACAGTTTGCAAAATATAGATCATATCAGCTTCTTCCCAGTGAGTCTCAGGAAATCAATAAATGATAATATGTTTTACAGTTTTTTCTGTTTTTTTTTTTTTTTTTTTTGTTTGTTTGTTTAGATAGTCAAGAGGCAGACAGTATAAAGAGCTCAATGAAGCTCCTTAGATTTAGGGGTATATAAATTCATGCACTAAGCCACAACTGGTTTAGAGATTTGGTTGCCTCATGTAACTTTTGCTTTCTGATTTTTCGTCTGTTAAACTAGGGTGAGGGATTTAGTTGGTCTTTGGCTGCCTTCTCGTCATAAAATTCTGTTGTTTTGAATTTTTTGTCATCTAGAGAATCCATTAATGTAAGCATGATTTTTTAAATATCGAGTTATATTTCAATTGCTATAGAACTTGCATGTCAAGAAGAATACAGGACATTCTATTATGCGGTATAAATCAATAAAATGAAAATGTATCCATTGACAACGTTTGTATTTTCACCTGTTACAGAGCTGTGCCGTCTTTGAATACAATACACTTTTATGCCCCATTAAAGCATGCTTGACATAGCTTTCAACTACTTGCAAATGCTGAGAAGTTGAAAAACATAACATTTACAAAAGATACATCTGGTGCATATTTATATGACTTGGAATAAGGAATCATTTAAATACTGCTGAGCTATCTCCATATTAGGAGAAAAGATATTCCGTCCATATGTGAAATCAGTAGTAAAATACATATAGGTTTAAATTTCTCTTACGCATTTTTTTTTTTTACTTGACGCATGCTAAAAATATGGAAATATTGATTAGGGCTTAATTCATCTATTTGAATTGTTGGAACTGCATTTCCCTTGAATATCGTAGACCACATCATTAAATCTAGTTTACATTCTAGAGGAGATAAGTTTTGAAAGGGGTTAAAAGTAGCACTTTCTACTTAGAAAAGTTGCTTCTTCTGGCACCAGAGTTCCTAATCTGGGGATCATGGACAAGTTCAACATCCAAAGATCAACTTCAAAGGCTCTCTGAAACTCCCGAGTTTATACACAAACATTTGTGTGTGTGTATATGCACATGATTTTTTTTTTTTTCCTGGTAAAAGCCTAATTTACCACAGTATCTCAAAGAGCTTTATGACTGTGGTGTAGTGGAAAGACTTTAAATGATAAAAAATACTTGGGGTTACTGCCTACTACTGGTTTAACCTACCTTCTGTAGCCACTTGTCTGCTACAGGTCTTATCTGTGAAATAAAAGGGTCGTGCTGGATCATCTCAGATGCCCTTTTCAGCAACCACATTCCGTAGTTCCAGGTGGGAAACTCACCTCCATTCACCTAAATACTCAGGCCACCAGTGCCGTCAGCATTTGCCGTATCCTGTGCATTTATTTTTAGGTTGTTACTGTGCAGTTTCTGAGTGGAGTAAAGGTGAGTTACGCTGAATAGCGTGCAGGGCTGCATACATATTGAGTTGGGAAAAAAGAACACCTAAATTGTACAGCTTTTCTAGAGTGCCATGTGGTACAGCATATGAAATATAACTTGTACCCTGCAGCTCACACACACTTTAATTAATGTTATGGGCTGTGCTTTAAACGGAGAGAAGTGAGAAAATCAAGGTTAAGGACGCTCTGTTCTTTACTATGTAGAAGGGAAAAAGAGACAGCTATGTAAATTAAGGATTTCGTATCTCCTTGTCAATTTCTTATCTGTTGTCAGTTTGAATGATTTCTAAATCAGAAGAATGCTGAAGATCTGTTTTCCCATCAGTTTTGAGCCTAAGGAATTTGGAGCTGGAGTACTGAGCCAGGAAACAGTCCTGTTTTGAATTCAGAGGCTCTACTGCTGAGCACAGATGCCAGGCTGATGATACATTCCAAAAGGTTCGGCTTGATATTTCAACCCCAGAGGTCAGAGAGAATTCGTGGAGTGGGCCGGTGAAGAGTAGCAAATGTGGCTGGGAATCTGCTGTTGGCGCCCTTGGGAGAAGAGCGCCTCAGCAGGCTCTCTACATTTTCACATATTTGACTCAGTGGACCTCCAACATCTAGAAGGCTTTCTAAAATTTTCACTTCGCAGTTAGTTTTTCTGGTGTTTGACAGACCAAACCTCCAAAGCGGATCTGATCTGTTACGCAGAATTTCTTAATTTGAGAGGTATTGACTGGACAGATTGTCCCACATTATTATTATTATTACTACTTTTTTTTTGAGCCCATAAGATCAATCATGTCAGTGTGGCAGCTGGGTGTAGGGGCTAACTCCACGCAAGCTACAAACCAGATTCCAACCTCAGGCAAGTGCTTGCTCTCACCTTTCCTTCTCTCTTTCCCCAGATATTTTTCTCTGTCGTAGATCTATTAAAACTCTGCCACTAGAGTAAGAAGTGGTAACTTTTTCTGAGTTCAAAGCCCCACGGAGACTATTTTTCCGGGAGGATGGCTTTGAAAGGGTTCAGTAGAGCCGAGATGGATGCTGTCGTGAAGTTCATGGGAAGTCTGACTTGGCTCATATACGATACATGATGATGTATCCTGATGACACTAGGAAACCTGAGATTTATTTATTGTTAATTCATATTTCTAATGGGTGACAGAACTTTTCACGACCAACTGGAATGACAAAAAAGGGCACAATTAAGGACAGAAATATCACAGACCAAATTTTGATGGGGAAGGAAACGAAAATATGCTTTTTTCCCAAAAGACCATAACTCTCATGCCCCGAAACTTGTCAAAACCAGAACTACATCCTGCACTGAATGTTTCCTTAAGCAGTTAAGTCATTGACCTACCTCTTACGGTTATTTATTTACCTTTGTGGAAAGATGCGTTGATTCCATCTGAGTACTAGGCCACCCCAGGAGGTGGGAAGGAGGTCAGAGTAAATTTGGCTAATGATGTGGCATTTTCATCTTTGGAATGAAGGGAAATAAAAGACTGATGCTTACTATCGATGCCGTTTTGTCTCTACTGGAAGAGATCTGAATGACCGAAGCTGTCCTGTGAGAACTCTGTGTTCTGTCCGCTCTGCTTTTCCTGAGTCCTCCCCTGCCCCACCCACCCCTAGCCCCGTGCAGCAATTCTGTGCTTTGACCCTTGAGCTTTCTCCCTAGGAATGTTCTCCCGGGAACCTCTTTGAGCATATTGGTAAAGCTACCACAATAAGATTGAATGACATGCCATCGATAACATTAGCTGTTTTAGGTTTAACTGTAGCCCATTCAGTCAACAATGTATGTGTTTATTCCCCTGCATATACACGGGGTAAATGGTATTTTACTTCGGTATCGTAAGGACCTTGGAAGATGAAATAAAGTGTGCCAGAAATACCTAAGGAAAAAAGATGCCTTACAGGTCGAAAGTACTGTTACCTTCACCGTGATTCAGTGTTGCTGTGCAGCGGGAGGTCATAAGACATCCCATGAAATGGAAAGTGACAGAGAAACAAACAAAAAAAGAGAACTCTGGCACTCTTTTGCCACGGACTCTTTCACGTCTCTTCCCTGAGGTCCCAGTATTCCTGCTGTAATTAACATACATTATTTTGATTTGGAAACACGATTGGTTTATCATGATAATTTTTTTTTTCAGTTGGATAGCGTTTTCAGGGGGATGGAATTTCATCTTGGAGAGCTTATGGTTTGCAGAGGTGAGAATTGAAATCCTTCAACTCAGATTTCTTAGACTGGTGTCTACCTAGAGAATATTTTCTTATGTCTTTTGAATTTTTATATTCGTGTAATTATTTATTTATGTGAATCACAGGACAGTGTTTTTCTTCTCCCCTCCTCCTTGGTTTTATTAAGAAATAATTGACATGCATCCTTCTCTAAGTTTAAGGCATATAGCATGATGGTTTGATTTACATATATTGTAAAATGATTACCACATAGGTTCAGCTAACATCCGTCTTATCATATAGATACAGTAAAAAGAAAAGAAAGAAGAGAGAAAAGGAAAAAAAATATGTTTTTTCCTCCGTGCAATGAGAACTCTTAGGATCTACTCCCTTAACAACCTTTTTTTTTTTTTTTAAAGTTTATTTATTTTTGAGAGAGAGCACGAGAGTGTGAGCAGGGGAGAGGCAGAGAGAGTGAGAGAGAGAGAGAGAGATTCTAAAGTAGGCTCTGCACTGTCAGCGGAGAGCCCGATGAGGGGGTTCAGTCTCACGAACTCTGAGATCATGACCTGAGCTGATACCGAGTGGAATGCTTAATCGACTGAGCCACCCAGGCACCCCAACAACTTTTTTATACATCATACAGTTATCATGTTGTGCATTGGACCCCCGGTGAAAGTTTGTGCCCTTTAACCATCTTCCTGCAATTCTCCCTTCCCCTGGTCCCCACCTCCAGTAACCACAAGTCCGATTTCTTTCTCTATGAGGGCTTTTTTTTTTCTTTTCCTTTTAGATTTCACACTTAATTGAGATCTTAGAGTATTTGTCTTTCTCTGACCTACTTCGCTTAGCATAATGCCCCCAGGGTCCATCCTTGTTGTCACCAGTGGTAGGATTTCCTCGATTTTTATGGCTGAATAATATTCCATTGCTCTATATATCCCAGGACTTCTTTATCCATTCATCCCTCAATGGACCTAGGTTGTGTCCGTGTCTTGACTATTGTAAATAATGCTGCTATGAACATGGGGGTGCAGGTATCTTTTAGAGTTAGTGTTTTTGTTTACTTTGGATATATTCTCGGAAGTGAAATTGCTGGGTCATAGGGTAGTTCTGTTTTTAACTCTTTGAGGATGCTCCATACTGTCTTCCGTAGTGGCTGCGGAATTTATAATCACACCAGCAGTGCACAGGGGTTTCCTTTTTTCCACATCAATGCTAGCATTTGTCATCTTGTGTCTTTTAGGTGATGGCCATTCTGTGAGTATGAGGTGGTATCTCATTGTGGTTTTAATTTGCATTACTGTCATGACTAGTGATGTTGAACATTTTTAATGTACTTGTTGGGCTTTTATGTATCTTCTTGGGAGAAGATCTGAAAATAGTCCTTTGCCCGTTTTAATAATTGGTTTTGTTTTTGTTTTTCTTTTTTTTGCTATTGAGTTGTATGAGTTCTTTACATATCGTGGATATTAACCTTTTATCAGATATATGGTTTATCAATATTTTTTCCCATTCCATAATTTGTTTTTTTGCTTTGTTATAGTTTCTTTTGCTGTGCAGAGGCTGTTTAGTTTGATGTAGTCCCACTTGTTTATTTTTGATTTTTTGCTTGTGCTTTTGGTGTTTTATCCCCTAAATCATTAGCAAGACCCACGTCAAGGAGTTTTATTCCTACGTTTTCTCTTAGGAATTTCAGGACTTAAATTTATGTTTGTAACCCATTTTGAGTAAATTTTTGTGGGTGGTGTAAAATATGGGTCCAGTTTCATTACATGTGAATATTCACTTCTCTGGCCCCATTTATTGAAGAGACTGTCTTTTTTTGTTCCCATTGAGCATTCTTGGCTTGCTTGTCAAATTTTAGTTGACTGTATATGCTTGGGTTTATTTCTGGGCTCCCGATTCTGTTCTATTGGTCTATTTGGTTTCATGCCAGTATCATGCTGTTTTGATGACTATAGCTCTATAGTATAGCTTGAAATTAGGAAGTGTTATATCTCCTGCTTTGTTTTTCTTTCTCAGAATTTTATTTGCTATCTGGGATCATTCATGGTTCCATATAGATTTTAGGAGTATTTTTTTCTACTTCTGTAAAAAATGCCATTAGTATCTTGATAGAGATTGCATTGAATTCATAGATGGCTTTTGATATTACTGACATTTTAACAATATGAATTCTTCCAATCCATGAATATAAGATATGCTTTTTATTTGGGGCGCCTGAGTGGCTCAGTCGGTTAAGCGTCCGACTTTGGCTCAGGTCATGATCTCACAGCTCGTGAGTTCGAGCCCCGTGTCGGGCTTTGTGCTGACAGCTCAGAGCCTGAAGCCTGCTTCGGATTCTGTGTCTCCCTCTCTCTTCCCCTCCACTGCTTGCACTCTGTCTCTTTGCATTGTCTCAAAAATAAATGAACATTAAAAAAATTAAAAAAAAAAGATACGCTTTTTATTTATTTGTGTCTTTGATTTCTTTCCTCAATGTCTTTAGAGTTTTCAGAGTAGAAATATTTCACCTTGTCCGTTAAATTTACTCTGAAGTATTTTGTTGTTTTCAATGTTAATGTAAATGGGATTGGTTTCTTTATTTCTCTTTCAGAAAATTCATTGCTAGTGTATAGAAACACTACAGATTTGTGTATGTTAATTTTATATCCTGCAACTTTACTGAATTCATTGATTCACCCTAACAGTTTTTTGCCTGACTCTAGGATTTTCTCTCTATAAAATTATGTCATCTGTAAATACAGGCAAGTTTACTTCTTCCTTTACAATTACGATATACCTTTTATTTCTTTTTCTTGCATAAGTGCTCTAGGCACTTGAATAGGAGTGGAGGGAGTGGGCATTCTTGTGTTGTTTCTCATCTTAGAGGAAAAGCTTTCAATGTTTCACCATTGAGTATGATATTAGCTGTGGGCTTGCCATATATGACCTTTGGTACTTGAGAGATGTTTCTTTCATACTGAATTTGTTAAGAGTTTTTTTTTTTTTATCATGAACGGATGTTGAATTTCATCAACTGTTTTTTTTTTTTTGCACCTATTCAGATGAGGATATGATTCTTTTCTTTCATTTTATTAATGTGATGGGTTGCATTAATTGATTTGTGGATGTTGAGCTATCCTTGCACCCAAGGGATAAATTCTACTTGATCATAGTGAATGTGCTGGTGAATTCTGTTTCCTAGTATTTTACTGAGAATTTTGCATTTATATGCATCAGGAATATCGACCACTAATTTTCTTTTGTAGTAGTGTCCTTTTCTGGTTTTGGAATTAGGATCATACTGGCCTATAAAATGACTTTGGGAGTGTTCCTTCCTTTTTGATTTTTTGGGAAAAGACTGAGAAATATTGGTGTTAATTCTTCTTTAAATGTTTGGTAAAATTCACCAGTGAAGCCCCGACCTGGTCCTGGTCCTGGGATATTTTTGATTACTGATTCAATCTCATTACTAGTAATGGGTCTATTCAGATTTCCTATTTCTTTTGATTCAATCTTGGTAAGCTATGTGTTTCTAAGACCTTTTCCATTTCTTCTATATTGTCAAGTGTGTTGGCATATAATTGTTCATAGCAGGCTTTTATGATCCTTTGAATTTCTGTGGTATCAGTTGTGTTGTCTCCTTTTTCATTTATGATTTTGTTGATTTGGGTCTTTTCTCTCTTGTTCTTTTTTTGGTTAATTTAGCTAAGGACTTGCCAATTTTGCTTATCTTTTCAAAGAACAAAGTAGTTTGGTTAATCTTTTCTATTATTTTCCCATTCTCTATGTTATTTATTTCTGCTATAATCTTTATTATTTCCTGTCTTCTGCTAACTTTGGTTTCAGTTTGTTTTTCTTTTTCTAGTTCTTTAAGGCATAGAGTTAGGTTACGTATTTGGGGTTTTTCTTGTTTCTCACTGTAGGTGTTTATTGCTATGAATTTCCCTCTTAGAATTGCTTTTGCTGCATCCCTGTTCTGATATGTTGTGATTCCATTTTCATTTGCCTCAAGCAGCTTTTTTATTTCCCCTTTAATACTTTTTTTGATCCATGGGCCTATCAAGGGGTGTTGTTTAATGTCCATCTGTTCATGTATTTTCTAGTTCACCTCTTGTTCTTGGTTTCTAGTTTCATGCCATTGTGGTCAGAGGAGATACTTTGTATGATTTCAGTCTTCACACATTTACTAAGACTTGTTTCGTGGCCTAACACATGGTCTATTCTAGAAAATGTTTCACGTGAGGTTGAGAAAAATGGGTATTGTGCTGTTGTTGTTGGATAGAATATTCTGTACGCTTGTTAGGTCCATCTGGTCTATAGCGTTGTTCAAATCCTCTGTTTCCTTATTGATTCTCTGTCTAGATGTTCTATCTATTGTTGAGAATGGGGTATGAAAGTCCCCAACTATTATTGTATTACTGTTTATCTTTACCTTTATTTCTGTTCGTTTTTGCTCCCATGTTGGGTGCATAAAATCTACATGTTTTTTCATATTGTATAGCAATAACGGATTATTGTAGTTATGGTAACTTTTCTACATTCTTTTTTTTTTTTAACTTTTAAACTGCAGTTGGAAGTGAATGTGTAAGTGAATAATGACCATTATTACCATATTGCAGAATCTATGACTACATATATATATATATATATATACACATACATATATATATATCCCATTACCATGATATTTACAATACCGTTTTATGATTTTATGTTGTTAATTAGTGTTCTTTTACTTCCACCCAAAGAACTCCCTTTAGTATTTATTTTAAGGGAGATTTGGCGGTGATGAATCCCTTCAGCATTTGTTTGTTTGGAAAAGTCTTTTTCTCTCTTTTGCTTCGATGGCTTTGCCTGGCATAGAATTCTTGGTTGACAATTACTTTATTTCAGTATGTTGGATATGTCATCCCATTCTGTCCTGGTCCAAAAAATTTCTGGTGAGAAACTACTGGGGGTTTCCTTGTATGTAACCTCTCTCTCTCTCTTCTTTATTGTTCTTAAAATTCATTGTTCATCTTTGATTTTGACAATTTACTTATAATGTGTCTTGGTGTAATCCTATTTAGGTTCAACCTACTTGGGATTCTTTGGGCCTCATGGATCTGGATGTCCATTTCTTTGCCGAGGTTTAGGAAGTTTTTAACCATTATTGGCTAAATTATTCATTCTTTCCCTTTCTCTTTCACTAATCCTTCTGGAATTCCCATAATGGGAATATTGTTTGTTTGTTTGTTTGTTTCATTATGTTCCATAGTTCATGTAGGCTTTCTTCATTCTTTTTTTATTCTTTTATCTTTGTTCTCTCTCATGGATGCTACCCAATGCTCTATCCTCCAGATCACTGATTCTTTCTTCTGCAAAGTCAGATCTACTTTTGAAACTCTCTATTAAATTCTTTAGTTCAGTTATTATTTCTTTCAACTCTAGGATTTCTTTCTCTCTCTCACTCCCTTTTGATAGTTGCCTTTTCCTTAGGAACTATTTTGTTCATGCTTTGTGTTCCTAACTTAGTTTAACTATATGTCTGTGGTTTATTGTGGTCCACTAAACTTCTTTAAGAGGATTATTCTGAATTCTTTGTCTGGTGGTTTGTAGATCTCCATTTCTTTAGGGTCCGTTATTGGAACTTTATTAGTTTTCTTTGGTGGGATTATTTATGTGATTCCTCATAGTCCTTGATTCCTTATGTTGGTATTTTCACATTTGAGTAATTGTGCTCTTCTTTCGGAGTTTACAGGTTTTGGCACAGATGGTTCTTCACCAATCAGCTCAGGTTGGCTTTTTGGGTGTGTGTGCTGGTAATGTCCTTGGGAAGGTGGGACATACTAATTATGGTCTGTTTTTGGGTGAGGCAACTGTTGAGGCTGATTCACAGCCCTGCACTGGCAGGGAAGCAGGACCAGACCCAGAGCCTGTCTAATTCATTGTTTGGTCATCCAAAGCAGGTTAGAGTGTTCTCTGGATTCCCTGGGAAGATGAGGCCACCAGTTTTGCTCTGCTGAGAGGGGAGGCCAAGACTGTGCTTTCTGTTCAAGTGATACTTTTGGTAGGGGTGTTGCATGGGCTCTGAGGCTTCCTGTTGGTTCTGGTTAGGCTCCTTGGTTGGAGGCTGTATTCAGTGATAAGTGGGACCACAAATTGGATTCTCTTCCCCGGGGCAGCAGGAGCAGCACCCTAACGCCTTTAAAGCTCATTATTGTTTCAACTCAAGCCAGCCTGCACCCCAAGTTTCCTGACCGAACAGGGTCACTGCAAACAGTTGGCTTTGCCAGGGCCATTTTGCTAAGTAAATATGAAATAGGCATCTGAGTGAAAAAAAAAAAGCGGCACACTGATAGATGTCCTGTTCTCCCAGTGAAAGCCCAGAAACCAGAAATCTAAATGATTCTTTCACAGACGTTATGTAGAAAATATGACCATGACATTGCAGAAATGACCCAGGACAGTTTTGTAAACTATATTTTTATGCTCTAGGCTGGAAAGCATTATCATTGTAAGTATAGAAGCGTTTTCTTTTTTACTATTTGTTTTAAGAATACTATGCAGTGTCTTAAGTTTCCCCTCACTCTTATATTATCAACAAGGAAGATTTTTCTGATGGAAAAGATTGCTAAAAGAGATCAGGAAATGTGCTTTTTCGAGGTATAATTCTCCATAAGAAAAGGCATAGACTACTAAATTATCCAAATAAAGTAGCATGGGCTATTAAATTATCCCTTCAATGTTAGGAATTTATGAGTGAACATTCACTATGCAATACTGAATGTTCATATTGTAGATCCAGAATTGTTTAAAAAGCCATTTTGCAAATAATCTGCTGTGAGGAAGCAGTGTAAATTCATTAAAATTGAGGAAAGCACATCATGTGTCTATATCCTTAAATGGCTGGCCTGTTTGGACTGAAATGAGTGATAATTTCGCTATAAATTCCAGTTAAGTTGGTGAACCAGTTAACTCAGTAAACAAATTAAGTGGGCTAAATTAAAAAAAAAATAGATTGGATGATTAAAATAGATAGATCAAAATTAGAGAATACCATAAAGGAATATTCTCATTTCCTCCAAAATGAGAAATTTCTTGTGCTACCACTCCCACAGAAATGAAGCAAGAAATTATGTATTTTTAAATTATTTGAGATGAATGTGTAACTTTTCGGGTATGTAAAGTAGGAAAATAAGTGGAGAAAAGTACTTGAATAAAAATCTGGAGGTTTACAACAACAACAAAATATATTTTTTAATGTTTATTTTTGAAGGAGAGAGACAGAGCATGAGCTGGGGAAAGGTCAGAGAGAGAGGGAGACACAGAATCTGAAGCAGGCTCCAGGCTCTGAGCTGTCAGCCCAGAGCCCGACGCGGGGCTTGAACCCACGAGCTATGAGATCATGACTGGAGCTGAAGTTGGACGCCCAACCGACTGAGCCACCCAGGCACCACCCCTTCATATATTTTTTTAATTAAGATGCTTTTGTTTATTTTTTAAAAATCTGCCTATGTTTTGAGTATTACAAGATTTTCCTTTCTCTTATTTTTGTTATGCCTTCTCAAATAGCTAATGGATTTATCAGCATTCTTTTTGTTTTTAATGTTTTTTAAAGTGTATTTATTTTGAGAAAGAGAGAGAGAGAGCACAAGAAGGGGAGGGTCAGAGAGAAGTAGAGACAGAATCCCAAGCAGGCTCTGCACCATCAGTGCAGAGCCCAATGCGGGGCTCGAACCCACGAATTGTGAGATCATGACCTGAGTGGAGATCAAGAGTTGGACACTTGGGGCGCCTGGGTGGCTCAGCTGGTTGAGCGTCCGACTCTGGCTCAGGTCATGATCTCACAGTCTGTGAGTTTCATCCCCACGACCGGCTCTGTGCTGACAGCTCAGAGCCTGGAGCCTGCTTCTGATTCTGTGTCTCCCTCTCTCTCTGCCCTTCCCCTGCTCACACTCTGTCTGTCTATCTCTCTAAATAAATAAACATTAAAAAAAAAAAAGAGTTGGACACTTCACCGACTATGCCACCCACTCACCCCAGATTAATCGGCATTCTTAACCTGGATCGGATGATTTGGCCCCCTGGTGATTTTTCTAGTGCCTCTGATACCTTTTTCAGCTTGTTTTCTAAGGAGACAGTATGTATTCACTTTTTGCAGAAATAAATTTGGAGCCTTTCAAACTCCTGAGTTTTAGTATTTTTCATTTTGTTTCTTGGATTTTCTTCTCTTTTGCCTCCCCCGCCCCTCTTAAAGTTTAAAATTAGTCTCCCAGGGGCACCTGGGTGGCTCAGTTGGTTGTGTCCGGGTTCCGTTCAGGTCATGATTTCGCGGGTTTGTGAGTTCAAGCCCCGCATCGGGCTCTGCACTGACGTCTCGGAGCCTGGAGCCTGCTTCGGGTTCTGTGTGTCTCCCTCGCTCTCTGACCCTCCCTGCTTACGGTAACTCTGACTCTCTCTCAAAAATAAATAAACATTAAAAAAATAAAAAAAAAATAAAATTAGTCTCCCGTTCTCACATTTGTTTTTGTTTTTGTTTTGCTTCCCGCTGTGGGCCCCTTCTCTCCCAGTGATATTGCTGGGATTTCTTCTCTGTCCCACCATCGAGTTTCAATTTTCTTTTATGCATCTATTGACACTTCTTTAGCTATAGTATCCTTATCTTTCCCTTTTTTGTTTTCTTTTATAGAGATAGCCATGCTGTCTCCTTTCTATGGGGATTTGCCAAGCTAGTGGAAATTTCAAACCAATATATGTTGATGGACAACTAATTTTTCATGCAGTTTTCGTTGAATTTCTAATCGACCTTCCTCCCTAATTTCCTTTTTTATTTTATTTATTTATTTATTTATTTATTTATTTATTCAACGTTTATTTATTTTTTTTGGGACAGAGACAGAGCATGAACGGGGGAGGGGCAGAGAGAGAGGGAGACACAGAATCGGAAACAGGCTCCAGGCTCTGAGCCATCAGCCCAGAGCCTGACGCGGGGCTCGAACTCACGGACCGCGAGATCGTGACCTGGCTGAAGTCGGACGCTTAACCGACTGCGCCACCCAGGCGCCCCCCTAATTTCCTTTTTTAAATGTTTATTTATTTATGTTTGGGAGACAGAGACAGAGAGAGAGAGAGAGAGGAGAGGGCATGCACAAGCTGGGGAAGGTGGAGGGGCAGGAGAGAGGGAGACAGGGAGAGAATCCCAAGCAGGCCCAGCGCCCTGCGCAGAGCCCCATACGAGGCTCAAACTCACGAACCGTGAGATCAGGACCTGAGTGGAAATCAAGAGTCAGATGCTTAACTGACTGAGCCACCTAGGCGCCCCTCTAATTTCTTTTTAAAAATTTTTTTTTTCAACATTTATTTATTTTTGGGACAGAGAGAGACAGAGCATGAACGGGGGAGGGTCAGAGAGAGAGGGAGACACAGAATCGGAAACCGGCTCCAGGCCCTGAACCATCAGCCCAGAGCCTGACGCGGGGCTCGAACTCACGGACCGCGAGATCGTGACCTGGCTGAAGTCGGACGCTTAACCGACTGCGCCACCCAGGCGCCCCTGCGCCCCTCTAATTTCTTGTCCACAGTCGCTCAGCCTTGCCCTCTGTCTTCGTAATGGGCGCAAACCCTGTCTTTTTTACTTGTATGTCTGGACCCTCCTATGTTTGGCCGGCTTTGGTTGCATCTAAGAAACTTTAGGCTGAGAATTCTGCCTAGCCAACTTTAACATGGGTATTTTATTTTATTTTATTTTATTTTTTAGATCACTCTTTTGTTTTAAGTTTTTGTTTTAATTCCAGTTAACATAGAATGTTATATTAGTTTCAGGTGTACAATAAGCAGGCGTTTTATGCATTCTTTCCATCAGCTATCCAGGTGCCACTTCCACACCCATCCTTTCGGGAAGAGACTTGTCTGGAAGGAAAAAGACCCCTTAGATGGGAGGCGGCACCGTGTGCATGTTGGGTCAACCGACAGACAGACAGGGTTCTGACAGGGGCTCTCCGCTTACACTGTGTGTGTTCCCGTGCGTCAGCCACCGAGTTCTGGGCACCCTTCTGCATGCTTGGAGACAATAACACCCAACTCGCAGGGTTTCAGTGTGCATTTTGTACTTGGAGCATTTCCAGCAGGTTTTAATTCCCTCTGTACTTACCTGTGGTCGAGATGTCAGAAAACTTACAACAGTTAGACACAGCAGACACGGTGAACGTGACAAAAGCTGGGGGTGGTAGAAATAATGCCATCGCCATGGCACTTTGAACATTTCAGAGCAGTCGTGTTGTCCATTTCACTTAATCTTTACAATGACCCTGAGGTCCGGTGATGACCCCTGGCCCCTCAGCAGGGAACTGGAGCGTCTCTTTAGGGCACTGCCGCCGTGTGATTAATTTGGGAGGGAAGAAATGCCCCCGAAAAAGCCACGTGGGTATCAGGAAGCTAATGGCCAGTAAGAGATCATCCTGGGGGTGGAAAATTGGAGCCATTCAGCCTTGTAGAAAAGAGGAGTTTTATGTTTCATTCCCAAGTTCAGAGAAAAGAAAACCTTTCCTTTTCTTTTCCTCTTTGTTGTTGCTGGCAAGACTCTGTAAGACTGCAACTCACATATAAGACACGCTGGGCCAACTTTTCAAAGAGCCTCTATACTTTGCATGTGTGAGATTTTTCATGCATAGCTACAGCTCTGGGTGGTGGTAGATCTTGTGGGGTGGAGGGGAGGGTGGGCACAGATGGGTTTTTCACATTTGCCACCTCACTTTGAATGTGTAAATGTACTAATTTTGTGAGATTTGGTTTTCTTAAAAGTAAGCGCTCTTGAAGCAGGCTTCTATCTGGAGCAGTGTAGTCTTTAAATGAACAGTTCCGAAAATGATCAGGAATCCGCGCCTGTCTGCCCGGACAGCGGTAAGAAGGTGGTGCATTGTTTGAAACAGAACTCAGTCGGTCGGCTGAGAGCTCCAAATTATGTTGCAATTTGTGTGGACGAGACTGGTGACTTTCGGTTGCTTACAGGGCATGTCATGCCTTTTTTCCTAGCACTTTCTGTCTCAATTGGATCTTCACTAGGGAACGATTGAATGTCTCCGAGTTAGTGATTCAATAACAGAAAACCTGGAGGGGTTGGTTGCTTCTCAGAAAGACCTACATTCCTTCTTTCTGATGTGACCACCAGTAACTTTAAACTCTCCAGGTTTGGCTATTTGCCATCGATGTTGGTTAGGATAGCAAAGGTTACCTGATAGTAGAAAATACCCATCAAAACCTCAGTGGCTTAAAAGTACAAGAGTGTATTTCTTCTTTTTTTTTTTTCTTTTTTAAGTTTTTTTTTTAAAGTTTATTTATTTATTTTGAGAGTGGGTGAGCATGAGCAGTGTAGGGGTGTAGACAGAGAGGGAGAGACAGAATCCCAAGTGGGCTTCGTGTGCTGTCAGTGTGGAGCCTGATGAGGGGCTCAATCTCATGAACTGCAGTTCAGTTCTCATGAACTCACAGTTTCAGGTGTACAATATAGTGATCCGACACTTCTATACATTACTTGGTGCTCATCGCAAGTACTCTTTTTAAAAAATTTATTTATATACTTTTTTAATTGAGAGAGAGAGAGAATATCTTAAGCAGGCTCCACACTCAATGTGGAGCCCGAGGCGGGGCTTGATCCCATGACTCTGGGATCATGATCTGAGCTGAGATCAAGAGTCAGAAGCTCAGCTTGTCTGGGCCACCCAGGTGGCCCATACACCCCTTAACCCCCATTACCTACTTCACGCATCCCCCCACCTGCCTGGAAGTTTACTTCTTGATCCCATTGAGTGTCCAGCATGGGTCAAGGAGAGGTGTCCACCAGCTGTAGACAAATAGGGTCTCAGAATGATGGCAGCTCCTCTCTGCACCTGTTTCTGCACTCAGCCGCAGCAGGAGGAAGGGGACATGGGGAAGATCGCCCTGGCTGGAGCTTCAGCCCGAGGTGACACCTGCCATTTCTCACGTGTCATGGGTCAAAAAAGTCACATGACCATGCCGAACTTCAAAGCCCTGGAAGGGACGTCCAACCCTACTCTGAGCCTAGGAAGAGGAGAGAACTTAACAAACTGCCTATGACCACCTCATCATCCACTGAGCGTAATCACACAGGGAAGGAATTCGTCTGTGTTTCTGGTAATTAGCACTGCCAGGGCTAATTTCTCCGCCCCAGACATTTCTGAGCATTGGTAAAAAAGTGTCGTCGCGTATGTTCCACAACAGTCCCCAGGAAGCGAATGTTCTGCATCCTTGGGAGCTTATAGTGCAGCAGCTTCAAGGACTATTGATACCTTGAAACGCTTTCAGTGACAATGATTATGATGAAAATAATAGTGAAGAATGGAAACGTACCCACAGAGAGAACTGCACCCCTTAAGCTGTGCTTTAGCTCTCCTTCTTCCCATTGAAAGTGCCTCGCAAGTCGTAATCAAAAGACAACATCTTCATGATCAACTTAATCAACATTTGATGGGGAGGGAAGATAAGGCTCCGAGAAGACAGAGGAGACTTTTCAGAATTAGGTAAGATTTTGAGCAATTGAGTTTTTTTTTTTTTTTTTTTTTCTATACATTTCACAATCTAGGGATTAAAAAAAGGTCACGTAAGAGAATTAGAGACTCAGAACTGCCTTGGGGGCCGGGTTTGGACTAAACTTATCTTTCTTCCCCTTCAGTTTGTCTTTTTTTTTGGTTTGTTTCCCTTTCAATTTTCCTCCTGGGGTACTTTTTCTCCTCCTTTAAACTTAAAAGACAACTGGCGTTAAAAAATTCCATACTCCCTGACTTTCAGGTTCCAGAAAGGGGTGGTGTCTTACTGTAGCATTGACTTGGACTCTTTTATCACATACACCACTTAGGTATAGCCCTTTGAAGAATGCAGATGTGGCCACGATTTCCAAAGTTGGGGCTACATTTTTCCTGTCAAATTCTGCTTAGACACCAGCACCGGGAAACTGGAAGGACCAGTCCGAAGTGAAGTGGGACAATTGCCCAGTGAATCAGGGGGATCTGGCAGAATCAATCGGCAGGTCTCACTTCGCGAATTCACCTGTCTGCTCTGATTTGGATGTGATGCTCCAGGCCCGTGCGGATGGTGTTCAGAGTGGACTTTTTTTGGAGGTGATTCCCATTGACCACTGAACTGTGGAGATCAAGGTTCTGTCTTCCCCCTTGCAGGAAAGGATGGCATCTTGGACCCTTGCCTGTGGCCTGGGTAGTGTTACAACCTTCTGTGAGGCCTCTGGGCATTTGTGTCTGTAAATACTCTTGCTGGCTGAACTAATGATGGAGAGTAGAGATTCTGGCCCAAAGCTAACACCCTAGAGCTTTACTCCTCCCTCACCCCCCCCCCCCCCCAGATATTAACAAAACAAGGACGTTATCACATTACCAATCCTGGGTGCAACTGAATGTTTGCCAAGAATTCCACGCTTCCCCCTCCCATAATACGTTTTATTTTTCTTTTGGGGATTTGTTTTCTGAGTCAGTTTACTTCTTCGTGGTCCAATAATCACCAAATGGAATTCTCTCCATCTTTCATCCTTCATCATTAGGGGGAAAAATACGGTATCATTTTCTGGTGAGGAATAAATATCTCAAAATGAAAGACAATATTTAGTGACCAAAAAAAAAAAAATCCCTCAAGAGCACTATTTTTTCTGATGAATCAGAGCTGGAAGTGGTTAAGGGCTCAGAGCATTAAAACAATGAGCACTCAGGTCCATTCCTTCATTTTCATAAGAAAATCAAACATCCTCTTTTAAGGATGTAGGGAGTTGCTTAACAAATCTTTCAAGTGAGCCATAGATAAGTGCATTGACATGGTTTGAGGAAATGCATAGAGGAAATTAAAAATATTTATTTTATTGAACTAATATTCCCAGCTGGAGATTAAAGTAGCAAATGGAGCCCACAACTGTAAGGTGGATGCTATTCGGCCATTTAGTTTCTATTTACTTAGTTCCTAGCTGTCAACTTGAACTTGAGTGGAAGTTTTCAATTGTAAACATCTTAAGTGCTTATAGGAGTGTTCCTTGTATATAAAATGGGGTCATCTCCGATTATATTTTTGGATAAAAATATGTGGAGTTTGATTTTCTTTGAGCTGGTGAATTTTTTTTTTTAATACGCACAGAATTTGAAATTCCTGGGACTCTAAGTTTGACTAAAATTTTGCTGTGGCGTAGAGAATTATGATTTCATGATCGTGCTAGTCGGGAAAGTTTCTGATGCCATTTTATAATGGCTTTCAAAGGAAAACATTTTTGAAGGCGTTATTTAGGAATCGGGGCTCGCTACTTTCATTTCGGGCTGCTCCCTCTTAGCTATTGGATCTGAGCGTATGCTATTCAAGCTTCGTTGTGGTCGTTTCAGTCATCAGTGTCTTCTTCACGGATGGACAACCGTAGTACTTTTTACTTTGGATTTATAAGGGAAGGGGTATCTGGCATGCAGACATATCACACTGAGATAGTCATGTTTGCTCAAGAGGCAAGATAGTCGCCGCAATAGGTAAGCTTCCATCAGTAGTTACTGTGTTCCAGGCAATAGACTAAATAATTTTATGTCCCTTATTTCTTGTGGAGCCAGTTACCGTGTTGTAGTAACCATAATTATCATCATTTTACAGGTGAGGAAATTGACCTCTCAGAGCGGATACCTAACTTTCCCACCAGCCCCTAGCTGGCATGAGGCAGAGCTGGGGTTCTCCTGGTACGTGCCGGCTTGCTTTCTCCACCAGACGTTGTGGGGCTTCTCTTACAATGACAGAGACCTGGGTGTTTAAAGATGGTCCTAAAGCTCCTGGGGCAAAAGGTGATAAATGCAAAAGCAGGGCTGCGTTTTTCCCATCCCCTCCCAGTTCATAGAAATTCTCCTGCAAAACAACCATGCATTTGCAAGCAGGCTTTTCCATGGAAAAACTAGCGTGGGCACACATTCAATTCAATTCCCACCGTGCTTTTTCACAGAGGTTCTTCCACAAGATTACAAAGACTGGGAACCTAGCCTATTATTATTAATAATTTTTAAAAGTTATTCTGGCTTCTTTCAGGGCCATATCAGTTTCAAAGATCGCTGTCAGGGTGGGAGCAGCTGAAGTTGAAATGGCCTGAATGCTAAATGTAGCCTGAGAGCGGAAACTTTGTTCTTCAGAGTTGAAAAGTCGGTGGAATATTCATAGAAATGTAATATGAGCACAGGATACCGAGTCAGTGTCAAAACTTTGTTCCAAACCATATTTGCTATTTGTAAAACTGGCTCCTCAGGGAAGAGCCTGGGGGATGAGAGGGCAAAATGGGGTGGATTACAGCATGCCTTGAGACACGGCTGTGGGTTGGGGGCTCTCTTCCCCACAGAGGGAGGGTCTTTTCTCCACAGGAATTAGAGTTCTAGGGGGGCAAAGGTAGTGGGGTCCAGCCTTTCCAGGAGGACCCTCTCTGCCTCGGATATATGGAAACCTTTCCTTCATGTTTCCACCTAACATTTGTGCCTGAGTTTGAAAAAGGAACAATGGAGAGATCTATGTGGAAATCGTTGTGTACGTTTTTTTGCAAGTGCAGAAGTGACTCCATTTGCTTTTTCCTTGAAGTTCTCCTGATCAAGATATTGATAAAAAAACAAAAAAAATCATGGCGGTGTAGATCCCAATGAGTACCATCTCCTGACGTTGGGATTGTATCTTAAAACTAACCAAAGGAATCATTTACTGATGACCCAAATTTCCTTTCACGAATTAACAAATTCTCTCTCATTTTTCCCCCCGTGGAACTCTACTCATCTGTAGTTAATCTAAGAATTAACATTTAGCAAATTACTGCCTTCAATGAGGTATGTGCCTAGTGGCTCGGTTGATTAGAACCCTGTGCTAATGAGATCACGAGTTTAGTCCTCAGGAGGGCTGGTTCCCTTCACCATGGTCCCCCTCTGAACCCCAGCCAGGTCTCTAAATGAACACTGCTTACAAGTGGCCTTCTGGGGAAGAATCAACACAGATTTTTCATCATTTGTGGGAAAAACAACAACTCAAAGCAGATGCCTTGAGTATGACAGTGATCCCATGGGGTAACAAAATGGCACCCTAGAGGCTGCAAAGACTTTTTGCAGACTATGGAAGGCTTTCGGGCTGGGAAACAGGTTTGGTATGTGTAGGTGGCTCCAATCCTACAAAGTTAAAGGGGGAGTGTCATCTAGGAACAGTAGGAAGCTGGATGCCAGGGGGCGTCTGTGGGGACAGACTGAGAGGAGCACACTTCGAGGGACACTTGAGGGGAATTTTGTTGAGTTTTCACTAATCATTTCTTTAAAAGACGGATCATTCTGGGCCTCCCCACTAAGGTCTGTAGTCATGCAACCCATGGGACCATTTATTTCTTCCACAGCCAGGCCACTCCAGCCTTTTGTCTCAGGCTGGCAGGAGACACAGTAGCTAAGAGCTTGAAGAGCAGGGGTGGCTCTCACTCTCTTGCTTTCTCTCCATTTTCCACTCCCAGAAACCACTTTTTCAGATCCAGGTCCATTTCCAAGGCTAAATCTCTCCCAAGCCTGACTGGGTGCATTGATATCCTCCGAGGCCATTTCTTGGGTTTAGGGAAGAATAATGCGTAATGAGCTCCAGCTGTGCCTGGTGGCATTCCCCCCCATTGAAACCAGCAGGCTTTACTGGCTTTCTCCCATTTTCCAAGAATATGCTTCTCTAGGCAAGGGACCACCTCCTTTTTTTTTTTTTTAATTAAAAAAATTTTTTAACCACTGCACCCTTATCACCTAGCAGATTGCTTTGTATTTAGAAGTTCAATAAATATTTGTTGAATATTCAGTTATGCAATGGGTTCCACTTGAACAGGGGCAGTTTCTTAAATGTTATCATTTTATTTTTCTCTTTACAAAATTATACGTGCTGACGGGAAAGAAATTAGAAAACAGAGAATAAATATCAGTAGCCTTTCTTGACATTTTGGGGTGCATGATATTTACATCTGTATGCATATCTATCATCTATACGGGACTCAGACAATACATATTATTGTGTAATCTTGTTTTTACTCCTATAAAAATCTTTGCATGATATTACATATTGATATTATACACTCTTCCGCTTGTTATCTTTAATTTTTTTTGGAGCACTTTATTGCATGACTGGACTTCAGCTTAATCAGTCACATATTAAAATCTCCTTGTCGCTTAAACTTTCTACACAGTTTTGTTTATTTCCTTGGGACGAATTCCTACAGGAGGAATTGCATGGTTCCGTGGTTTTCTAATTCACTATGTGTTGGCAAGTTATGGGTCAGAGAGGTAGCACCGATATGAACTCCCGCCTGCAACAATCTAGCGAACAGCCACTTTGCTCCCTTGAACTTGAACGGTATTATCTTTCTTTTATGTATTTGCTGATTCACAGGCAAACGATATCCATGTTCGTATACTTGGCATCTCCTTTATTAGTAGTGGAACTGAGTATTTTTTCATGTGGCCATTTTAATGCCTGCTTTGCAAGTTGACTGTTGACATCTTTGAAGAGCTATGTGTTTTGGGGGCCAGTAGACTTACTCCTCTCTGTTTCACAGGGTTATTGTAAGAATTAGTTGAAGCAATCTATTCGAATAAGCTTAAAACCTACAAAGCGATACACAGATATGTTGATGAGGTTTGTGACCCGGAAGGGTGAGGGTCAGAGGGAATGGTACCTGCCGACAAATGGGCTGAGTAAATGGGTACCAATGAAGGCCTGTGTGAGCTCTGCCAGAGGAGAGGGCAGGGAGGGACACCTGTGAAGAAAGGGAAAGAAGACCTGGCCTGAAGATCTGTTACCTTGAGAAGGTCACTGGGAATAGACAAGGTCAGAGATAAGACAGGGACCGGCAGCTCCACATGGGAGCCAATTAGAAACAAAAGGGAGCAAGATGGGCCCGGGAGCTATAGGAGACGATAGAGATCGTGCCCCGGGGGTGCTCCGCGGTCTCCCTGGGGGCTGGGGTGCAGGCATCTCCTCAGATGCCCCTAAACCAGCCACGGAAGAGAGAAAACATCAGCAGTGCCACTTTTCTGAAGGCTCATCTCCAGTCCAGTGTGACCAGGCCAGGTGTGTTTAGAACACAAAGGGCAGCCGGTGCCACTGCCCACAGGTGTGATCTTCTGGCAGGCGCACACCTGTGCTTTCCTGTAAGTCCCGGGAGTAACCACATCTGGGAAAGGGAACAATAGACAGAAATAAGTGGCAATTAGTTAAAGGTAAAATACTGCACTAAAATTGCCCAGCATGTATATTACCCCAGTTATGTAAAATAATATATATAAATATATGTCCTATGGGGCGCCTGGGTGGCTCAGTCGGTTGGGCGACCGACGTCTGCTCAGGTCATGATCTCACCGTTTGTGAGTTCCAGCCCCGCGTCGGACTCTGTGCTGACAGCTCGGAGCCTGGAGCCTGCTTCGGATTCTGTGTCCCGCCTTCTCTCTGCCCCTCCCTCGCTCATGCTCTGTCTCTCTGTCTCTCTCTCTCTCTCTCAAGAATAAATAAAACACTAAACAATAAATTAATTAAAATAAATATGTCATATATATAATTATAAATATGTTAATATGTTATATACCTGGTATATATAACTATATATAGTGTGTATGTGTATACAGTAATATGCAATACATATACTATACATATAGTATGCATATTACTATATATATGATATATATATATTTTACCACATATATAAAATATATAGTTATAGGCATATACATGCATGCCCACGGTCATCTCCAGAGAGTGGTAATGAGGGGAGACAAGGAGGATGAATTATCTTTGCTTTTATTCACGTGTTTAGGTGTTGCTTCACTTGTTCCAACAAATACGTATTCATTCTCTAATCTGTAAATGATCGAGTAAAGAAAAAAAATTGTTGAGACTAAAAGACGTCTGCTGTGCGTGTGGCCTGGCCCTGTCACTGCAGCATGGGTGGGGATTTGTTGGGCAGCAGAGCGGGCTGTCACCGGAGTCCCTGCTAACTCGGACAGAGGAACCCCTGGAAGTCCCTGACCGTCACACCTGGGCCCCGCAGAGTGCTGGGCTCATTGGCACGTCACACTTAGATGACAGGGGCAGCCGTGCCTTCTTGGCAGGCAGGACTCTAGCCAACAGGTAAGACCTTTCCAGGCTGGGAGTAAACATAGGCTGCCTTTCCAGATCAGGTGAGCATCGCCACCTGGCAGGGAGGAGGCACGGATTCGTTGCAGGAGAAAGAACTTGAGCTTGGGGCAGGAGGAAAAATGAGAACTTGAGTTCAAGGGCTGCCACTGCCGCCATGAAATGAAGTATCTGACTGGGACTTTTTGCTTTTACATCAGGGAAAGCTGCTTCAAGGCAATCCTGTTTCCTATGTCTTTCATGTTCCCCTGTCCTGTGATCTGGGGACAGAGTAGGGGAACAAGATTGAGCTGATCTCTGACTTTCTGGAGCTACACTGGAGTTGGGGAGATGGACGGATGGTACACCATGGACTGAGCAGAGAGAAAGATTGCTCCGAAGGAAACCAAAAAGGGTGGGAAGATCAGGACTGGCCTATTTTGGATCCGGAGGTAATGGGACGTCTTCCTGAGGAGAGGATGCTTTGAACCGAGTCAGGAATGAAGAGAAGGGGCCCGCAGGTGAGTAGTAGCTGGCAGAAGGGGGATCCAGGAGGTGGGACTTGAGCTCAGCCTGTTGGCTGTGTGTCTGGAGAGCAGCAAGTGTGGGGAGCTGGTCAGGATGAGGTTTGAGAGGCCAGCAGGTATCAGGTCACGCCTGGTCCTATATGTGGGCCATATCTGGATGTTTGATTTTATCCTCAGTACAAAGGCAAGGTCAAGCGTGCTTAGAAATCTGACATAATAATGCAACATTAAGTTTCAACTCGGCATGTGTAAAGATTTGCTGAGTGACTGCAAAATAAATAAACGGATTGATGCTCCAGGGTCAGAAAATGTCTTTTATTTTATTTTATTTTATTTTATTTTATTTTATTTTATTTTATTTTATTTATTTTTTATTTTATCTATTCTATTCTATTCTATTTTATATTCTATTTTTTTTCTATTTTATTTTATTTTTAAGCTATGGTTTTGACTTCTGTTACATGAAAAATCACTCCCATTTAGATTTATTTCCTCCAGATGAGGAAACCATCCCAGCGAAGTGACAAAAGACGGGGCCATATCCCTGTGAAACCAGCAGGCACCCGGGAGCTAGCAGGAGGGAGAGAACAAACACGGGCTTTGAGGTCAGGTAGATCTGGTTTCCAGACCAGCTCTGCACTTACCCATGTGGGGCTTTGGAACAGACACCCTGCAGGTTCTCTGTGAGGCCCATTTTCCATCTTTAAAATGGACATAATACCATTTACCTCCTAATATATCGGTGTGGACTCAAAGGGGAGAATTTAAACATCTGGCACACAAAAGACACTCAAGAAATACTGGTTTCTATGTTCCTTCATCCCCCCACATTTGACCAAGCCTTCCCCAAATAGAACATCCTTTAGAGTCTTACCCATTTTTCGTTGTCGTTGATGGGACATCCGAAAGGATGTGAGGGTTTTTTTTTTTTTCTTGTTTGTTTGTTTGGTTTGTGGTAAGCTGACTTTGCACTTTAAAAGGGAAAAGAAGGAAATCTGTAGTACCTCCAACAATGAGCCTTTTTAAAGCCTGCATTGGACTCCAATTTCAAAGAATATTCTTATTAACATACTTTCTTATAAATGGAGCGCTGCTCATCAAATATTTATAAGTAGTAGCCCGAGAAGCCAGCACAGTGCTTGGCAAGCCTGGGGACATTTCCCACGTGCGCTGTGGGATGGCGTAGGCAGGGGAGATCCTTTAATTTTGTGACATGGTTTGGGGGCTCCAGCGTGAGCTAGTCTTGGCAAGGTTTCTCCCTGCTCTTGGCCTGTTCTGGAGCCTTTCAGGACTCCCACGTAGACCGTCCTTGCAGGCAACTCCCTTTGAAGTCCCCGGGAGCTCTTTGAATGGAAAACGTACACAACGGGGTGTTGATGCAAGGAAGCATCAGACCTGATATACGTGGAGAATAAAGGTGCTTCTCACCCCAAATATTAGCTCTTTAGCCCAGAAACTATGGTTTGATCATTAAATAAAAAGGCCACCCCCTCCCCCCCAAAACCCACAGTCTACCACCAAAGCACCACCATCCACTCACTCAGGAAACGATAAACCTGCTAATTACCAGAGAGTTTTAATTAAGCAACAGATATAGACAGTGCAGGGCTCTGTTTTTACTTTAGGCATATCAATAAAATAAAATTCCCAATTCCAGGGAAACTTGTGAAATGAAAAAAAAAAAATAAACATTACTGTCTTTTGAGATATCACTCATCGAGTGCGATAATTTAGAAAAATATCTCTATTAGAGATAGTTAGAGATATTTTTTGGTTGCAAATGCAGTCGCCGGTACAGCACCAAGCTGCAATTCGCAGACAGGTTAAGTAAATTAAATCACTCACTGTCTTTTTTTTTTCCAATGGCTTTAAAAGTTAAAGGTAATTTGCAAAGAAAATGCTCCGTTTGAATTGGTTTGTAATATCTGTTAATGATCTTTAAAAAAATCCACTTATTCACAATCCTGTCCCTGAGGGAATTCCAACGTGCTATCAGAAAAATTTCTTAAGTCTGAAATGTCATTAGCTAGTGATTTCTTTGAAGTAAAAAGCCCTGAAAAAATAAATTATATAAGGTATACAAGTGCGCAGGACAATCACTTTGATGAATAATATCTGTGTTTTTCGTACCTAAAAATGCAACAATTGAAATCCAAGCTGCTAAATTATAGAGCTGTCTTCTGAATTACCTCGGTGTAGGTATGCCTGTTCTGTTTATTTCACACGTATATTGAGTTCTTCCATATATTTATAGATTGTTGATGTGAAAACAGTAGTGTTGGGCCAATTTTGATTATGTTCATTGTGTTTACCTTTTGGAAACGCAAGGTGTTGCCTAAATACAGCTCTACAGGTGTTGCCATCCAGAATTAAAACAATAGGCTGTTTCCATGCAGTATCGTGGATCCCAGGGCCAGGCGCCCCAAACGGGGGTGCGAATACCTTCGCAGGCCCGCGAATTGTCCAATATTCGATAACAGAGCTGTGAAATACTACACCAAAGGGGAAATTTTCTTCCTGACCCCAGCTGGCTATCGGTTTTTGCCTGGAAGCAGGGGAGTCTTTGTAATACAATATTAGGCAGTGTAACTGCGGATGCTGGTTTGGCTGCTATAAATAGCTAATCTTTGTGGTTTTTTTTTTTTTTCTTTTTTTTTGAAGGAGGAGTGGGATTTTCTTAAAACCATTGGCTGCAGGTTAATTACACATTTCATAAGAACACATTTCCTTGTAGCCAGCCTAAATTTGTTACCTTTTAATCCCACTTTATATAAGGCTAGAATTGTATGAGCCTCCAGGAGCACCTTCATTAAGTCTTTATTTTCTACGTTGGACCTTTAACTTTTTTTTTTTCTTCTTACACATCACTTACCTCTTAGCTAAACTGCGAAGGGACCCAGTTTTATTCATTTTCCCTCAAGGAGAAGGCATTCTCTCCTTCCTAGTCCAGCTAGGTGTGATTCTTATTTTCTGCTCTGTAACTGACATCTGGAGAATACACTGACCATAGGTAAGAACAAACCACTGATTGATTTTAATAAAGATGTTCGATAATATTTAGTGCTTCCATTTACTTCACCGAAGAAATGGAAATCAATATTTGAAATGTTTTGGGGAAGTTTTCTTGGGGTTCCATGTATGGAAGATTACACAGAGCAGGAACATGGGACCCAATATGCTATCCTGGAGGGAACACATCCCGTAATCACCTTGCAGGACAAGAAAGAGAATATACAGCCACCGTGTCCGATGGCCCCTAGGATGGGACTCCCCTTTCCTCCTTAAAGATAACCGCTCTTCTGATGTCTAACACCACAGATTTGTGTTTTGTTTTTGTTTTTCAACTTCAGGTGTATTTATGGGCTGTATCTGTGTTGCTGGGTGCAATCCTATTTTCCTTGTTTCATTTCCTTCGATTGTATCAATACCCATTTCAGCCTTGATGATCATTTTGGTTGTTTTCCGTTTTGGGCTCTCTCAGAGAGTGCTACTGTAAGCTTCTTCATGCACGTCTTTGATGGGTGTGCGTGCGTTTTCTTTGGGTAGATAGACTAAGGGGGAAGTTACTAAGTAGTAGGGCATGACTGTGCTCAGCTTTAGTGATGTCCGTTTTCCAAAGAGGTTGTATCAGTTTCCACTCCCACCAGCGGTGGGCGAGAGATCCGCTGCTCTAATCCTTATTAACATTTGGTATTCTTCCTCTTTTTGATTTTGGTCATTCTGGTGGTATGTACTTGAATCTCATTATGGCTTTAATTTGATTTCCCAGATTATTAATAAGTTGAGTATCTTTTCATGTACACTGGCCATTTGGATATTTTGTGAATGGGCTTTTCAAGGGTCTTGGTAATTTTTCCATTGCAATGTTCATCTTTTCTTTTTTTTCAGTGTTTATTTTTGAGAGAGAGACACAGAGTGTGAGTTGTGGGCGGGCGGGGGGGGGTTGGTGCAGGGAGAGAGGGAAACACAGAATCTGAAGCAGGCTCCGGACTCCGAGCTGTCAGCACAGAGCCAGAGACACTGGGCTAGAATTCATGAACCAAAGATAATAACCTGAGCCAAAGTCAGACACTTAACCGACTGAGCCACCCAGGTGTCCTGTGTTTTTCATCTTTTCTTACTGTTTTGTAGGAGATACTTATATATTCTGGATGTGATCCTTTTTTATTCATATATATTGCAAATATCTTATACCACCCTGAGTTTGATTTTTCACTCTTTTTATGGTATCTTTGGATGGATAGAAGATTTTAATTTTAATGTAGTTTAATTTTTGCAATATTTTCCTTTATAGTTAGTGCTGTCTATGTCTTATTTAAGAGAGCTTTGTTTATCTGAAGGCCATGAAAATATCCTTTTATACTGTCTTCTGGAAGCTTTATTGTTTTACCTTCCACGTTTAGATTTATAATCCACATGGCATTGATTTTTGCCTATGGTGTGAGGTTGGGATCAAATTTGTTTTTTCCTCCATCATATCTACTTACTCTGTACCATTAATGAAAAAGACTTCGTTGCCCAGTACTCTGAAGCGATCTGTTTGTCATAATTTAAGTACTCACTTATTTATAGAATGATTATATGACTTCCTCCTCCCCCCTTTATTCTTTTAGAATGTGAATTATTTAATAAATTTTTGAATGTTAATCCCATTTTGCATTTCTGGACTAAACCCAATGTACTTATGATATATTATTTATTTGAAGTATTGCAGCATGTTTTGATAATTTTTGCAACAATGAGTATGCCTGAAATTTACCTGTAATTTTCCTTTACCGTAATACCCTTGTCAGGTGCATTATTGAGGTTTAGCTGGCTCATAAAACGAGTTGGAGAGGCGTCCTCTGTATATTCTTTAAAAAAATTAAAACATAAATAAGACTAATCTAATATAGTTATTTAAAATATATGTAGTTTGTCTTAAGTATATCATTAGGTTCTCCAGAGAAACAGAGCCAGTGTGTGTGTGTGTGTGTGTGTTTATTATAGGAATTGACAGCAGTTACAGAGGCCAAGAAGTCCCACAATCTACTGTCTGCAAGCTGGAGAACCAGGAAAGCTGATCATGTAACTCAGCCCAAGTCTGAAGGCCTGAGAATCACAGGGATGTGTGTGGAGGGCAATTGTGTAAGTTCTAGTTGGATTCTGAAGGCTTAAGAACCAGAAGCTCTGATGCCCAAGGGCAGGAGAAGGTGGATGTCCCAGCTGAGGCAAGGAGAAAATTCACCCTTCCTCTGCCTTTCTGTTCTATTCAGGCCCTCAGTGGATTGGATGATGCCTACTGGTGAGGGTGGCCTTCTTTACTCATCTACTGGTTGAAACGCTAGTCTCTTCCAGAAACATCCTCACAGACACATCCAGAAGTAATGTTTTACCAGGTATCTGGGCATCTCTTAGCCATGTCAAGTTGATGCATAAAAATAACCAGCACAGTAAGTATTCAACACAATGTTCTTTCATTCCAGGCTTCTGTAGATGTTAACTTAGACTTGCGGCAGGAGACTGGTTTTGTGTGAGTTTGCCTGGGGAAGAAAATGGAGGCTCCACTATCTTCTGGGAGTTTTCCGTGGGCACTGACAGCCTGCTCGTGTGCCCAGGGCCGAAATCTGTTATTCCATCTCAATCCTAGAACCCACGATCACAGCTCATCCTGGGTTTAAAGGAGGGCCTATGAGATGAGAAGCTTTTTGGACATATGACCAACATTCAGATAAAACACCTGCTCCCACCGAGAACCTTCAAAGCCAATTTCATCTGCTTATGGCCCCTTCAGGTACTGTTCCATGGAGGGTTTTTTTTTTTTAATTTTAATCTTCAAAACTGTATATCTCATACCTGACCCCATCTCTCCATTCCTCCTTGCTATTGTCCAAGTTCAAGGCCTTATCACCTCTTGCTTGGACTATGGCACTTGTGGGGCACCTAGTGTCCATTTCATCCCCTTTCCAGCCGTCCAAGTGCTCACTCTAAAATGGGCAGCTGGTGTCTGTAAGTCCATGTTGAAAGCTGCTCTGTGGCTCTCCATTGCTCTATGAGGGGAAGTCCAGGCTCATGAACATGGCACATGACTTCTCCTATGACCTGGCTGTTGCTTGCCTCTCCAGCAGCTCTCTTCTCCTCTTCAGTCTTTGCCTCACACTCCGGCAGTTCTGTCTGCTGCAGTTCCCAGTGTTCCCCCAGGGTTCTTTGTGTCCCAGCTTTTGTGTATGCTGATCTTGCCCCAGGGGATGGACTGTCCGTGTCTTTTGCCCGGGCAGTCCATTCTTTAACAATCAACCCAGGCCAGAGACCCTTGATCCCACCCAGCTGGAGCTGCATGGTCTCCTTTTCATCCATGCCTCTGTCTCTGATTAGACTCTGAACTTCCTGAAGGCTGGGTCCAGATTTTAGTTATTCCTACATCTATAACTCACTATGTGTTGGATGATAGCAGGTGTTCAATAAACACATATAGACTTAAACAGAAGGAACAGCACTTACTAGTTGACTGGTTTGAGTTTCATTCCGTCTTTTTTTTTGGAAGCCCCAGATGGAATGAAATGGTCCAAATGCCATGACTAGAAGGGAGGCAGGAAGGCAAAGGTTATGGAAAATCTGCAGATATCAATCTCTTCCTGAATGACTGATTGCGGTTCATCGGATTAAGACTCTTATGATGGAATTCGCTTTTTCTAGAATGGATTAGTAACAAGGATTTTCTATAAAGATAGATTTTTCCAGAGAAACAAATTTGAACACTTTCCTCCAAGAATTTAAATGAAAAAAAAATAATCCTACTTGAAAGGCAAATTGACCAATGTCCTTCCCCTTTTCTCTTATTAATAAAAGAGTTTACACAGAAACTCTATAAGAAATTGTGTAAGAGATTCACAAGGATCATTAAAGTCTCTACTAGACGTTCACTTTCACTTTGTAAAATTGGCTATACCCTCAAAATGGTATCACGTAAAAATGGACTTTCTGGGGCTCTTATATATGAATGGGTTTTAGTTGCACAGTGGGGCCATTCATTTTATTTGGCCCATTTATTGCAAGTACATTCTAAATTTGGCCTTAATTATTTTTCCTTTCACAAAAATATTTTGTGGGATCTTTTTGAACCCTGACTACTTCCTTCTTGCCCCTTAAAACAGAATCCAGGAGTGTTATTTTTGTTCTCTTCTAATTAAAATAATTGCTTGGTTCCTTTTAACTAGATTCATGCAGTTATTAGCCTAATACATGGATGGGTGCCATGGGGTGCTTGAGAAACAAAATGAAAAGTGATCATGTAGCTTCACATGAAAAAGATTCTGTGGTGCCAAGGAGTATTATTCCTTTCAGCCGGCATCTTATAAGGGCCTTTAGTAAACCTTGTCCCCCACCCCCCAGACCCTTACTAAAAGACTATTAAGTGAAAGAATGCTTCTATTTTCTCTATTAGGTAGACAGTGAACTCGGTACAATTTGAAGAGGGGCACTTGATATGCCGGGTATGGCACAAAGACCGGGGGTCTGGTTTTAATCTCTGCCCCTGCTTTGTCTTACAGAGTAGCTGCAATTGAAGGATAAATGCTCCATGCCAGTTGGTGTTTGTTCAGAGGACACTGGAAGAAGAGGGACAAAGGTGGCCTGGATGTATGTGTTCATCAGGGGTTGTCAGGACCCCGTTTCTAAAAGGAGGTTTTAAAATAACGTTTTTGACATCGAGATGGTTCTGGAAGTTGATGTCGTCCAACAGTTTGGCAAACGAAGGAAGGAGGCCTGCGGGCTAAAGCTGACGTGTTGCCTGTTTTTTGTAAATAAAGATTTATTGAAACACAGGCACGCCCATTTGTTGACAGATTGCCTGCTGCTGCTTTTGCACTAGAACACGGAGTAGTAGCGACAGTGACCACATGGCCTACAGAACCGAAAGGATTGACTGTGGTTCTTTACAGAAAAAGGGTGCTGGCTCTTGATGTAGTCTATCCAATTCGCTGAGTATCTTCTAAATAGCTACTCCATGCTGACAAGTGTATTCATAGGCATTCGGATAGCAGCTCTCATGGGATGAAATGCTGAGGGCCTTTGGGAATGTGCTGATGTAACGGGTGTTCAGTACTGGGCGTATGGACAGCAGGAAGTGACGCAGATTTGGGGCCGGAAGTCATGGTTGAGAAAAGACTCTGTCATTATTGTCTCAGTGGCAAGTCACTGATCACGGCTGGGCTCTTCCTTTGTCTGCTACATGGAGGAGAAGGTGCTGAAACTTCTGGCTTGGAGTTCACTTTTATTAACTACTTCAAGACCTTATGGAGGTCAACATTATGGAGGTCTGCCTCCAGGCCAAAAGTTGGGCACCCTTTGCCACTAATGGGTCATTGAGTGGGTCAAGTGAGAGAATGTGAGTCTCTAAACCGTAAGATGCTGTTATTTGTGACATATGAAAACAGCAGGGTAAGTGTTATTTCTGTTTGGCTTGTGAAGACACAAGACAGATAGCCTACCCCAGGTCAAGTGCTAAGCCATTAGAGGAGCTGGAAGCTAGGTTTCCTGATTTAAGTCACCGTTCTTTACAGCATACCATATGCTGTTTTAAAAAAGTTTACTTTATTTGAGAGACGGAGAAAGTGCAAGTCGGGGAGGGGCGGAGAGAGAGGGAGAGAGAGAGAGAACCCCAGGCATGTTCCTCAAATCAGTGCGGAGCCCAACTCAGAGCTTGAACCCACGAACCGTGAGATCATGACCTGAGCCGAAGTTGGACGCTTAACTGACTGAGCCTCCCAGACGCCCCTACCATATGCTTCTTTACAGCATGTTTCTTTCCGTGGCTTCAGAAAGGCTCAGTTCTTTTGTTCATTCATTCATTCATTCACTCACTCACTACTGAATATTATTTAAAAGCCTGCTATGAATGGAAAAGGAGCTGAATTTTTCAGGGAGAGTGAGGACTATGTAAAGAAAAGTTGGAAGACTCTTAGAATGATTTTGTTCTTAAATCGTTGTGATGAGAATCCTCCAGAAGGATACAGATTCTTCTCTCGATTTCCTCTGTCCTGCCCAACGGGCTGGCCCTTAGTTGTGATATGGAGAACAAAAGAGTAGATGGGTTGGAAAAGGAAGAGCAATCCTGTCATTCAACAGCCTGACATGTTCTTTTATGGTGTGTGTGCATGTGTGCGTGTGTGTGTACTATTTATGTGTATGTATATACCATGAAAGCAAAGAGAGAGATGCTGAAATGTTGATAGCAGATTGTACCAGCAACTAACGGTTGCAGACCATCTAGGTTTGGAAGATTTGCAAGTTAACATTTTGTATATAAAGTCCAAGGGCCTCCAGATCAGAGGAATTTTCAAATACGAATTGTCCAATTAAGTGACATAAATTAAACATGCCAGATGTGGACTTACTTTACCACACTGTTTAAATACAGCCTTCATTCAGATTGTATTCATTCAATGATGTGTCCTGTAATTTTTGAAATGATGATTATCAAATGTGCCCAGAGGAAGCAGCTTCCACCAAAATACTAAGTTTGCCTTGTCATGGTCAGAGAAGTGAAATTCTTGAAAGTTTCTGTTTTTGATACTTGCTGTTTTAACAGGGAAATTTGCCAATATTTTCTTAATATCCAGTGTTGTGGGCTACTTGTATTTTGTTTTTTTTTTTTTTCCAGGTTGATCCGCGAGCCTAAGTCTATGGTTCTCTGAAGCAAAGGTGCCAGTGAAGTTGCTTCATAAAAAAAAAAAAAAAAAACAAACCTTCCAGAATCTTCCATTGGAGAATTGTCACCTGCAAAGACCTCTGAGAGGTACAGTAGAAAATTCTGCCTTATTCTCCTCCCCCTCCCATCCCATAAGTCAGTCACAGCCCTGACAACTGAATTTGGGGGGGGGGGTGGTAGTATCTGCTTCTGTAATTCATTAACGAAACCATGTTACTTCTCAGATGGTCCCAGGACCCAGGCTGCTGCTATTTTAAGAAACGTAATTTGGTTCAGCACACAAAAAACATATTCATAGCAGGTCTTAGTAGTGATACAGGTAACACTTTTCAGATAACTGTGAGAAATTTGTAAGCATTAACTAATTTATTTAACTTCCCTGTAATTGAGTGAATTTTCTTCCATTTGCGGCGGGAAAGCCCTTCCTTTTCTAATTCTAATCTTTTAGCAGGTGTTCTCCTGAATAATTGTCATTAGGGTGGAAATGTTTTGTAGAGGGGAAATAAATCTTTCAACACAGTGTAAAATCCCACCAGAATAGATGACCTCCATTTCCTCAGTGTATAGCCTATTTTTAAGTGATTAAACAATGCTCTGGAAAAAAGTCACATTTCCTTGAAAACCATAGGAAACTGTTCTCATATTACTATAGCCGCTGTCACTACCACTAATGTGTGCCATGTTCCTGATGCTTTACACGTATTACTTTGAGTTCTCCAGGAAGGAGAACTTGAGGAAGAATTTCATGTGCTGTCTCTTTAGTGGAGAGGTCAGTCCCAGAATGGGACGGGTTTGGGAGAGTGGTGGTGAGGCTGAGACGAAAGGAGCAAATACAAGGGTGTGTTATTGATGTGGTCCCAACTTGGTGTGTGGCATAACTGATTGCTCAGTCCTTGGGAAGGTGGTAGGCTAAATATTGGCCTCCAGAGAAATGTCTTGTATCCTAATTCCTAGAACCTGTGAATGTTACCGACTGTGCCAAAGGCTTTGCAGATGTGACTAAGGGTCCTGAGGTGGAGCGATCACCTTGGGTTATCTGGGTAGGTCCTAAATCCGATTGTAAATGTCTTTATAAGATGGCGGCACAGGCAGAAGTAGATCTGACACACGGAGGAGAGGGCAGTGTGACCAGGGAGGCAGGAGTTAGAGTGATGGGGTCACAAACGATCCCATGTGGGCGGTCACTGGAAGCTGGAATCCAGGAGGAAGGGACCCTCCGGTAGGGCCTCTGGAAGCAGCACGGCCTCTACTGGCCCCTCGGCAGTACTGACCACAGACTTCTGCAATAATCCACGGCTGTTGTTCTGAGCCATCACACTTGTGGCAATTTGTTATAGAAGCCACGGGGACCCAATACAGGCACTGTCCTCCCAGAGCATAAACCATGAGGTCTCAGGATGGACTAATAGAAGGAAGATGGCAAAAGAATTTGTTGGCTAGTGCCAACCACCTATTGGTGAACGGTTTTCCTCGTGGGACATTAACACCCCCTTACTTCCCCGTCTTACCTCTGGGCTGAGCATGGCTGGGAGTGGAGTTTCGCAGGAGTTGTCTCATGCTTCATGGGTGATAGGGAAGCTCCGGGAAGGGAGGGCAAAGGCCAGCCAAGGGGACAGAAGAAGAGGCTCCATTGGGTTGCACATGACGAAGTCGGTGGAGTGGAGGCAGGGGGAAGCAAATAGCTGACAGTCCAGAGCAGTGTGGCCAAGTCGCCACCTGAAAGGTGGCACACAAGGGGATTTGAAGCAATGTTCTCCTTGGCCCTCCTCACAGGCGCACGAGGCATGGGTGGTATGATCTCGTCAGCATGCACTCATTCTCCGGTCGTGGATAGCATTAGCTTCTGGAGCTCACTGTCACTCAGGGCTGCACGTGTCACCTTCAGATGCGGTCACGGAAGTCCTTTCCGTCAGTTGGGTCAAAAGCCGCCTTCGCGGACTACTCCACGAGTGGCTCTAGGTTTACTTCTTGATACACATTAAAATAAGGTTCATTCTTGCACGTGATAGCTCTCTGCAAATATTTGAAGACAGTTTTTTATCCTTTTCCCCCCTACCACGCAGAGCTCCTCCCACTTCTTCAACTCGGGCATAGGGGAGGAGCTTTCTCTTTGTGGCTGGTGGCCACGCCCACCCCTCCTCTGGCGAGGTTTCAGTTTGTGCCCCCGTAGGGAAGCTCACAGAATGCCCCAGAACTTCAGGTATGGTCTTCTCGGGCATATGGGGTTCTTCCCTCCTTGGTTCTTACATCGTTTAATGTAGCCAGAGATTCTTGTTATTTCATTTTTTGCCAAGCACGACGTTTTTTTTTTTTGGTTGTACTGAGCGTAGTGTTGATCACAGCGCTTCTGACACTTGTTTGTGTACGGATGACCCTGGAAGTGTAGGTTAGTACCAAAGGTGCCCCAAGGGCTCCAAAGAATGAATCACTTTGCAAGTGGTGTTACTGTATGCTCAAATCGTGGAGATCAGAGTGTCACCCCACGTCAAGGCACATAAACAGGCACAGTTTTGTGCAGTGTTGAGGTCAGTTGGGGATCCCTACAGGTCAGCACCAATTGGCCACGTGAGATTGAAGGGCTCTCTCAGCCAACCTGCCCTGTTACCGGCCTCCCTCCTCAGAACAAGGAGCCAACCAACCAAACCCAGTTCTGGAGACAGAGGAAATTTACCCTGATAGAGCAGGCAGCGTTCTACTCGTGGTCCAATCCAAGACCCCAGCACCTTCTTGCAGGAAGATTACCATGGACTAAGAAAGCCAGTGGACAGGTGTTCTACATCCACTGTCTGCCATGTTCACAGTAACCCTGCAAGGTAGATATTGCAGTCTTCAGGTTACAGATAGAGAAATTAAGGCTCAGTTCAAAGGAACTTTCCTAAGGTTTGAGCATAGCAGACCTAGGGTTGAGATTCAGGTGGGTCAGTCTTTCTGCTACACCGTGTGGTGGCTAAAGTGATTTTGAAGCTGTAGGAGAGGGAAGGGTGGGGGGTCTTTGGATCTCTGTAGGTGCACTGAGCCTTGAGCTGACCCTTCCAGGCCTCCCCAAAGGAGCTGGGTAGAACACGGTTGGCATTAAATGGCTAGTCTTTGTAAGTTCTCCCTCAGTGACTGGGTCTTCTAGTGTCATACGCGTTAGGAAACATCTCCGCCACATTCTGGCCCAACCTCCACCGTTCACAAATTCGGGACTTTCTTTGGCCCAACACCCATTCGCTAAGTGCCTTCTGGGTCTTTTGCACCAAGCCAAGATAGGGACGGAAGAACAGGGGCCCTTGGTTTAGGTCATGCAGGCTGAGAGTGCAGGAGTTTGGATGAAGGTCTCAACTGTCTAGGTCATTGATTCCAATCCTGCAGAGAAGCCAGTAACATTAGAACTTCCTCTGGGCGTCTACCCAGACCGAGGTGTTCTTGAACCCATGAGGTTGGATAATATTGTGTGAAGCATTATCCAACCTTTTACCTCTATCTAGTTTTTTCTTTTCACGTTTACCTCATTCAAGCAACTAGGCCAGTGCCTATTTTTTTTCAGGGAGGGAAGTGACAGTGAAAAGTACGTCTTCTCTGGTGGTGGCAGATTCTTTAGGTTGACACTCTCAATCCCCACCCTACTGGCTATTTCCTGTAACAGAGGCTAGAAAACCAACAGCTCACCTTCCCACCACCCTTCAGATTGGAGTAGGCGGATGCCTCCAGTGCTGGCGGGAAACGTAGGCCATGGTCCATCGTAGCCACTTCCTTCCCAGCCAGCTTTGTCCTGCTCACATGATATGGGATGCCCAGGGGACAGCGGCCATTGTTAAACAGCACTAAACAGGCTGGAGGCTAGGAAGAGCCTGGTTCTTTGACTGCGTCTTTATTTAGCCCTGTGCCTGATTTTTTTTAAAAAAGTTTTATTTTATTTATTTTTGAGAGTGGGGGACAGGGAGAGAGGGAAAGAGCGAGAATCCCAAGCAGGTTCCGTGCTGTCAGCGCAGAGCCCAACACGGGGCTTGAACCCACGAACCGTGAGATCATGACCTGAGCCGAAACCAAGAGTCGGACGCTTAACTGACTGAGCCACCCAGGTGCCCCTGGGCCCGACTTTTTTGTGTCTCACATTAAATTTCTATTTGGTCAAGCCTCTGTTGTTGGGTTTCTGTGATATCCTTCCAGACGCAAGCCTTACTGTTTTGCTACATTCTTGGGGGAACAGAAAGCCTTTAGGGCCCAGCTAAAGAGTGGAGATTACAAAGTCTGTGGGTACATTTCACAGTCTTGATGGTGGGGGAAAGGGCAGGGAGAAGGAGATCTATCCTTGGTCTCTTGACATCTGGTAGGAGCTGTAAGGGTGGAGCACAAGGGTGTCCAGAAGCTTGGGCAGAAGGCTTGTGAGGACCAAGGGCAGGGGGGAGGACTGAGTGACATATCAAAGGTTGCCTGAATAGACACATGACATCAAACACTGATGGCCTCTCCCTTACATGTCTTAGAACTAAAGAATCCCCAGAACTTGGCCATGGCTTAGGCACAAGGGGGGCCCCAATTCTGATATATTTCTCTCTCTATATATAAAATATTTATTTTGAGAGACAGAGAGAGGGAGCATGAGCGAACCCAGGGGAGGGGCTGAGGGAGAGGTAGAGAGAGAATCCCAAGCAGGCTCCATGCTGAGCATGGGCTCAGTTTCATGACCGTGAGATCATGACCTGAGTTGAAATCAAGAGTCGGATGCTTAACCGACTGAGCCACTCAGGCGCCCCCAGAACTTACATATTTTTAATACCTGAGCTGAGGACTGAGATTAGCACCGGCTCTGTGTTAGAATGGGCAGAACACGTAGAAACCCTCTTCGCAAGGTCGAAATGGATGAGTCACACTGGATGAACCCAGGGGTCTGCCTGCCTCCACTCCTGCGTGGGGAGGGGGGCGACACCATACCCCTGAGAGGTGGCATGGGGCTGCTGGGGTTCCGAGTGTTTTGGGGGTCTCGAGCTGACCTCTGTGACGGGTTCCTTGTTCTCTCTTGCGATCCCTGAGGTGCTCCTCAGTGTCAGGACTTGTTTCCGTTCAGCGGGTAGATTCAGGATGGAGGTTCAGGGAGGGTGGGCCGAGAGAGGATGTTTGTCTCTCTGTCCTCACAGAAACGTTGCTTAAGACTGCTGAGGTGAAAGGGGGGGGGGGAGAATTCAGCAAATTGGTTTTGATTTTGGAGATGATTATAATTAAGCCAAATCGTTTCCTGCCCTCTTTCAAGGCTACCACTTTTCCAACTTTCCGTTCAGTTCGGTTCAGCCGCAGCACTGGGGTTATTTGGTCCTCTCAGAGTTGGCTGTCTGGCTGTGGGCGCTTTTCCAGCCCCTGGTAACCGTGTGACCCAGGGCAAGTCACTTTCATGTGTCGCCGTGTCATCTGTAAAACGGAGTGGACGACTGGACCCCCTCACAGGGTTGGGTGAGGGGTAAAGCCCTGGGAACGGGACTGACACGCAGCACACAGAGCATGCCGTGGGCCACTCATCGGGCTCAGGCTCCCTGACCTGAAGCCCCATCATTCCCTAGGCAACAGGGGGCACTGGCATCACTATGAAAAAGCTACATCATCCAGTGCAAGTCTAATGCTTGCCTTCCGACAAGAGCGGCGAGCTACAAGTTCACGTTTATAGCTTTGCCTAGGTGTCTACTGAGTAGCATTGCTTTTTGCGTTTTGTTGGAGAGGAGGTCATTGGCTTCAATTCCCTCCCTTGTGCTTCCTGGAAAAGTGGTGGCTTGATCACCGAAGGGACCCTTCTGCTCCACCCCCGTAGGGGCTTCCGAAGATTGCCCGGTTCTATCGCGGGGTTGAACTTCCCATCAGGAAGTCAAGTATGGTCGGAATAAATCTTTTAAAATGAAATCCCTTCTTGCATCATTTATGGTTACATCTTCTTTCCTTTGCTCGATCCTAATGGTTGCTCGAGTTTGGATGACGATCCCTTATTCCTCAACGCAGAAGCACCCCTCCCCGCCCCCACCGGGGGAGAGGGTTCTCCATGAAAGTTGGTTTCACTCTGTTGCTCAGAAGGGCTGTATTCCAATGAGCTCCTTCCCTTCATTCGTTATGCTGAAATCATATTTCTAGAGGACAGAGATGAATGCCGTGTACTTATCTGATGAAAATGCCTGTTGTTTTAAATCTATTCTCACAGACTTTTCCCCTCTGATAGACATTCAGCGACACAACACATTAAAAATTATATCTGTATCAGTGGTTACCTCTGTTGTCGTTACTGTGGCCTGTGCGCATGTGCTTGGATCGAAACGAGCGGTGCTAACCCAGGGGTCCCCTGTTCCGAGCGGAATGTATCGGACAATTCTGAAACAGTTGCCGCTTTGAAAAAAAGCAAGATTGGGTTATATTTTTTATTGATTGGCTAGAAAAATTGCACAGTTGTGTAAACACCAAATGTAAAAATTACATTACAATGAAAAAGTACAAGGAAACACTATTTACCAGAGGCTTTTTACCCAAGTGGCAGTAATGGAGTGACCCATTGTTACGGGCAATTCGGCAGGTCTCTCTTCTAGGCCATTTTCCAAATGTTTTTGCTGTTCCCCAGGGCCTGGGGATCGGGACTGAGTATAGTTTAGCCCTTGCCCACCGGCGTCATCAAAACCTCCGTTCATCTTTGAGTTCTGTGCCCCCCACTTTACCAAAAGAATAATGCCTCCCCCAGAATTACGCAAAAATCGTCGGCCAAGTTCATTGAGATCCGGATCTCTTAATGTTTTCCTCTTTCTTAAGTGATGGCTGGCCTTCTGAAAAGTGAGGTTTAAGTCAAAAGATGGCTTTAATTGAAGATGAGTGAATTGGTAGGAGAGAGAAAGTGGAGGTAGAAAATTTTCCAAGAGACTGAAAGATAGTGTTTGCATTTAGGATTTCCTTTCCTTTCAAGTTTTACACTGGGGCTTAAGGAATGTCACCAGATGCGAAGAATGACCACGGCCTCTGCTCCGTTGTCTCCTTCAAGGGCTGGAAATGCTTTGAAGGAGACCGGCCTCTTCCCTTTCCTCCCACGGGGCCAGAGAGAGCATGAGGGGGCAAAAGAGAGCAGTGGAGGACTTCCTACCACCAGAAGGAGGTCAGCTTCTTTATTCTAAAGATTCTCCACCTTTCTGATGAGTGAGGTATTCGTATCATAGGGATTCAGGCCTGCGATTTGGCTTAATGCCAGCAATACGTGTTATATTTAAAGCAGCTGATAATCTGCAAAGTAAACTCCTTCGCTGGATTCGCATGCCCATTTGGGGAGGCAAACGTAAGTGGTATTTTAATCTCTACTTTGTGCGGGAAGACACTGAGACTCCAGTGGATTGGACTTTGTCCAAGATGACCCAACCAGCGAGGGGGACTCAGGTCTTTGGGCTTTTAGGGGAAGAGGTAGGGGGTCAAGGCCCAGGCACTTACCTTGATGGAGCTCCCGATGCCGGGGTAGACAAGGCTCATCGTCAGCCACTAGGGACCCACACGGTGTCCCTATAGTGCCCTCACTTAGTGCCAGTTCTGCCACTGGGCTTTGCAATTCAGAAGGCTGTTCTGACTCTCTTTGGTATCTTCCAAAATAGTCAGACAAAGAACTCCAAAAGGCATCTGGTCAAGCTTTGCGAGGGGAGAAAACTTATCCTCCGATTCCCGAAGCCCTGAAGTCAGGGATTTGATTATGCTTATCATGATCTCAGCTTCCACCGCTCCAAATGTGATTAGTTTTGTAATTAGTTAATGTCATTACCTGTCATCAAATCCAGACAATGTTGGTCTCTCAAACCTCCCGTGGCACACAAACCCACAACCTGACATCTTTTCACTATTTAACAGTGAGTTGCTTTAAGAATCCTGGCAACTGTCCCCTCTTTCCTAGACCACAGGTCTGAGAGTTAGGGGAAAGATGTATTTCTTGTGTTTCTTTAAGGCGATTTAAAATTCTTCGGTCCGCTTCCCAAAACTTTTCTTCACTCCAAGCAAAGCATAAATATAATCTTTTCAGCACATCTTATACCCCACCGTATTTTCCTTCTTATGTATGTTGGCTATATTTTGCTTTGGGCGGAATGGCCAAAGTAAGACCCAGTTTACCGTAGGGAAACACCCTGTTAAGAACTATTTTTACCTTATAGAAAATGCTGCTTGTCTTATTACTTACTTGCTACTAAATACTGGGCAAATGGTTTTCTTCTTTGCTTCGGTTCTACCATCCAACTGATATTCTCTGCATGCCTGTTGGGTGCAGGTACTTGGGATACAGCGGAGAACAGACTGGTGAAATCCCCGTCCTCTGGGAGCTAATGTTCCAGTGGAGAAAGGCAGAGAATAGGAACTGAGTGTTTAAAAGTACAGTACACAGTATGTGGGCTGGACATTTTCCGTTTGTCCCTCCAGACCCCCTCTTTCCCCTTTTCCACCCTGCTCTGTGGAGAATCCTGGGAAAGTAGGTCCCTAGGGGTGACATCAATGGCTTCTTTGCCAATAGGGTCTGGCTGGATCAGGAGCTGGAAACTGAGGCACAGGAGAGTGAGGTCAGGGTGCTGCTGATGGGTTAGTCCCTCTCGCTGGCCCTAGGGGGACACAATTGCTTTTCTGTGTGGTGGGAATCACCCCCTCCCCAGTGCTGCTTCAAGCCTAGGGGTGATATCTGGTCGCCACAGTTTTGGTTTTCTTAACCCCAGTGACGCCTCTGTAAACAGACCCTTTGCTGGCCTCTCCTGAGTCACCCATTTGAACGAGCCCTCTGTTACTCACCGGGACCCTGACTGGCACAGTAGGTTAAAAGGCAATGTCATGGAACAATGCCATTTCTTCCAGGCATCCCTCCCCCCCCCCCCCCCCCCCCACCGACCCTGTTCGTCGGCTACATCGCTTGCTGTCCTGTGCACACTTTTGGACTAAATGTCATCCGACTTCAGGCTGCAGTGCTCCCCTAGGACTCAGTTTCTCATCGATGGAGGCCACGTGATTCGTCCTCATTATACGTTGCAAAACAAGGGCACCTCCTCTACATGGTCTGAAGACGGCGATTGTGTTCTGCGACCCTTGGCTAGTCCTCAGCAACTCGTGAAGTGTAAGGGGGCCACACAGACTTGCTCATTCCTAGACGGGTTCAGCAAGCCCCCGCTAACCAACAGGAAAGTGCGCGTGCCTGAGATGTGGTCTTCGAGACCCTTCCCAAGCCTTGCTTCCTGCCCCAACAGCCCTACCCCCTGCTCTGTGCCTGTGGGGGCAACTCATGCATTTCTAGCTCGCCATGTACTTTTATTCCTCGGTGATAAAGACCCGATTCAGGAGTCCTCTTAGAAGACTTTGCTGGTTTCATCGTTTTACGGAAAGGGAGATGATAGATAGGTTAGACAGATAGATGATAGATATTTAAAAGTTGTAATTTAATTAAATTTCCTAATTATGAAAAAGTTTCATGCTGACCATAGAGAACATAAAATACAAGTTAGAAAAATTCATCTTCCTATCACGTGTAGGTACCACAGACATTTTGGATATATTCAAGAGGCTTCAACTCTAGCTTTGAGGGGAACACGCTTATCCGTTGCCAGGCCATCCCTATTGACCGACGCCTTCTTGTTTTCTAAAAACGTTTATAGATTCTTGGACTCTTTTGCCTGCCCGGTTCACGCTGGCCTGAACTGCCCACTTAAGCCAAACTAAGTATTTTCCTTGTCTGCATTGAAGCTTATTGCTTAGGTTTGGGGAGCGAATCCAGGCTCTGTGCTTGGTAGTTCATGGCATCCCCTTCTTCTTCAAAACAGGGTCCAAGGTTTCAGATGGCCTGGAGCGCTCCCCATGCTTGTGGGTGGTTTATATACTTATCACCTTCCTTCTGGAAACCCCTGAAGGATGCTGTCCGGTCAAGGAGCTTTTGCTCCTCTGTAACCTCCCCCCAGCTAGAGACTTCAGTGTGTGTTAAGGCCACAGTAGGGCTTCCTGTGCAAAACGCCCTTGAAACCTGAAGTTCCCCATTTCTCTTGATAAAGGTGAGGTGGAAAGACGAAAAGCGTAACAGCTTTGTTACCTGATGGCACTTATTAGTTAGCTTTCCTCAGAAACAGTACTGACAGACTTCATGCGGATTTAAAAGTTATACTCTGGGGGAATTTGTCAACTCAAGCCACTGACTGAATGCCATTCATATGTTCCATTTTTGTTTTGTTTTGTTTTGTTTTGTTTTTAGTCTGAAATAGGATAGTGCACTCAAGAATCATTCAATATAAGTTTTAGTTTAAAATTCCCAGTTTCCAGCAGCCTATTCAATACACACACACACACACACACACACACACACACGCAGCAGTCTGGCTAAAAAATATCCTCAGGAAACCAGCCTGGAAGAACAGAGGGTGAAACATGAATGAGCTATTTAGCTTTTCTTGGAAAATGGCATAATTCTCAGAGGGACCAAAGCCCAAGCATTCCCCAGATTTTTGTCAGGCACATGTACCAGTCCACAAAATGCTGGAACCCCAAACACAGAATCTGGATTCATTTCAATTTCAGTAATTCAGGTGTTTGTGGCATAGAATAAACACCACCCAGAAGGCAGCAATCCTGAGTTACCAGAAGTTCCAGCGTGCAATATAATTTTAGGCAACATTTTCAGCTTCTTCTACAGAGGGGATAGTTAAGTTAGTCATTCAGTTCGCATAAGCAGAATGTTTTACTATTTGAAAAAGAAATCCCGAATCAACCAGCGTTTGGGACTAATATGGCTGAATTAATTTATTTTTCTAAGGTCATGTAGATTGAGCTTCAATCTGCTGGTGTCTTTATTTCGGCAAGTCGGTGGAGTGTCCGTTGAGTGGATGTGACAAAGTCCTGTTGTGTTAGACGTTGTGAGCTGGGACTTGACGTGATATTTGCTGCTTCTGGGGGAGCTTGCAATCCAGCCGGCGAGACCAGACAATTCTTATGAAACAATCAGTGGGGAGCGCAAGGCATTAAATAAAAAGTGTGAACAAGTATGGGACAGGAATCGAGAGGAGAGAGGGAGACAGAGTGGACTAGACTGTTTCTGCAAGGCTCGAGGCCACAGGGGATAGGCTGGAGGGATTTGTATAGGTTGAGGGGGAGAGATGGTTTATCAGGCTGGGATTTAGCAAGAGAAAAGCCACTGCTTGCAAGAAAAATAAATTGAACATCCACATGCCAGGTATTTCTTAAAAAGAACTAAGATCTTTACGTTCACGAGCTAATTCTAATAATAACCGCAAGACAAGGTATTTTAGCCCCGATTTTGGGCATGAGCAGAATGACTTTTAAAGATCCTAAACAATTTGCTCAAGATCACCTTGAAGGAAGCTGCTAACCTAGGATTGTCTTGGGTACAGCAAAGAGGTCTGCCTGTTTATTTCCCTGGCTTCAGATTAGAGCAGGAGGCACTCTGGTCAATTGCGTTTTGCACATCCTGGCACAACCAGTGAAGACATGGATGGGAAAACTTAGGGGTGAAAACAAAACACATCTGGATGTTTGCTGAGCTTCGGAGCCCAAGAAGAAGGGGGAGGATCACGCATGCTGGAGGTAGCTGCAGTGATGGGCACCCTGGACATCATGGGACCCCACCCCCACCCCCAACAGCTCCCATGTAGCTGGGGAGCTGGGGGTGGGGAGGAGGGAGGTCTTCTTCCCCCACTCAAAGACAGAGTCAGCACATAGGTTCTGCTGCCCTGGGACAGGCCTCAGAAAGTTTTCTACTCGGAAAGGAGTTGAAAAACATGTGGCAGATGGCAAATTTTCCCTAAATCTGTCCTCCTTTTCTCCCTGGACGTGAAGTCATTCAGCTAGAGACCCTACTTCCCACCCTCCCTTTCTGGACATAAGACGAAGTTGTTGCCTATGAAATGTGAACAGAAGTGATGTGTGCAACTTCTGTTTTCAGCTCCTAATTGGAACTCATTCTTCCTAGGCTTCCTTTCTTCCTCCCTTCCGGTGGGCTGGAACCCGGATGTGCTGGCCGCCCCATTAAACCAAGCACAGTGCCCTGCAGGATGGGGGGCAACAAGAGGGAAGGATCTGGATCTCTCCATGCCTGCACTGTCCAACTCGAGAGTGTGAAAGGGAAAGCAATTCGATCCTGGGAGCCACTGTGTTTTGTTGTCTGTTTCACAGAAGAGCTGAGGTTTTTACCCTGAATAATGCAGAACATTTCTGGGCTGGGAAGCAGAGAATTGATTTCAGGTCATTATCTTGTCTTCCCTCATTTTTTTTCCTTCTTTCCTTCATTCCAAAAATATTACCGAGCACCAACTCTGTACCAGCCGTGCTAAAGTAACAAAAGAGTCATGCTCCTATCCTGCAGGCGCCTCCCTTCTAGCAGGGAAGAGAGACACAGCAAGTAGACAGACATAAAATTAAAGCACCTGCCGACTGGAGTATGTGTTGCGAAGAACATAAACGTCCAGATGCATGGGCGAGAGAAAGCCACTGTAGCCAGCATGGTCAGAGGAAGCCTCCACGAGGAGGTGATGTTTCAGCCGAGCCCTAAAGGAGGACAAGAAATAGGTGTGCAGAAAGTGGGGACACACCCTTCCAAGCGGACGAGAGCGTGTGCCAAGGCCCCACACGAGGAAGAACTTATTGAGCACAGGGAGTTCAAGCACTTATAAGTTCAAGCACTTATTCAAGCACAGGGAGACAAGAATGAAGAGTGGAGAGAGACACATTCCAATTGGCAATATGGCTGGGGGCTGGTATACCAGTGGCTTTTGAAGGGTTTCAACAAGGGTGTGTTGCGGGAGAGAGAGAGAGTGCACTCACTCCGTTATTAAGATCGCTTTTACTACTTTATAGACAAAGTACTGTGGAAAGGTAAGAATTTCTGCAGCTGGCATAACCTCTAGTGGTCCTAGCAGTGAAGGATGAGATGGGTCATAAAAGTCGCAGGGGCACCTGGGAGGATCAGTCAGTTAAATGTCCAACTTTTGGTTTCGGCTCAGGTCACGATCTCCCAGTTCGCGGGTTCGAGCCCCGCATAGGGCTCTGTGCTGACAGTGTAAAGCCTGCTTGGGATTCTCTCTTTCCCCCTCTCTCTGCCCCTCCCCTACTCTCTCCCTCTCTCTCAAAATAAATAAACTTGAAAGTTACATTCACGTAGATGAAAAATGCAGCATAGGGGATATTTTAAAAATCACAGAATTTCTCTATCCATATAATATTTGAATTCAGTTAAAATAAATACAGGGGCACCTGGCTGGCTCAGCCCGTAGAGCATGTGCGTCTTGATTTCGGGGTCATGAGTTGCAGCCCCACGTTAGGTGTGGAGCCTGTTTAAAAAACAAACTAAGTACAAGCCAGTAGTTTTAAACATAAAGTTGCAAGAGGGTTTTGTAAGCAACGTGTTGTCAATTTCACACACGCTGGGAAATGCTGGTTCAGACTTCAGAGGTGTGGGCATCTTGTCGACCTGTGTAGTTTAGGGGTGTGGCTGAGGTTGTTGTAAAAGGGGTCTCCCCAGAGACACTGTGCACTGCCATTTCTGGGGCTTGTAGGGGTTGTTGCCGTGGTGGGGCTTCTGGAAGCTTCTCAGGGCCCTGGCCTTTGGAATTTCTACTCCTGGTTTGGAGACAGTGAAGAAGGAAATGGGCACATTTTCATTTATAAAACTTCTCAGACTATTAAAGCTACCTGTTTTTTTCTCAAGCAAGTGAGGGCTGTATTTAAGAACCATCGTTTCCTTCAAGTATTAATTTTTCTGAGTGAGATTTTGCCTCTTAAAGAGCAATATCCTGACTCCTTTTGAAATAGCTATTCACAGGCAAGTTCTTTCAGGAAGGAAATGATACAGTTCCCAGACTTGCAGATGTCAATGCAGTTATTATTGGGGTGTTCTTTCTAAGGTTTTGTGTTTCCCCAGCCTTGCTGAGATGTACCTGACATCTAACGTTGTGTAAATTCAGGTGTCCGGGGCCTGGATTAGACCACTTACATATTGCACATTTCTAATTTTTTAACCGTTGTCTTCAGAAATAGGACATTGTTGTTTATCTTTTTTTTTTTTTTTTTTTTTTTTGGACAGATGAGTGATATCAGGGCCTGAGATAGACCAAATTAAGGATATTGTGAGATGCTAATTTGTTGGTGATTTTTTTTTTTTTTTTTGCATATCTAAGAAATCTAACAAGAAAAGAAGTCCAAGTTTCAGCTTCTGCACATCAGGAAATGGTTAGTGTGGCCCAGTCTCGCCTTACAGACCTGCTGGGGAGGAAAACCTTCCTTTCTCTTCCCTTCCCCCCATCTCTTTCCATCTCTTACCCCAAAGGATTCTCCGGGGGAACCGGGGTACGCTTGACTGCCCCTGGAGAATGGCCGCCCTCTGTACAGCTGCTCCCGGGAATCAGCCTTGGAACAGGGCTCTCCTGGGGGCAGGAGGAGGGAAGCGGGGTCAAACATAGCTGGATTTCCTATGGCCAGGCTTCCTTGCATGCTCTTTCTTCCTCTGCTCCAAAAAAAAAAAAAAAAAAAAAAAAAAAAAAGCCCCTGGAAGAGGCCTGGGGAGTCAGATCAAATGTACTGGCCCAGAGCCAAAGCTTGACTTGTCCCAGCCTGAGTCTCCGACCAGGGACTCCACGTTCTCAAGTCTTCATTTCTGTCCCGTTGAAACTGATAGGGAAGGTTAATGAGATTAACATGGCCAAACACTGTAGGCTTCTGAGAAGGAGCCAGATACGTGTCGGCCGCTGTGGAAAATACTGGCGGGGCCATTCTTCTTGGGGACATTTTACTGGACTCTCCTCTAGTAAAACCTGATTGTTTTTATCAGACAATTCAAAAGTAGCGTGTATTCAGGGCTAGTCACACCAGTGGCTACTCAGTAAATGCCTGCTGGGTCCACGCATGAGTGAGTGCCTTATTTTATTGTATTTCGCTTCTGACCTTTTCACCAACTTGGCCCATCCCTGGCCACCTTTCCAAATATACAGTGATTAATATTTTCTAGGATAGGTCCTTTTATTCAGAAGAGCCATTGGGTCTGTGATGAAATGTGGTAAAACGAAGAAAGAGTCAAGGACAAACCCCAAACCCTGTATGGGGCAGAAAGAGGAACTCTGTCTGTGGTTTGGGATTTTCTGAATAAAATGTTTCCGAGAAAGGTGGAGAAGATGGAAATGTTTGTGTGTGTGTGTGTGTGTGTGTGTGTGTGTGTGTGTGTGTGTATGAGTATTTTTAAACACGAACTAGAAGCGAAAGGCGGAGAAGGAGGAAGAAATTTTGGTAAATCTATAAAGTCCCCACAATTTATGAGAGTTTAAAAGGCAATTTCTTTTTAAGGGGCAAATTCCTAATTTCCCACATAAAAGTATGGGAATTGAATGGTAAATCCTTCTGTGGCGACAAGACCCCTGAAAAGAGGTATGAAAAAGAGTTACTGTTCCTTTTCCATTCATGTGTCTTGAAAGCCCGTGGATGTGAAACTGCCCTGCCAACACACAGCCCGGGGTTTCAAAGCTGCCCGGATGACTTTTCAGAAATGATCTATTGTGACGCTTTGTTTTGTCCGGGTTGCCCTCGTTTTGTTCTGCTTGGGCTGTATCACTCTTCTGCCGCTGCCATGAATCCACCCTGTCTGCTCCTCCCCATTCAGAGGTATTTTTACCCCCTGCCCCGCAAGGGGAGTCCGGGGACAAGTGGCTGAAAGGCTCAGCATTGCTGCTGTGGAGAGAGGGACCGAGGCCGAGAGGCCAGGGGTGGGGGCGGGGAAGGAGCAGGTGGGTGGGGTGCTGGGTGCAGAGACTCACCTGGGTGGTTAGGGTGTCGGGGAAGAAAAAGGACAGGGAGCTGGGTGGGGGAGGGGGAGGGAGGGGAGCGCGCAACGCAACGTGCACGGGCTTTATCCTCTGCCTGCCGGGGAGGCTGAGCACCTTGGAAAAAACCTTTCCTTACTTACACTCGAGCTGAAGGGCTGAGCTGCTTGGGTGCGGCACAGGCGCCAGGAATGGGGGCCCCCCCGCACAGCCTGCGAATGAAACCCCGCCCTTAATTTTCAGTTTTGAATCGGTTCACTTACCTGCAGTTACATACATGAGCTCCCTGGAGCTCGGGTGTGGTCGGACTGGACTAAAATGACAAACGATACAATGGTTTGTAAAGCAGACCATTACATCTGAAATTTGGTGTTTGGGGAGTGACTCAGATGTGGTTGCCATCCTCTTGGAAATAGCATTGGTTTTCAATTATCTTCTAAATAGGGAAGATGCTTCTTTTTTACATCCCTGTCCTACACATCACTCGCTTTTTTAAGGAGATTTTTTTAAAGTTTATTTTTATTTATTTTGAGGGGGGTGGGCAGAGGGAGAGGGTGAGAGAGAATCCCAAGCAGTCCCTGCGCTTTCTGCTCTGAGTGACCGCTGCGAGATCACGACCTGAGCTGAGATCAAGAGTCTGACGCTTAATGGACTGAACCACCTAGGTGCCCCGCATCACTTACTTTTTAAAAAAATTTTTTTTCCCAAGGTTTATGTTTGAGAGACAAAGGGAGACAGAGCACGAGCAGGGAGGGGCAGAGAGAGAGGGAGACACAGAATCCAAAGCAGGCTCCAGGCTCTGAGCTGTCAGCACAGAGCCGGACGTGGGGCTCGAACCCATGAACTGTGAGATCACGACCTGAGCCAAAGTCCGGGCGTTTCACTGACTGAGCCACCCAGCCCCCGCACCCGCATCACTTACTTTTAAGTGCAAGAGGGCTGCTCAAAAGTCCCAAAGGGTCCCGTGATAGGCTGGGTTATAAATTAGTAACAAACATCCGCCGAATACCACAGTAGCTTACCACATTAGTTTTGTTGATCTCGGTACACATCCAGCAGGGGGCAGCAGGGAGCTCTGGTCATCACGGCTGTTCAGGCATGTGGTGCAATAGAGGGTCAGTCTCTGCTTGTGCATCCATGATCTCCGTGGACAGAAGAAGGTACCTCTCAAGGCTCTCACACCGGCAATTAAACGTCTGACCCAGACGGTGCTTTCCCTGACAACGAAGTCCAATGGCTGCACCCTGTTGCTGGGGCCAGGAGGCTCCCTCGCTGGGGTGCAGGAGAAGGTGGAGAACCAGCCATCTGCTGGAACACGTTCTTAGGAATTAGCAGAGGGCTGCATAGAAAGAAAGAAAGAAAGAAAGAAAGAAAGAAAGAAAGAAAGAAAGAAAAACAAAGAAGGACAGCAAGCCATTTTCAAAACTTTAACCGAATGGCAAAAAACCGAATGGCACATGTTTTGACCACAACATGATTAGCCCTAGCCTCTGCTGTCCTTTGAGCTGTGTGACCTCAGGCAGATTACCTAGCTTACCAGGCCTCCCTCCATTCCATCACTGATAAAGTGAATCGGTGGGTTTGATCACTGGTTCTCCAACCTGAGTGAGCTTTAGATCACCAGGGTCTTATTAAAGCATTCGTTATGGGACCTCACCCCCCCACCATCTCTGATTCAGCCGGCCTGGGGGTGGGCCCGGGACTTCGCATTACTAACAAGTTGCCCGGCGATGTTGATGCTTCTGGTCCAAGGATCACATTCTGAGCTGGTCTCCAGGTGAACTGTAGAGTCTGATGCAGCTGAGAAATTTAATCGTTCCTATAGGGAACGGGGTAGAATTAGTCGAGGAGTTGCCTAAGAGCTGCAGTAAAGCTTTCATGTTGAAATTTGACCGGAAAAGGATTCACCGGAGCGTCACCAACCCCTAACCTTTTGTGAGAGCACATTTGCATGTTGGGTTGACACATAGAGCTTAAAGACACATCTCAATTACAAGATGTGGTCCAGACAGCTGCCCTTGTGGGGACAGAGGCGGCCACTCAACTCTGAGCAATTACTTAAAATTAGACTTGTCAAATTTGTTTAGGGTGACCAGGCAAGTACATACATTGACCTAATGTCACTCTTCCTAGGGAGACGTTGTAATGATTTTGTATATCAGTCAAACTATTCAAATACTAACGCCGCCTTCATGCCGTAATCAACATTCTGGTCAGATGTCATCTTTAGAAGCCCTTGGGGATTTGCATCGCTTAATTATTCTTCAATACCCAAACCAAGCATTCTTTAATTGGTGTAAATTGAACGGTGTTCCAGTGCAAACAAGGAGAGGGCACACTGATCAATGATTCCGTGCATGTCTATTGGAAAGCCATTGCCATTAGATCAAATCACAAACCTCAACTCCATTTGCTTCAGAGGAAGCACTAGCTCATGGAACCAGCAAATACTATTTCTACTTACGTGGTCACGATTGACACGCACGGGGTCTGTTGTGAATCCGAAAGGTCTCACCTTTCGGGGAAAGGGTTAAAAAATCCATCCCAGAGGTACTTTCTGTTCCAATGTCAAAAACTGCCTTTTGCTGAGAATTCAACTAGAAACAAAGTGTTTCTATCCTCCTATCATTTGGTGTCTGTCTCTTTCTTTCTCTTTCTCTTTCTCTTTCTCAATTGGACATGATATGAAATTTTTGTTAATTTGTCAAGCCATTCTCTCCCGTGATAAACTTTTTGTTGTTGTTGGTTCTCCTGAGAGTGTGTGATTCACCCCATCCTACATCGGGCTGTGGCCGGGTAACCGGAAACAGGTGTTCCCTTCTACTTTTAATATGACTGAAAAAAACCTCGAGGAACTGTACATAAGAAGCCCAGGAAAAATCCTCATAAATGTGTCAGGGCCACTTTTCATTCTTGTCCCTTTGTATCAACTCTCTCGAATCATTCTTTATTGCTGGGGTGGGAAGAAAAGGAAGCCACAGGACCGTCACACGCCCCTGGCTCAGATCTGCCAGTCTCCCGCTCCCTCAGCTCAGAAAACCGCGCTGATACTCGAAGTGTGGTGTCCACGTGAGTTCGTTTCTAGTCTATGTTTTTAGTCTAGTTTTTGACAAAATGCGCTGGTTCTTAGGCGGGGAGTCTTTCAGGTTGATTTAAGTTTGACTTTCAGAGCAGTCCAGGGTTGGATGCTTCCAATGGAGTAGGGGTGGGGTGGGGGAGTAGAGAGGTGTCAGCTTCCTTGACGATCTTTGTTCAATTGCTTAGATATAAAGAGAGACTTCTGGTGGGTAAGCTTGTTGGGGTAGCGTGTCTCCATGTCGGGTGCTGTCATTTACATGCATCCTGACAGAGAGTATATGGCTTCGTTTCTAGCAATCTAGCCAGAAGTTTTGAGGACCTCGGTGCAGGCGTTATGAGGGTGACCTAGAGTCCGGGGCTTCACCGATCGAGCCCTGCTGGAAGCATGCAGACAGAGTGACATCTGATGGCCATCTTCCTGTGCCTTGGTAGGTGTCACGGACCAGAACATCACCCTTAAAATAAAAGCGCATCTGTGCCGGGAAGCCAGAGGAGATCAGCGTTTCTTTATTTGGATCAGTGTTGAGAGCGAAAGAGCAGACTTGAAAATGGGCGGCGGGGGCGCCTCGGTGGCGCAGTCGGTTAAGCGTCCGACTTCAGCCAGGTCACGATCTCGCGGTCCGTGAGTTCGAGCCCCGCATCGGGCTCTGGGCTGATGGCTCAGAGCCTGGAGCCTGTTTCTGATTCTGTGTCTCCCTCTCTCTCTGCTCCTCCCCCGTTCATGCTCTGTCTCTCTCTGTCCCCCAAAAAATAAATAATGAAAAAAAAATTAAAAAAAATGGGCGGCGGAAGCCATCTACCCCCCAACTGTTTTGAGGGACCCCTCGGAATCTGCCGTGATGTGGTTCCCCACCCTCCCTGTGTCATTTTTACCACCCTTCCTCCTACAGACACAGTTGCCTGGCTTTCTGCAGCCCTGAGACTGTCAAATATGACCTGAGAGCAAAGTTCCGGTCCTGGCGGCTCCTTTAGAAGACGTGTGACCTTTCTGGGTTTCGATTTCATCACCTGCAGAAAGAGGGGGTCGGACTAGGTGGACTCTAACATCCGTTGGGGATATAACAGCTGAAGAGCTATTTTCTCCGGTACCAACGCCCGTGGAAGCCAAGGGAAAGGAGCCCATGCTGCTTTTCTTTGGAGTCCTTGGTCTGGGCTCTCATGCATGGACATGGCCATCAGGTGGCCTGGAATCACATTTACAATGGAGACTCTGGTTCAGTAAGTCCGAGGTGGGGGCTGAGACATTTGCTTTTCTGACAGCTGTCAGATGAGGTAGCAACTTGGAACAATAAGGCCTCGGGCAGTAGGCTAAGTGGAACGCCGGGGTTAGTGTGGTTTCCTCAGCGCTGGGTGTCTACACAGCCCGAGTGCATTGTTGTTCGGTGTTTGAACAAATTCATGCCGGGAATGGGGGGGGGGGAGCATTGGAGAGCAGGGTAAGCCATGGACAGCTGATCCTGTGCTCAGGTCTCGTCGTCACCATCTCCCATATTACTTCATTTTTGTCTTTTTTTTTCTTTTTAAAGATTTTTTTGTTGTTGTTGTTTTTAAGCAGTCTCTCCATCCAGCGCGGGGGTCGAACTCACAACCCTGAGATCAAGAGTCGCACGCTCTACACTGAGCCAGCCAGGAAGCGGGAGGGAGGCAGAGACTTAGGGCAGGCACGGGGTGGGAAGAAGCAGGTATCTCTGCTTCACGTCTGGCTCCCGATTCATCATTTGGAGACCATAGCTCTCAAGCACATACTCTTTCATGCTTTCTTTCCTCCCCCTGTTGGTTTCTCTGTCATGTCCATTTCAACCACAGCCAATTATTTAGAGGGAGTGCAGGGTTCTGCGCAGCGTGACTGTGGCTCAAAACATCACCGTTTTGTGGGGGGAGCGCTGGGCTGGGAGGCAAAACATATGGGTGATATTCTGGCTGGCCCACTGACTAGGGCAGTGAATGACGATCCATCAAATGCTCTGAGCTCTGAAGTAGGAAGGACCCTTCCAGCCTAACTGTTCACAGGACATAATGTTTGTGAAGGTCATACTCCACATGTAGGTTAATGTGAGTTTGAGTTTTTACTCTGCTGTCCCAGGGATAGTCCTCTCTGGGGGCCAGAGATCCTGCCCCAGGCTTCTCTTGCCACCCTGGGCTCTCTTGGGTATGAACTTAGAGAAGCAAGTTCTCTCCCGCTTCCCTCTCTGTCTCCCTCCCTGCCTCCCTCCCTCTCTTTCTGCTTTTTTTTTTTTTTTTTTTTTAAGTTTATTGATTTATTTTGAGAGAGAGAGAGGTCATGAGCGGGGGAGGGACAGAGAGAAAGAAGAAAGAGAATCCCAAGCGGGCTCTGCACTGTCAGTGCAGAGCCTGATGCGGGGCTCGATCTCACGGACCGTGAGATCATGACCTGAGCCGAAGTCGGATGCTTAACTGACTGAGCCACCCAGGCGCCCTGGAGATGTTTGTTTTTTGCATGTAATCTATTCTGAGCACACACATTCCCCAAACTTTACTGATAAGAATCAACTTGGGCTCTTGAGAAGCTCCACCATTTCCAGGCAGTTTCCCCGAGTCAGCAGGTCCCGGAGTGGGCAGGGGGCAGTGAGAATCAATCCTCCTGTCCTGTTCTCCTTTTCTCTGTCTTTTCAAAGACTTCCAATTGGTTCTTATTTTCAGAGAGGTTTAGGAAAGAGTGTTTGGTGCAAGGTTCCTGGTGTGGCTGCATTTTGGGTCACCTGGGAAAAGTCCCCATGTCTGGGTGACACTCCAGATCAGGAAGGCTGGGGATAGGACCCTGTATCAGTAATGTTTAATATCCCCCCAGGGCATTCCCAGGTGAAGTCTGGGTTCAGAAGCTCTGGCTCCATTTCTGACTGACTCACATAGCCCAAGGAAGAAGTCGGGGGAGCCCATCACCTCGTTTGTAGGCCAGTGATTCCCTAACGTGACCACACATTAGAACCGTGCAGGCATCTTTTGAAACTCCTGATGCCTAGGTCACACTTTATACCAATCAAGTCAGAACGTCTGGGGGTGGGAGCCTGGCATCAGGATGTTTTAAAGATCCTGGGTGATCCCCCTGGGCAGCAGAGCCCAGATTCTATGTGGATACAAGTTTTGGTGATGAACCATGTGGCCCAGGCCTTCAGCTTTGCTGCTACTGAGGATAGGCTGCCTTTCCCCCGTGGTCTTGAAGCGCCCCCAAATCTGCTGGGGAGTTCTGTCCCATCTTCACAGGGACTTCCTAGCAGCAGACCCCGTTAGCACCAAGCAGGAGGAGCCTCTGCCTAAGCGTGTAGCATTTCTTCCTCTCCTGTAGACAACCACCTGCTGACCTAGGAGAGGGACTTTTCTTAGTATACAGTGTGCTGCTGAATTAGGGTGAAATTCACATGACGTGGTAAGTTTTCATGGGCACAGCCACTTTAGTTGATTTACCTACTATCTATGCCTGCTTTGGCATTCTAACGCCGTGAGTGTGTCATGACAGAACCAAAAGCCTGCAAGGACTAAAACACTCACGATATTTTGGGGACTCTTTGTCATAACCCCGTGTATGGAAATTCTGAAGTTTCAACATAGTTTATTATTATTTTTTTCATGACATAACTTATAAGCTCAGCTAGATGAACGCATAGGATGGAAAAGCTATGAAAATTTGGAAACAGAAGAGTAGTGAGGGGCCACTTGCCCTTCCCCTAGTGAGGGAGATAGTACATATGTCATGGAGCCGTATTTACTAAAGGATGTGGTGCGGGTGCAGAAATAAGCAGGTCAATGGAAAAGACCAGAAGTTGAGATCGAGGTGGCGTTTCAGGCCGCTCAGGAGGAGAGAGAGATTCGTCCGTAGAAGGCGTTAGACACATTTCATTGAGACTGGTCGTGTAGAAATCAGGAAGCTGGGGGGCGCCTGGGTGGCTCCGTCGGTTGAGCGTCCGACTTCGGCTCAGGTCACGATCTCACCGCTTGTGAGTTCGAGACCCGCGTCGGGTTCTGTGCTGACAGCTCAGAGCCTGGAGCCTGCTTCGAATTCTGTGTCTCCCTCTCTCTCAGCCTCACCCCCACTCGTACTCGGTGTCTCTCTCTCTCTCTCTCTCTCTCTCTCTCTCAAAAATAAACATTAAAAAAAGAAATCATGAAGCTGGATCTCCTTCTACTCCTTTGAAATACATTCCAGAGGAATAAAATATTTAAATGTATAGAAAAAATAGAAAAGTATCAGAAAAAAACACATTGGTGCCTGCCTTAGTAAGTGTGTAGTAGAAAGCTTCTTCTAAGCTTAACAGAAAAGAGGCAATAGAAAGCAAAAAATTGATTAACTTGGCTAAAATGTAAAATTTTTATACTAGAAAAGTAATGCAAGAAAAGCTTTAAAGATAGAGCGGAATTAACCTCAGAAAAGTACTTTTTGTTATAGACAAATGGTTAATATCTCTAAGCATAAAAAAGTGAATGAGAAGCTGAAAAGGACAAAATAAATAAGGGGGAAATATACAAACTAGTAATAATGTAGTGAATGCAAATGGCCAGTGAGCATGATACTGTTCACCTTTGCAAATGATTAATGTCAATGCAACGTTAGTTTAAATAAGATATCTTTTTTGTTGTTGTTTCTTTCATTGACGAAGATGAAAAAAAATCAAGATTCCACCGTGATGGTAAGGGTGTGGGGGAAAAAGGCTTTGCAATACATTCTTGGGTTCAGTATTTTTGGAGGGAAGCTGATGGTACAGATCACATTTATAGATGCAAATACCTTTTGTAAATACTGTCATCAACCTGACATCTTGGGCATTTAGTTTATAGAAAACCAACATAAAGATGTTCCTTGTGGACCCCATGAGTAAAAATTAGCGCCGTAAACAACAGAAATAAAAAAAAAAAAAGATGGTCCCCGCTGCAGTGAAGAGCTGGAAACCGTCTCAGGTCTCATCAGCAGGCTTTAATTTTATTTATTTTATTAAAAATTTTTAAAGATTTTTATATTAATTCCACTCAGTTAACATATCGTGTAATATTAGCTTCAGGTGCACAATATAGTGATTCAACACTTCCATACATCACCCTGTGCTTATCAAGTAGGTTTTTTTAGCTCATTTTATGGAAGTTGACACGCAAAATCTGTGCATATTTAATGTATACAACTTGGTGAGTTTGAGGATAAATGTAGACCCATGAGACCATCACTGACAGGATCATAGCCACAGCCACCACCTCCCAAAGTTTCTTCCTGCATTATTACCACTACTATTTTATTTTTTTTGTGGTAAGATCACTTAGCACGATATCTACCCTCTTAGCAAGTTTTCAGTGTATAATAGCCAAATTCTGGAAAGAGCCTACATGTCCATCAACTGATGAATGGATAAAGAAATTGCGCTTTATATATACAATGGAATACTACTTGGCAATGAGAAAGAATGAAATCCCGCCGTTTGCAGCAACGTGGATGGAACTGGAGGGTATTATGCTAAGTGAAACGAGTCAGGCAGAGAAAGACAGATACCATATGTTTTCACTCATGTGGATCTTGAGGAGCTTAACAGAAGACCATGGGGGAAGGGAAGGGGTAAAAAAAAGTTACAAACAGAGAGGGAGGGAGGCAAACCATAAGAGACTCTTAAATACAGAGAGCAAACTGAGGGTTGATGGGGGGTGGGAGGGAGGGGAGGGTAGGTGATGGGCATTGAGGAGGGCACGTGTTGGGATGAGCACTGGGTGTTGTATGAAAGCCAATTTGACAACAAATTATGTATAAAAAAAAGAATTGTTAGCTATAGGTACTGTGTTATACAGTAGATCTCCAGAACTTATGTATCTTGCGAAACTGAAACTTTGCCCGCTTAACCGTCACCTCCCCATTCCCCGCCCCCCCCCCCGCACCCCTCCCCCAGTAGGACTTGATAAAATAAGTTGTGATGTATCCATATGATGGTTTTCCAAGGAGCCATTGCAAGAGAGGTAGAGTTTTCAACATTGATATAGATTCTAAGTGCTTTGTTTTTTTTAAGCAAGCTTGTAATTATGTTTGTTTTCCTCTTTTATTAACAAACCCATCTTCTAGCTCCATGAAGGTGCACGATAAGTCACCTCACTGCCAGCCTTGTACAAATGATGGCTGTTCCGTGCCTTTACAAGTTGTGCTTATTTATTTTTACCAGAGATATTACATCTAACATAGAAGACCTGAAACATATAACTCCATGTTTTCGAACCATAGACTTAAGTTTGTGTGTGTGTGTGTGTGTTCACACCTGTGTGTGCACAGACACGTATGTTTGTACGCAGGTACATGTGTGCATGCATGTCTTTGTGCCTATGAGTGTCCAGTCCTTGGATAGCCTGTCGCCTAGCTGAGGATGCTACCACACCCCAGCTACCTGGAGAAGTTCTGTTCCTTTTGAAGACAGATTTCGGGCATTAATAAACCAAGTAAAAACACCAGCTGTCTCTCTGAGGATCGAACCTTTCTACCTGTAGGACTCTTTTATCTGCTGAGTGGAGCAGCATGGGATGTGCAAGCCAAGGGAAAGCACAGATGAGTCTGATAAAATTTGCCATTTGGCATGAAGATCCGTAATCGTCACTCAGTCCTTTGAAAATTCTTGCCTTCCTTTTTGAGTTCTTCTGGGGTCTTGGCCACCTCTTCCGGTCCTTTGGAATTCCACCTGGTGACTATGGCCCTGCCTGCCCACCTCACTCTCCATTTTGTCTCCCTGCTCCTTCCATCCAGTTGGTCTGGTGTAAAAGGCAACGGTATTTCCAGCTGCGTGGGGTTCTCGGTCCTACTTACAGACACAGGGGAGGTTGCTTGAGAGCAGTGACCGCCAATCTTTCCAGTTGCTCATCCTCATCACTAAAATATTTTGAGCATAAACTTCTAATACATGCCTATTGATTGATTGATTGATTGTGCACCTCTACTATCGTCCTCATAGATTGTATACACTACAAAATATACATAAGAGTGAAAATTCAAAATGATGCCATTAATAAAGTATAGACGTTCTGATATTTTCTTGCCATGTCCCGTGACCAGTAGACCCGAGGGGGAAATGGCTTTGCAAGTCTAACTTTAGGGGCCTCAAGGGCACTGCAAACTCTTGGCCTCTCATCCAGGGCGAGGCTTCCTTCTCTAGTGATCTGCCTGGTCTAAGCTGCCCACTGGGCTGCTGCAGAGCACAGGACACAAGGTGCTGTTGCAAGTGACTTGAACGATTTTGTCTCTCGGAGTTTCTTTCATGCTCTGCTCCCGCCCACCCCCCCACCCCCCTTGCAGGTTTTCCCCTGCTCTTTAAGCCACACTGTATTCTCTTTCGTGTGCTCAGTTTCTCGGTTAACTCGTACTTGGCCAACCCACTCCTAAGCCAAGCAGGCAATTCCAGCCCTGCCCTCCTCTGCCTCGTGGGCAGAGCCCCTATTTGGAAGTACCCTGCTTTCTCAGCCTTCTCGAACTGGGACTTGTTTACCTCCATCTGTACCAACGCTGGCTTGATGTTGCCATGGGTGAATGGTCTTACAGAACTGGTCCAAGGTCTTGAGGAGTTTGAAAAGCAAGGATGCAGAGACGTACAACATGGGCTGGACCTGTGTGACAGAACGGAGCCAACTGATGGGTGCCTCTGAGATGCAAGTCCCATGGGAGCAGAGAGTTTTCCTGAAAGTCCTCTCTCCTTAGCAGCTAGAGCAGTGCCCGGCACAGAGGAAAGCCTCGTTGAGTGAATAAATGATACACATTTTATCCTGGAGTGGTACCAATCAGGAAAGCTCTTCCATTGGTTGCTTCAGTTTGGGGTCTGAAAAAACAGCTCAATTCGCACGCAGGTTGTTCTTCTTCCAGACTCGGAAAAGGGATGCAGGGAAGCCAAGGTTCAGCTTTTGGGTGTAATCGAGTAGGCAACTAGACTATTGGGTAAGAAAGGCTTTAATGTCATTTCCAGCAGTTTCTGTATCCAGCTGTGCTAGTCCCCATTGAGACTCCTTGCTTCCTCTGAGACTTGATTTCATCATTATGCTTTTTTCCCTCGTATCTCTGGACACATTTTTTCCCTGCTGACTTGTGCCGCTCTGCCTCAAAAATCTCTTAGCTCCCCGCTTATTCTGCCCCCCACCCCCTGTCACAGATGAACTTTTGCTTTGGGCTTCCTTTCTATTGCACCCCCCTCCTCCTTCTAAAGGAATTAAAACTTAAGTAAGGTTTTTAAAGTTTATTTTTATTTATTTTGAGAGAGATAGAGAGCAAACCGGGGAGGGGCAGAGAGAAAATGGGAGACAGAATCTTAAGCAGGCTCCACGCTGTCAGCGCAGAGCCCGATATGGGGTTCAAACTCACCACTGCGAGATCATGACCTGCGCAGAAATCAAGAGTCGGACACTTACCTAACTGAGCTACCCAGGCACCCCAAGTACACCCCAAGCACCCCGAGCTACCCAGGCACCCCAAGTACTTTTTATTGTGGTGGAAAACGTAACGTGAAATTTACCATCTTAACCATTTTTAATCATATATCTCGGTAGCTTTAAGTATATTTACATCGTTGTGAAACAGATTTCCAGAACTTGCAAATCTGAAACTCTATACCCATGAAATGATAACTCCACTTTTTCCCCTTACCCAATCCTTGGTAACTGCCATTTTGATTTCTGGGTCCATGAATTTGATTATTTTAGGTACCTCATGTAAGTGGAATCATACAGTATCTGTATTTTTGTGACTGGCTTATTTCACTTAGAGTCGTGTCCTCAGGTTTATCTCTGTTGTAGCCTGTGACAGGATTTTCTCCTTTTTTAAGGTTGAATAATAATACTTCATTGTATGTACAAATGATATTTCCTTTATTCATCCATCTTTCAAATTTTTTTTTTTCAACGTTTATTTATTTTTGGGACAGAGAGAGACAGAGCATGAACGGAGGAGGGGCAGAGAGAGAGGGAGACACAGAATCGGAAACAGGCTCCAGGCTCTGAGCCATCAGCCCAGAGCCTGACGCGGGGCTCGAACTCACGGACCGCGAGATCGTGACCTGGCTGAAGTCGGACGCTTAACCGACTGCGTCACCCAGGCGCCCCTATTCATCCATCTTTCAATAGACATTTGGGTTTCTTCCACCTCTTGGCTATTGTGAATAATGGTGCCGTGAACACGCGTGTGCATGTATTTCTTTGAGACCCTGTTTACAGCCTTTCGAATTTATACCTAGAAGTGGGATTGATTGTTAGATCATATGGTAGTTCTATTTTTAATTTTTCGAGGAACTTCCATGTTGTTTTCTTCTATCATGTCTGGACCATTTTACAGTCCCACCAAGAGCACAAGAGTGTTCTTTGCTAACATTTGTTATTTTCTCTTTTTTGGATAGTAGCCTGCCTGATGGGTGTGAGGTGATATCTCATCGTATTTTTAATTTTTTGTGGCACCTCCATACTGTTCTCCACAGTGATCGCTCTGTTCTACAATCCCACTAAGAGTGCACAAGGGTTCCAATTTCTCCACATCCTCACCAATCCTTGCTATTTTCTGTATTTGTTTTTCTTTTGATTGTGTTGTTTTGTCTTGATAGTAGCCATCCTAAGGGGCATGAGGTGATCTCCCATTGTGGTTTTGATTCACATTACTCTGATGATTTGTGGTGTTGAGCACCTTTTCATATGCTTATAGGCCATTTGCTTGTCTTCTTTGGAGAAATGCTTATTCAAGTCCTTTGTTCACTTTTTATTTGGGTTATTTATTTTTTTAATTTTTAAAACAATTGAAAAGAGTTTTTATTTAAAATCCAGTTAGTTAACTTACAGTGCAATATTAATTTCAGATGTACAGTAGAGTTGTAGGAGTTCTTTACGTATTTCACCTATTAACCCCTTATCAGATATATGATTAATGAATATTTTTTTCTATTTTGTAGATTTCCTTTTCACTCTGTCGATTGTTTCCTTTTTTTTTTTTTAATTTTTTTTTTTCAACGTTTATTTATTTTTGGGACAGAGAGAGACAGAGCATGAACGGGGGAGGGGCAGAGAGAGAGGGAGACACAGAATCGGAAACAGGCTCCAGGCTCTGAGCCATCAGCCCAGAGCCCGACGCGGGGCTCGAACTCACGGACCGCGAGATCGTGACCTGGCTGAAGTCAGACGCTTAACCGACTGCGCCACCCAGGCGCCCCGCGATTGTTTCCTTTAATGTGCAGAAGTTTTAAAGTTTGATGTAGTTCCAGTGTTTAACGTAGTCCCAATTGTCTATTTTTGTTTTTGTTACGTGTGTTTTTAGAGCCATGCCAAGAAATCATTGCCAAATTCCATGTCGTAAAGTTTATCCTCTATGTTTTCTTCTGGTAGGTTTATGGTTTGAGGTCTTAAATTGAGGTCTGCAATCCGTCTTGAGCTAATTTTTGTATATGCTGTAAAACAAGGGTCTGACTTCGTAATTTTGCATATGGATATTTAGTTTTCTCATCACAATTTATTGAAGAAAATGTTTTCTGCACTGAGTGATCTTGGCACCCTTGTCGAAAATCATTTGACTGTATACACAGAGTTTATTTCTGGGCTTTTTATTCCATTCCATTTGTCTATATGTCTGTCTTTATGCCAGTATCACACTATTACTGTAGCTTTGTAATCGTTTGTAATAGCTTTTGTAATAGTTATGAAATTAGGAAGTCTCAACCCACCAGCTCTGTTCTTTTTCAAAATGGTTTTGGCTATTGGAGATCCATTAAGTTTCCATCTGGATTTTAGGATTTCAAAACATTTTTTTACATAATGCCTTTGGGATTAGGTAGGAATTGGGTTGAATTGGTAGGTTGTTTTGGATAATATTGACCTCTTACCAATGTTATCCTCCAATTCATGAACATGGGATGTTTTTCCATTTTTTTTGTGTGTCCTTAATTTCTTTCAGGAATGTTTTGTAGTTTTCAGTGTACGAGTCTCTCACCTCTTTGGTTGGTCTAATTTCTAAGTATTTTATTCTTTCTGATGCTATTATAAAGGGGGTTGTCTTCTTAATTTCCTTTTTGGTTCTTCATTGTTAGTGTATAGAAACACGGCTGATTTTTGCGTGTTGATTTTGTATCCCACCACTTTGCTGAATTTGTTCATCAGCTCTAACAGTCTGTGTGTGTGTGTGTGTGTGTGTGTGTGTGTGTGTGTGTATGCAGTCTTTAAGGTTTTCTACATATGAGATCATATCATCTGTGAACAGAGATAATTTTACTGTTCCCTTTCTAATTTATATGCTTTTAATTTTTTTCTTGTCTGATTGCTCTGGCCGGCACTTCCAGTACTATGTGAATAGAAGTGGTAAGATGGGGTATCCTTCTCTTGTTCTTGATTTTAGATGAAATGCTTTCAGTCTTTAACCATTGAGAGATGTGAGCTTTTCACAGGCAGTCTTGACTGTGTTGAGGCAGTTTCCTTCTTTCCTACTTTATTTAATTTTTTGATCGTGAAAGGGTGTTGATTTTGTTTTCAAATGCTTTCTCTGCATCAATTGATGATATCATGTAATTTTTGTCCTTTATTTTGTTAATGTGGTGTATTTATGCCCTTCTTAACATAGTTCTAGATCCTGTTAAATATCTCTTCTCAATCTTCAGCTCTCTGACAATACTCCAAATCTTCAGTAACACTGTGGGCAAAGATTTTTGTCAATGTTACATGTTGTGATACAGTAATTTTAAACACATATTTGATTCCTTTAGCACTCACTATTCTGAGTTTTGTTTAAGAGAACGTGACTCTGTTCGGAAATGATCACCCAGCCCTCTATTTACAAAATTTCTCTCTGATTTTTCTTTGGATTCTTCACTACCTTTAATCTCTTCTCAGTTCCTTAAGTAACCTCCTATGTATCCCCTCAAAATATCATTCTGAAATCTTTTCCTTTTTTGTGAAACTGCTCAGTATGGTGACTCATCACTGAGATAATATTAAAACAGTAGTAACTGGAACTTGACATTCCCCTGGATGCCAACACTACCTTCTCATTTTGGGTATTTTCTGAGTCTATGCAACTTAAATGCAGGTGTTAAGTACATCTCTGGTGGCTGGTGCAAAAGAAAACAAACAAACAAGCAAACAATAAAACAAAAGGATAATAAATGGACCTAGGAGATATTTTGTAAGATAGGAATTTTATTTTTAAAATCAGACTATACTTTCAAACTTAAGGTCACTTTATCCATGCTTTATTTATAGATGTAATCCGTTCCGTTCAGAAAGACATGCCTAAAGAATTAGGTCATACATGGAGGAAGAAGAGCGTGGAACATAATATAAGAACATGAATCAGGAGAACTGTCTTGTCCTCACTGATATTTGTGATCCCCAAGCTCTGTGTGTGTGTGTGTGTGTGTGTGTGTGTTGGGGGGGGGGCGTGTGCATATGTGCTTTTTGTTTGTTTGTGTGCTTTGAGAGGCTGGAAGTAGGTAGAGATGAGGGTAAAACAGAAGGGGAGTAGCACAAGCTCATTCCCAAAATGCTGTCTTATAATTATTTTCTAAATACTGTTATAATCACACTTACCTGCTAGTAGATCAGTGATACTGATGAAAATGGCATATCTAAACGGGACAGTTTACATCAAGTTTTCTATCGGAGGCCCATGAAAGCCAGCTCAAAAATTTTTCCTCACTTCAGCTAGGACATTTTTTAATTAGGTAATTGGCAGTTGGGTCTTAATTCACCTTTTTGAGAGTTTTGTTTTTTGTTTTTAAAGATCAAAAGCTTTTCCTCTCTCATTGGTGTCAAAGAAATAGGTGGCTGCCTAACCTTGTTATTTTATGGGTAAAATAGTTCAGTCTTTATACCAGTATTATAAAATTCTGGTGTCAATAATTCAGTTATAGGGCCTACATAGAATTTCCTATGAGAAACACATACAGACATCCCAGTCAGCTTGCAGTAGATGATTTATCATTGCCTACAGCACTAGAAACTCTTCATCCCTTGAAACCTGGGCTGGAAAACTGAAACAGGCAGGGAACCCCAAATTCCTGTCTTTCCTGAAATTGCCAAGCAAGTGGGAATCGCCTGAGTTCTCTGAGGTGTTAGGTTGAACTCCTTCTAATCTCCTGTGTGAACTCGGGTTTTCTGCCCCTCCGATGGGGTTGCCGCAAGAATGATGCTCTTTGTCATGGGGTGATTGTACTCATTGAATGCAGCCGAGCTACAGGAGTGTTGAATTTACCTTCAAAACCTTGGCTTTGTGGCTTCCCCAAACCCCAAACAAGAATTCTTCGGGAAGAGCTCCTTCAAGAATTTTTGCTTGGCTGGTCCAACTCCCAGGGGCTGGTCTGCGGCGGGATAATCTCTTGTAAGGGTGTTAGGTTCTGTCTTATTTCCTGGTACATCCAAGCTCTTTGCTGGGAACAGATTTTGTGTGGGTACAGCCACGGTGATCACCTCCAAGAAACGGATGGGGTTTAACAGTGGTAGGGAAAAGGACAAAGTAAAGTCCTAATTTTGTCCTACTACAAGTGCCAGTATCTGAAGAATTATCATAATATGGATTTAAAAGATTATTTTGACAACAAATAACACAAGTATGTTGGGTCCCCTTGTTACTGAAAACCACTGGGCTGTGTTGCTCAGAAAGAGAAAGGGGAGAGTCTTGGCCCACAGAAAGGACCCCCCAAGAGCTCGTCAGGCTCTTGCCCAATTTTTGTTCACTCAGCACCGTCCTTTCAGAATTTCTGTTGACTTAGGGAAGTGGGGGTAATTAGCTCCCTGCTGCTTCAGGAACTCTCTGTCCACGTGTTCTCTGACCATCGCAATTTGGAACAGAGTATAAGCCTGAGAAAAAAGGCTTGATCAATCATTGGTCAATTAACCCAATTCAGGAACCGGTTAAGTGGCCTGGCAGGGTGGCAAGTGACGTCCAGGCATCTCCCACAGTGGGTGCGACCTTCTCTCTCCTCTCCCTTTCCCTGACAGCTGGGCTTCCAGAATGCAGATGTGGGGCCACCTTTTTGACACACAGTGGTAATTTTGGCTAGAAGGAGAACATCTGGGGAGCTTCCTGTAGCAATCTCGGGAGGCTGAACGAGATAATCAGGCTTAGCAAATTGGGTTGACTAGACAATGAAATATTTATTGTGATTCCTCCTTTTTTTTTTTTTTTTTTTTTTTTTTTAAGTTCAAAAATCCTTGTCATCCCTGGGCTGAAGTCTGTATACATGACAGGAATTCACAATTAGATTAGAAGTGGCCTGCTACCACTTACTGATGACCTCAACCTACGCAGGCAGAAGGCAAGTGATTGTGCCTGCATACGGGCTCCGTTTAATGGGTTTTCCCCTAATAAAACAGAAAAGTCCATGAAACAAAAGAAAGCAATTCAGAAAACCAGCCTGTGTGATAGTCTTTCACTAGTTTTTGGTGCATGAAATATTTTCTTATATGGGTAAAAAGAGAGGCAAACAACTTTAACTTTGTTGTAAGATAGACTTTTTACATGAATAAGGTTTAGTCTTGAAGATATTTATTTTGGGGGCACCTGGGTGGCTCCGTCGGTTGAGCGTCTGACTTCAGCTCAGGCCATGATCTCACTGTCCATGGGTTTGAGCCCCGCATCGGGCTCTGTGCTGACAGCTCAGAGCCTGGAGCCTGCTTTGGATTCTGTGTCTCCCTCTCTCTGTGTCCTTCCCCTCCTCATGCTTTCTCTCTCTCTCTCTCTCTCTCTCTCTCTCTCTCTCAGAAATAAATATAACATTTTCTTAAAAAAAGATATTCATTTTTAAGTTTACCTTGAATGTGTACCAAAAGCATTGTGGGATTACTAGGTGATTCAGACCAAAGTGCTGATTTCCCTTTAAACATTTAGATAATGGAAGAAAAATGTAGCTACATCTGCTTTGTGTGGTTAGTGACCAACTACTCTTTTTGAGTTAGTTGATTAGGTCTTGGCTGCATCCTTGAGCCACGTCGCATAACAGTGCAGAAGCCTTACAGATTTGTCATCAAAGAGGGCTCAGCTTTCTGCCCAGGGTGGACGACTCACACTAATTAGTAATTTGGCACCTAAAAGTTTCAATCAATCAGCAATCAACACTGATTGCAGAGAAAGCTGAAGGTTCCTCATCTGGGCGTAAGATGACATCTGCTTGGGGCCTCCCTTCCTGTCTCGCCCCAGTCCCTGCCACTTCCCAGGGGATCCCATGTTCCCGGGAAATCTTGGCGTTCCCCAAGCTGTCCAGATCGCTTCTTCCTCCGTGACTCGTTGACACCTGCCGTGTACTCCTAACTTTGCCCTTTGGGCAACCTCCTGCCTATCTTCTCTTGGAAAGCCCCTGTTTCCATCCTTGCTTCCTCCTCGATACATTTCTGAGCAATCCACCTTCCTACCATATTGTACGCTGAGAAAGGCATCTCTCCTTTGGGGTCCCGTGTCCTCCTCTTCGTGGTTCCAAAATATCACTTTTTCTTCTTACAACACCCCCCAGATATTTATTTAGTGAGGGCCTCCCCTGCGGTAGGCATTCAGGTAGATTACACGCGAGACACGTAAAAAATGATGGTCTGTACCACAGGTTTTTATTTCTATTAAATTGTATGGCATATGATCTTGAGCAAACATTTATAGTCAATATTTGATAAAAAGTCCGATTCAATCAGGTAAATAAAGCATTAGAAAAAATAATTTCATTCCTTTGCTAAACTAAATCCATTAAGACCCTAACACAAGGTAGAACTGAGGACAAAGACTCTTTAAAACAAAACAAAAGAAAACAGTGAGACCCATTGCACATTTGCATTTTCAAATTAATTGCTGCCCTAATTATTTGTCAGTAGAAGCATAAATTAAGCAAATATAACTTACAGTAAGCTTTTGGACACCCACAGGATTCTCCCCTCAAGAGTAGATTGTCATAAGGGTTCCCTGTGACGGTTTATTTTTGCTGTCTTTCCACGATGGAGAAAAGAGAGAAGATTGGAAATGGGGCTGTGTGGAAATGAAACCGGGACTCCAGGTGAAGAGACAGACACAGGTAGGTCATTTTAATTTGCCCCTGTAAGGTGTGAGAAGGTAACAAGCGAGAAAGAATGTTGGGGCCAAAGATACGCTTTGGAAACCTTACTGAAACCAACATGAAACCAAAAGGTGAAAAATGCAGTTAAGCGTGGCGTTGTCATTCATCGTGCCTTGCATAAATAGGATTGATTGGCTTGAGTATCTGCTCCATCTGCTTTCCCTTACACCATGTCAGTGGAGCTATAGGCATCTAGCACAGCTGGAATATTTTTTCTCCCACACAATCAGGCATACATTGTTGGTGATCTCTCTGAAAAGCTTATGAAACAACACAATGATGTTGAATAACAAACAGCTCCAAATCTCGGCGACTTCCGTCAACCGCCATTTTTGCCCACGCTTCCAGGGCTGTGGGTCATCTGTGGCTTGGCTGGACTAGGCTGGGTTCGGGTAGGCAGCTCCCCTCCGCTGTGCTCTGCAGGTGCACGGGCCAGTCGCGACGATTGTTCCATGCTTCAGGTCCAATTCAGTTCTGTCTCACCGGACTCTCCTTCTGTAAGGGTCATCCGGAAATTATCCGGCTCCTGATCTTTTCAAGGTAGAAGGGGAAGCTCTCAGGGGAGTGAGCGTAAACATGGCAGTGCCTTGCCACCTAGACTCCAAACTGGCTTATGGTCGTGTCTGCCCACCTTTCATTGGCCAAAGGAAGTCCCACTGTCAAGCTCCACGTCGGTGCGATAAAGTAAATTCTTCCCATGGAGGTCAGTGTGTGCGTGCGTGTGCATGTGTGTGTGTGTGGGGTGGGGGCAGGGAAAGGAACATATGCCGAACAATAGTTTAATCTACTATATCTCTCCGTATTTAAGGGAAGACCTTCCTTGTCTGATTTGGGCCTTCACACGTGAATTATTTAAAGTTTGCCTTTCCCTGCCAGCCCCCCCCCCCCCCATGAGTTTGTTAATTAAAAATATGTTAGATTAGCCAGAAAGACCTCTCAGAAAGATAACAATATGGAAGATTCAGAAAGAGATGTGAATGAACCTCCAGCAACAGTGGCCGGATGTGACCCAAGTGAGTCTTGCCCTGCTGTTTGAAGAAGGGGGTCCGTTGGATATTGGTGTGCAGGTCTCATTTGGCTTCGAGACCATGCACTGAGCTGCCTGGTATAGACCAGACAGGCAGAGATTCTGCCTCAGCAGATGTGTGCGTGACTTCACTGCTCTGATTACAGCATCACCTCTCCCCTGTCACCAACTGGCAACCCACAGCAAAGGATGTTTTTCTGATCATTTTGCACTCATTAAATGCAGCTGTCACAACAGTGGATGCGAGGATGCATGCAAAACTTTTCTGCCACGTCAAAATAAAGCTGAAAAGCTTTTTTAAAAAAGAGCTGAAACCTTTGAAGCCTATTCTCAAGGAATATTGGAAATATTGCCTTTTGTCGGTGACAAATGAAAGTGTTCTGTCGCAACACAAATTAAATCTTGGGCCAGGCTAAAGAAGCACCAGCCATCAAAATTTTGCAGCAGAAAGCATTTGGCCAACCACTGGGGTTCCGTTGTATTACTCCTGGGTCCGAATGCCCTGGAGGGCATTCCCATTGGAGTGGCTGATCCCTGCTGATGGTTTTAATGGGGCACGGTAGTTCCCTGATTCTTGAAGAGATGCTAGCAGAATGAAATAATTGGGTGCCTACTACATACCCTATTAGAGAAGACAAGTGGATTCTGGGCCTGTAACGCAAACCTGCTGATTAGACTCTCAGAATGGAGGTGAGGGCCTTCCTTGACTTTGGCTCACTCATCGGAAGCCATTTCGCCAGCACACGGGACCCGCAAAACGACTCCACACTCAGTAATGTGCTTCTTGACGTAGCATCTCCTAAACTTTCCTGGTGTTTACTAAGCTCCCTCCTCTCTTTTGATCATTGCAGCGACCACCCTGTCCCTGCCGTGGCACTGTCTGCCCACAGATCTCCACTAGACTGGGATTTTGAGAGTAAGGACTGGATTTATCATCATATGTGTGGCCCTAATGGTGTAATGCAGGGTTGGCACCCCCCCCCCCCCCCCGGATGGTGAAAGGCAGGAGAGAGGAAAGAACGGAGGAAGGCAGTCAGTAGCATCAGACAGATTCAAGGAGTGGGGAGGCACATCTTGCAGCCAGATGTTGTTGGTGCCCATCAGGCCACAGAGATACAGATGTTTTTGCCTCGTCTCCTCCCCCCACTAGGTGTACCTCACAGGTCCCTGGGCCCGTGGGCGGTAATTATTGATTAAATAATCAGAGAAAGCACTTATCCCTGGGATGAGCGTATCAGTCACGGTCCAGTCAGGAGAATCTGCCTCGCTCGATAAGTTTTCCTTTGGACAGAGCCTAGAGGGGGCAAGAGAATGTGTCCCAGCCTCACAGCCATAACGCAGGGAAAGAAGAGCGGGGGCTCGGTGACAGGCACGGCGAGGGCCAAGAGGCTGGGCTGTCTGGGGGGGGGGGGTCCAGATCACTCTTCCATCACAAGATGTGACTCACTTCGGTGACCCAGAGCCTGCCGCACCGGCTGTGGGCTCTGATGACTACAGGCGCCTCCCTCGCCATCTTGTGATAGGGGATGATGCCACGGGAGACTTCAAGGACCGGAACCCAAGGCACTGAGATGCCGTCTTCTGCATGAGGCCACATCAGTGAGCAAATCCAAAGACCAGAGAGAAGTGCCGGGTGTACAGGAACTGTGGGTGCGAACCTAGAATTCTCTGGTGGATTGGTTGCTGTCCCGGTACGGACCCGAGATCTGAAATAAGACGTAGAGGCAGAGGATGAGCAAGGGACGAGCCCGGAGTGTGCTTCGCTGGCTTGGATGAGCCCGCGAGGGAACAGGAGCCCGTGGGCCACACCACGCCCTGCCTCCTCCGGGAGAGTGGAGAACTCACTGCCTGGTTGCTTTGCCTCTGCACAAGTATATTTCGACCAGGTTTTCTTCCTAATTTGAATGTTTTGGATCCAGTGGATAAACAGTGATCAAGAAATCCGGACTCTCTGGTTGCGTGTCTGCGGCGTGCAAGCGACCGCTGGCTACAGAGTAACTCCTTCCCTTCCTTCTGTGACTCACCTTGAACGTCCCCTCCGCAGAAGCCGTCCTTAAACACCCAGTTCGACGTTGCACTTCTCCATCATTTCCTACCTTAGGCCCTCGTTGTTTCCCCTGCCCAACGCGGATTAGAATTTATAATTAGTCCGCGTACCTGTTTAGCTGTTTGTCTGCCTCCTCGAGGAGGGCAAGGCCGGCATCTAGATCGTGACGCCCCGTCGCTGGCACGTCTTGGAAATGACAGATGAGCATGACTAAGTAAATGCGCAGAACGTGTAGTATGAAACTAAATACGATCCACTCCTTTTTCTCAAAGGCTTCGCGATATCGGGAGGAGACACAGACCCAGAGAAGTAACAAAACGAGGCCTCGCAAGACCGTCCCTTTTTACAGAGACACGGCAATGAACTCTGATAGAAAGCGCTGCCGGTGATCTTGGCAGTGGTGTAAGGTCTTAGGCTGAGGAGCGGGAGCGGAGCAGAGTGGGTTTGTGGTAGGAACGCGACCGGCATCCCCTGGCTCCCGACCGATGCGCTTTGCGCTCACGGTGGATTTTGGCCTCCGGTCAGCGTGTGTGTGCGCGTGTGCGTGTCTGTGGCCTCAGCCTGAATCATCAGGTACTTTTGGTGTCATGGAGGGTCCAGCCTGTTCAAGGGGACTTGCCCTAGATACCTTCTGGTTTGTCTCATTGTACTTCCATCGCTGTCTCCCCTGTCCCTCCTCTGGGGTGGTCCAGGTGTCTCTGTCATCCTCAGGGGGTGCCCATAACTTACACCCATTCCGTGGGCGGCAGACAATATTTAATCATATCATCCAGGCATCTCTTAACGGTGCTTCTCTGCACCTTTCATTTTAATGAGAAAGCGCTCACCATTCGGTATCAATGGAGACAGTTTTGAGTGTTTCCTGAGAACTCTTGGGGGTAATTCAGAGGCCTCTGGGGTGTGGCGGAACCAAGGCTGGATCTCAGAGGGTTAACAATGCCCCCCTGGAAGGCGACCCCAGACACCGGCAGCTTATGTGGAGGGACCGGCCCGACCCCAGCCCTGAGAATTAGGGAGGGCAACCACCTAGGGTCGGGGGAGTGGGAGGGGGACCACCCGGAACTCGGGGAGGCTTTAGAATTTATATTTTCATTAATGAATGCTTCAGAAAGTGTACTGTCCCTAATTCCCTTCCTTGAAAGATGGAAACTTTAATGTGCAGTTAATTAAATGTTGTGTTGATTTGCAAGCCCTGAGCTCTCAGAGGCCTCCGGGAGGTGGAGGCAAGTTTAGAAATCAAACAACGGGAGGACTGGCTGTCCCCGATCTGACCACAGAGCGAGTGGCACTGTTTGCTCCAGACGCCCGGGAGGCGTGCGAGGCGCCCCTGTGGCCAGGACCTGCGTTCTGGGCCCCGTGGTTCCCCGCACGGTCTGTTTACCGTGGAGAGGAGCAGACCAGGGCCGTGTTGCCTTCAGGGGCATTATTATTTTTTTTTCTTTCCTTTTTTTTTTTTTTTTTTCCTGGTGTGCCAGCACTTCTTTGTGCTGAGAGGAGCTGTGTCATACTGGAATTCTTTTCACAACAAACTAAAGAACCCAGCTGTGGCGCTGGATACGTCCCCGGAAGCCGCAGGGTTCTGCATGCAGTCGTTGATGGCGAGAGCGGTTCCGCTGCTAAGGTGGGCTCCGTGTACATTACAGTGCCAGCCGGCCCGTGTGGGAGGGGGACATCCGAGTGGAACTTGGCCCTCGGAGGAAACCCAGGGCCTGATGGATATCCAGGTACGGAGCAGGGAAGGGCCACGGGGCTCACCGTCCCTCACTGCCACTGATAGGCGGGGAGATGTGATCAAGAAATTCACTAGCCTGGTTTCGCAAGAGGAAGTCTGGTCTGCTCCAAACAGCGAGCACCTGTTAACAGTGACAACCTTATCATCCATTTGGCCCTGGCTAAAGGCACGACTTATGCAATTACCAAATGACATCTTGCAGGGTTATCTGCCACCAGAGCCCGCTTTCCTAGACACCACGCCTGGCAAGAACAAAGCGCCGATACCTGATTAAGATACACTTGCGTCTCACTCTGGCATCCGCAGTCCTGACTTGTAACTCTTCTGTGCGGTCATCTTGTTGAGGATGCCCCGGAAAGCTGGCAAAGTTTCCAGGATTGACTCTGGAAAGGGTTGGCGGTGCTACTATATTCTTATTATGAATAAAAATTTTAAACCCGAGCTGATAAACATATTTTTTTTCACACTGAATTCATCAGGAATACATTAACATTTTCTAAAAGGTAAAGGCAGAAAAAAAAATGAAAGAATTAAAAGGAGAACAACATTAGGATGTATTTGGCCATTAGGATCCCCGTTTCCATCAGCTCCTGTTTACGAGCCAGAACTTCACCCCATATAACTAACACTTGGGGAATTAGCCTATGGAATAATTATCACTCCTGATGAACAGAGTAAGAACTTGTTCCCGTGTGTGTGCAGAGCCATTCATCCTAAGGAGGAAATCTGGAGTGAAAGCTCACAGCATATTTTACATAGGTCCTGTAAAAGGATCCAGGCAAAACAGGCTTTGCAACATTAGTTATGATCATATATGGAAAAAGCAGTTACTTTCTGTGGTGACATATGGCTGAGTTGGTACGATGCCCAGGAATCTCAGTGTCCCCCCCCGCCCCGCCGCCCCAAGAAGGGTGAGCCCCGGCCTCATCCTCGGCCCCGTTGTCATCGGGACCAACAGCACAGGCAGCCTGTGGAGACGTCGCCGGTGAAGAAAAACCACATCCAGTTGCACCACGACCAAAGCTGCTGTTGGGCTCTGGCGGTTGGCAGGTGCCACCGTCCCCGTCTGTGAAAGTGATTCTTCCTAAATCAGGGAAATTGTGAATGGAGCCCAGGCCCATCTGCTTAAAATTCAGGCAGGGGGACCTCCCACAGTAAACAACGATGGCCAAGAACAATGGTAAGAAACACACCGACGCTTTTATTGTAATGGCGACTCTATCCTTCAGCGATGGGAATGTACACTCTTTCTGCTGTTTATTCTATAAGCAGCGTGGTTCCTTCCAAAACGTCTAACATGGCCCGGCAAAGAAATTGAGTTCTGTTATAGGGGAGACGGAGAAATATGACCCCCTGAGAGCATGGTGTTCGTTCACCCGCTCCCTCACCGATGTGCCCATTACCTGATTTCAGTTAAGCCTCTGTGAGTGCCAACTCTTGATCTGCAGGGTATCCACTCCCGTGAGAAGGGCAGCAACTCACAAGGAAGCTCCCGACTAATTCAGGCTTCGGTTATGAGGATACTTGAAGCGGGTGGGAAACCCTTTCCCCTTGGCCCTGGGGGTGGGGCTGGGAGGGACTAAGCCTTCTGTGTGACCCCGATTGCTGAAGGCAGGTGGGGAGGGCAGGGCCGCTGGGGTCGGCCCATTGGGCTGAGAGTCCTGCTCGGCTGCTTCCTAGCTACCTACGCCCGATGGATATCCCCAAACCTTGGCTTCCTCACTCACAAGACAGAGAAGCAAAGCCTCCTGCCTCCGAGACGTGATGAGGCTTCAGTGGGGAGTTGTATGGAGAGAGCTTTGCAGGACCCTGGCGGTAGGGAGTGCTCAATGGTGGTAGCACTGTGGGGCTGGGGGTGTGGGAGCCGGGCTTGGAGAGGAGTGGGGGTCCCTTTGGGTGACTTCGGGGAAGATGCTCTTAGCAGTGTGTTTCGTGAGGAACACTTTGGAGACATTTTGGTGCATGGGTTAGGAAAGGGAAGGGTGGAGGGTGTTGAGCTGTGCCCCAAAGATCAGTATGGAGGGTGGAGAGGCTTTGTGAGGGCCCCTCCTGGTGGGGTGGGGGGAGGAAAGGACCCGACTGGGGACATACTTGGAAAGTAAAATAGGAGGGACAGAGGAATGAGACAGAGAGGAAGAGATGGGAGGAGGCGGTCGGGGGTGGGAGGGATGAGAGAGACAGAGACAGAGACATATACAGAGAGATATACAGAGATATACAGAGAGATATAGAGAGATAGAGAAACAGGGGGAGACAGAGAAAGAAGGAGAGATATACAGAGATATCCAGAGAGATATCCAGAGAGATATCCAGAGAGATATCCAGAGATATACAGAGAGATATAGAGAGATAGAGAAACAGAGGGGGAGACAGAGAGAGACAGAAAGAAGGAGAGAGGAAAGGAGATGGGAAAATGGGGGGTGGTAAGGGAGGGGGGCCAAGAAAGAGACAGGTACAGGGACAGAGACAGAGTCCGAGAGATAGAGAAACACAGGGAGAGAGGTGGGGAGAGTGAGACAGAGAAAGAAATGGAGAGAGAGAGAGAGAGACAGCAAGGGGGACATGGGGGGATTTTGGTGATGGAGTTGGGGTTCACGACACCGACCGAGGTTAAGAATACAGCAGGGAGGGGGTGCCTGGCTGGCTCAGTCGGTAGAGCAGGCCACTCTTGATCTCTTGGGGTTATGAGTTTGAGTCCATGTTGGGTGTACAGATTCCTTAAAAAATAAAGAAAACTTAGGGGCGCCTGGGTGGCTCAGTCGGTTAAGTGTCTGACTTCGGCTCAGGTCGTGATCTCTGGGTTCATGAGTTCGAGCCCCGCTTTGGGTTCTCTGCTGTCAGCACAGAGCCCGCTGTGGCTCCTCTGCCCTTTCTCTGCCCCTCCCCACTCACGCTGTCTCTCTCTCTCTCATAAATAAATAAAAACATCTAAAAAATAATAAATACATAAAAATTAAAAAAAAAGAACAAGAGTACAGCAGGGAGGAACTGAGTGGAAAGGGTGTGGGGAGGAGAGCCACCCTTTCATCCAGAGCAGAAACTGCCCCCTGGCGGTGCCCGAGTGGGCGGAAGGCACTCGGCTTACCCCCAGTCCAGAAAGTCACTGCGGGGGGGGGGGGGGGGGAGCCCGTGTGCCTGTTCACGTATTTCCAGCTTGTTCCCGAGCTGTGTGCCCAGATCGGGGCGAGGCTCCGGAGGGTGAGAGCACGCTGCCATCCGTGGAGCCGAGGAGGAACGCTGTGTGGTTTGGGGCTGAACTGAGTCAGGGGACCAGAGCTGAGAAGCAGGTGCTTCTCCAGGCATTCAGACTGCAGGTCTGTTTGGGCACAGCCGCACCCTCAGGCTCCATGTACCCCCTTCCACCCCCCCCCCCGCCGCCCCCCCAACGCACCTGCTTCGGGGCTTGCAGGCGTCACCACGTTCACACGTTCACACATTCATCAGCACCCCAAGGAGCGCCTCCTCCTGGCGGGCGGGCTCAGTCCAGGACCCCACGGTGATCCAGGCAGAGACGGGGTCCCCGTCCTCTCTGCGCTTCCGGCCGGGAGAGGAGTTTGGTGCTCCAATCCTTCTCGCCACCCGTGGCCCGCCGGGTTGGATCTCTGGCTAGAGAAATTCCAGGCAGGTTGTGATTGGAAAACAAGGGGCTCATCCTCCCGCTTTGAAACCACAGCTGTTCTGCCTTCTGCTAGCGCTTCCCTTGGGCCTTGGCTTCAAAGGCCCCAAGGAGCTGTTTTTAGGGGAGCAGCTCCGGGTTCTCCCACAAAAAACATGTTCCTGGGGAAATGCGAAGAGGGTGGCCTCAAAGAAGAAATGAGGATATTGCCTTTTCTTCTGCAGACTGGTGCAGACTCTTTAGCAGTCTAAACCAACGATTTCCTTTTTTTTTTTTTTAAGTTTATTTATTTATTTAGAGTGAGTATGCACGTGTGTGTGGTGGGGGGGGGGTGGTGCAGGGAGGGGCAGAGAAGGAGAGAGAGAAAGAGAATCCCAAGCAGGTTCAGTGCTGTCAGCTCAGAGCCCTACACCGGGCTTTGACTCATGAACCTTGAGATTGTGACCTGAGCCGAAATCAAGGGTCAGATGCTCAACTGACTGAGCCACCCAGGCGCCCCTAAACCAACGATTTCCGTAACGACTGGTGTGGCCTTAGCCGATGTTCCCCAGTGCTTTTGCCAAAAACACTCACGGAGCACTTTGTGCGGGGGCAGGGCCCGGGCTGTCGGTCAAGTGCACCGCATCTCATCTAAGCCCCACCGCCAAGGCCTGTGAGGGCGGGAGGACAGGTGGACCCTTGAATAACACGGGTTTGACCTGGCACGTGGGTTTTTGTCAAATACATGGATTAAAAATCTTCTGGAGACCCGCAACAATTTGAAAAAACTCACAGACAAACCGTGTAGCCTAGAAATACCAAATAAAGAAAGCAGGAAAGTGAGAAAAAGGCGTTATTATTGTAAGAACGCAGCATGTAATACACAAAATCTGTGCCAGTCGACTCGTTATATGATCAGTAAGGCTTCCTGGCAACAGTAGGCTATTCGTAGTTAAGGTTTGGGGGAGTCAGAGTTTACACATGGATTTTCCACTGCTTGGGGGTTGGTGGCCCTCACCCCGGCACGGTTCAAGGCTCAGCTGCGTTTGAGAGTCTCTGTGGTCTAGGCAGGGCCCACTGGAGTTCAGAGAGGTTACATAACTGGTTCCCGGTCACACGGCTAGTCACGGCTGGAGATGACTTTTGAGCTGTGACCTTTGGAGTCTGAGAACAGAACTCATTGTATTGTAGCCTATCGCCTCTTCCATATTTCTTGATTTGCAATGATTTCGTTTTCCGCTCGCTCTCGTTGGGCGCTTCAGCAGACTTCGGGGTGGGAGGGGGGAAGTTCAAGGAAGAGGTCCTGGGGGGAGGGAGAGGCTAGTGCTAACTTCACGGGCTATTTGTTAATCAAATGAGCCCTCTTCTCGCCTTCAAGTGGCATTCTCCACGCGCCTTGCACCTGGATTATCGTTCCTCTAAAAAACAGGGATGAGTGGCACGCAGTCCTCAAGCTTCAGCAAGACAACCCTTGATCTAGTAATTTCGGGCACGAAAACTCGCGTTCGGGTTGTTGAGCCCTATTGAACGCACACGCGCTCATTCCGGGGTGAGCTGGCCCTCCAGCTGTGGCCGACCCTGGCAGCTGTAGACAGAGGCTCACCCCGGCGCTGTGACACCTGAGGCCGCGCGCGCCTGCAGCCAGTGCCCCAGGAAAGAGTCGCAGACACACACACACACAGACTTCTCTCCTTCCCACACGCATCCTCGCGGAAGGGTCCAGCGATTTCGTTCCCTTTTCGCTGTTTGAGAAGTAGTGGAGGGGGGGATCCCGGCTAGAAACAACGTTGTTGGTTTTCCTTCCCCGTGCTGGGAAGGCTTCTTGGGATGCTCTTAAATCCTCACCCAAAGGACAGGTCCGCTGTGTCTCCTCCACTTCCCTAGCAACCAGAAGTCCACCGTGGATCTCTGTCTTGTGTCCCTGCTCTGGGGGTGGACTTTACTGCTTATTTCTCGCACTTGTTTGTCCCTCACTGGTGACTGAGGGAGAGGTCATTCTCCTCTCAAGTCCTCCTGTCTCTGCTCCTTCTTTACCAGCTCCCAGTGCCCAAAAATGTTCAGATTCTGCATTTCGTGCTCCTTTGAACCAAGTTTCCCGTCCTCTGGCCTGCCATCCCCTCCCCCAGCGAAGCAGCCCACACGTCCTTCAGGAATGGGGCAATGGTAAAGGAGCGTGTGAAGCTTGGGCATATTTGTACACACTGAGAAGTGTTCGATAGGTGTGTATTTATATATGTAATTCACAAATATATGGAGACTGTCCATGGTCCCTCCCCGCCTCCGAATTGTACTTCATGCAAAAAGAACTTACTGGTGAAGAAAGTCACTTCAAGTGGCCATCGGTTCCTGCAGAAGTTGGTAGGTTGCCCGTGGATTCCAGAAACCGACACCTGCCCATGTCCACGGGTTAGGAGGTTTTGGGAGGGCTGCTCCCTCCACCCAAAGTTTGGAGGTGTGTCCCGTGCCTCTTGCCAATGGGAGAAGGTTCTTTGTCATCTCAGGGTCCTGACTTCGTGTGGTTGGAAGGCACCAATGGGCGGGGGGTGGGGGGCGGGGGTGGGGACCCTGGTGGTCACCAGGAGCAATCCGGACGGGCTTCTTCCTTCGTTCCATCCCCAAGAGGGCAGAAGCAGGTTTCTTCACCACCCCCCCCCCTTCATCAGTACCTCTTCTAGATACAATCTTCGCTCTAAGATTATATCCTGAAAAGTACTGTTGGAGAACAAACCCCTGCCACTTTCTACCATTTCTGACAACCTTAGGTTAATTATACGGGCCTGATATTGTCAAGTCAAATTCAGAGGCAAGTCAAAGATGACGAGAGACAGCCAGATACTGTTTTCACTGTGAGCGTGGCTTTCTTCTTGAAGAAATGCCACTGAGGCATTCAACCCGGGGGGTTGGGCAAGTGCAGCTCATTGATGTGGGTAGGGTGAACGACACTCCAGGGTCCTTGGCTTCCTGCATGACAGACCCTGAGTCTATGGCTGATTGGGGGTCACTGCTCAAATGGACGCCGTGGCCTTTCCTTAATAAGAGCATGGGCTGAGGCAATTGCCATGACTCATGGTCACTCACCATGGGCTTGTGTGGTGCTTTGGCCTCTGCATTGCTTATTTGTATGAGGTAGCACATTTCCTGTATGTGGGAAAAACTGTAATTTAGACTCAAAGACCTGGACGCTTTAATATTAGCACCTCTGCAGGTGATCATCCCCTCCGGGGCAGGGATCAGACCTTCAGTCTACACGTCCCATCGCGGCATCTTGTAAGGGCCAACACTCGTAGGAGACTCCACCCTTGGCCCCATTTTCATTCCTACTTTTGCCCTCACCTGAAGCCTAGGACGGATGTCTTAACAATCCTCATCGTCAGGGATCCTTTCTTCCTATTGAGCTTAAATGCTTCTCACTCAAGTCCAAGCCACGAGCTTCTTGCTACCTACTAGATGGGGGGTGAGGGACAGCAGGTTACAATCTTCTGTGTGTAAATCCACAGTTCTTGGAGAAATGAACACACACACACACACATATACCCCCAAAAGCTCAGATTTCTACCTTTAGGATTATTTTTTCCCCCCTCTGGAAAATATTTCCCAGATGAGATATAAATTAACTTTCAATTTCTCAAAAAATAGGATTGCCTAGCTGATGTCATTTCTTTACATATATTTTACAGGAAAAGAGTGGATCCTTAAGTTGTGGAGCTTTAGAAGTCTTGCCAATAAACTTTTTCTTTCTTGAATTTATTTATTTTGAGAGAGAGAGAGAAAGAGAGAGAGAGAGAGAGAGAGAGAGAGAGAGAGAATGCGTGTGCATGAGCAGGGGAGGGTCAGAGAGAGGCGAGAGAGAATCCCAAGCAGGCTCTGTGCTGTCAGCCCAGAGCTCGATGTGGGGATTGATCTCCAGAACCCTGAGATCATGACCTGAACCCAAATCAAGAGTTGGGTGCTTACCCGACTGAGCCACCCAGGCACCCCGCCAATAAACTTTTTGAAAATACGGACGAGAAGTCTTCTATGGGAAACCATGTCGTAAATAATAAACTCTTGAAAAGAAAGTGTCCATGAACTTAAGGGTGTGTGTAATATTATATCCCTGAATCTTAAGGCATCAGGAAGTAGGTTTTTAAATTTGGAAAAATGTATGCACCATAGCAGCTTGTGCTGTATCAGAGGATAAGCCTCAGTGCTTGGCTCTGCTCTATTTTTGTTTCCGTTATGGGTTGAGGAACCAGGACTGTGTAGGTAAAGAGTTGGCTTCCCCTTGGACCATGCCGGAAGCAATGGGTGCGGGATGGGCGGGGGTGAAGAGAGGTACCGGGAGGGCAGTGGGAGTCTCGGGAAGGAAACAAGACCTTGCCTTCCCTCCTTTCCACTCCTGACACTGTCCTTTACGATCACAGCCCCCCAGCAAAACGCAGAAGCGAGAGGAAACCCTGAAGACCCACGGTGGGTGCGGAATTCTTGTGGGGGAGGGGATCGCTCCTGCTTTTGCCGCAAAGGACAGGAGGTAAGAATGATAAAGAGAAGGAGAGCAGGAAGGTGAAGGGCAGTGGAGAGAAGGGGGAGAAGCAGAGGGGAAGGGAAGGTGCCCGGGGAAGTGCAGGGAGAGGCGGGCACACAGCTGTCAGTTTCTGGGAAGAGAAGCAGAAAGTAACAGTGACATCTCAAGGTGCAGCAGCCTCGGGGCTGCTAAGAACTTGCTCATTGGATTCAGCCCCTGAACCAGCTGTCGACTCGGGCCCCCACCCCCATGCTGACACCTCGCTCTCCTCCTGGCCACTGGGGGCGGTGTTGGGGTCACCCAGGGAAGCTCCATTCCCCTGTGTCCTTAACAGCTTCTGGAGCTGTTCTCTTTCCATTCCCACCGGGACCGGACTAGCTCAGGACCTCGCTGGCCTTGCCTCCATCTGGCTGCATTCCATGTCTGGCCCCTTTCCCTGAGACCCAACAGCCCCTCCGGGGCCCAGCAGTGCTCCAAACATTCACGCTTCTGGCCTGCGCCCCTCTCGTCAGCTGTCTCTCCCACCACCTGACCTTGAACCCGGTGTTCCTGCCACCCAGAAGTAGTGGCGGGCCCCCCAGGCCAACCAAGAAACGACCAGCACTATAGGAGCTCATGCGAGCACCAGGCAGGCACTAGCCTTTCTCCCTCTGAGGTGGGCACTGGGTTTGTATCCGTTTTCCAGGGAAGGAAACTGAAGCTTAGAGAGGTTCACAGAGTCAGGGTCCTCTTGCCTTTTTGGAACAATGTAGTAGATGAGAGAGAGAGAGAGAGAGAGAGAGAGAGAGAACTGGCACACATTTAGTACCTACTGTGTACCAGGGGCCATGCTAGGCGTGGATACGTGTTCCCGATCGAAGATGCTGTGACTCCAGCGCCCAGCTGTCGCATTTTTCTAGAACAGAGACTTTTGATCTGTGTTTAGTTAGAGGAGAGACAGCCTGTCTTCCGCAGACTTTGTTGGTTTGTTTTTCATCTGGCGTGATAAGGTAAAGGAGTTTCTCTGTCTGCCTCCTTCCTCATTGTCAATCTTTTTTGTTCCTTTGCTTGCAGCTGTTGTCTGTCTTTGAGTCACGCGAACCACTTGCAGGAAGAGCTCTAGAGAATTTGGGAAGTGGGGGGGGGGCGGGGTGGCTGGGAAGGAGAGACAAAAGGTGCGTTGTTTTCCGAGAAGCCGGAAGACGCAAGGAAAAGAAAGCTGTTCTCAAGTATGTCGCCTGCAGCCTTGTGAGGTAACATTTCTTTAGATGGCTCTCTTCCCCTCCCTCGTGCCCAGCTGGCTCTTCATCATTTTTTAAACATCTCTTTGGGGCGCGGGACATGAAAGTGAACGGCAGGTCAAAGTCAGGAGTTTGGGGTTCTGGGGTGGTTTGGTCTGATAGCCTCTCTTCCTCTGTGGCTGTGCCCTTAGTGGGGGCAGGTGAGGCTGGTTCACAATTCTGGTCACATCACCCTCTCCTGGATGACAGCATCGCACCTTCATCGGCCCATTTACATTTCAAACCACCTCCCGCCTGCTCTTGATTAATTATTTAGTGACGCTGGTCACTTGTGAGCATTTCTGAGCTCCCATTTCACGTACAAGGTCCATTCCTTTTTTATCCAAATCTTCTTTCCCTGAATCCTTGTGTAGTTTTCGAAATGAAATGCTACATATTCCTTTTGAGCCCCCGGCACCCATGTATTGGCGCCTCTTCTTTGTGGCGATATACCTGAATATTCGGCAAAGGGGGCGGATTCGCCTGTGGGGCTCCCCCTCTCTGCCTCCCCCTGACCTTGATCAATTCCCCTTTGTGGGAGCTCCAGGTTTTAATAAGTCAATACAGGGATTTGGAGTGCGCCGTCTCAAGGTCTCCACTATTTTTAAATGGTGATGGAGTCTATGAGAAGTAACCGAGGGACATGGGCTTTAGAACCCAAGAGAATTTGGGGTGTCTCCCCTGGCTCTGGCACTTACCTGCTTATTTGTATGGGACACCTGGTAGGTTAGGTCATCTGTCTGGCTCTCACTTTCTTTACCTCTACAATGGGTGTGGAGAGATACAGAAGTGGCAGGGGGGTTAAGAGGAATGCATGGAGGGACACTGAGAATGCACCTTGAGTGTGGACCGTGAGGGAGATGGTGCCCTAAGGGTTTAATCTTGACCTTCTCAAACAGTGCGAATAAAATGGTTGGCATGGAATCAACCTTCAAGAACAGTTAGGCAGTTTACTGTGGGGTTGCCTTTACCCCAGGCAAAATTCTTACCCATACCAACATCTGGTAGTGGGAGAACCGCACTGCAAAACCACCTGTTCTCGGAGTTGGAAACCTGGGGTCTGTTCTCCGGACTTTTGAATTCCAGTTCTAACACTTGTTAGTTGTGTGATGTTGGAAAAATGATTTAATCTTCCCCAACCTCACCTTCATCAACTGCAGAATGGTCCCAAATTCAACCTACCTTAGAGGGGACACTGTGAAGAAATGCAACGCTAAAGATGTAAACACTCAGCACACAGCAAGCATCCAACTGATGATTTTGCTTTCTTTCGTTTTTTTTTTTAAGTTTATTTACTTATTTGAGAGAGAGACAGACAGAGCATGTGTGCACAGGCAAGTTGGAGGTGGGGCAGAGAGAGAGAGGGAGACAGAGAATCCCAAGCAGGCTCTGTGCTGCCAGCATGGAACCCGACCCGGGGCTTGAACTCACGAACTGTGAGATCATGACCTGAGACGACATCAAGAGTCAGGTGCTTAACCGAGGGAGCCACCCCTGATTTTGCTTTCTTAACCCTGATAAATTAATGTCGGTTCATAAACGAGCTCTGATCATCTCTCAAGAAAAAGAAGGAAAGTTCCGATTTTTCTATTTTGTCACCAAAAGGATCACTAGACTTTACACAAAACAGAGCACATCCTTCACCACATAATAAAACCGAATCTACTTTTTTTTTTTTTTTTTTTTTTTGGCAAGAAAAAAAAAGCATAAATACAACTGACATCAAATCTCGGTGCATATTGTGTCTCGTCTCCCTGTTTTACAGTTTTCGGAAACCAAAAGTCCATCTGTCTCTGAGACCTTTCTAGTTTCCAGAAAAGAAAACACTGTCTAGATATAGTAGTGCTGTATCATTTGGCTGACTCGCAGCGCCCTTGCACGCTTCCCTTCTGCCGGCGAGCGCGGGACGCCAGGATGCGGATTTCTGGCTGCCGCTGCCCCTGCGGGTTAACCCCTATCACAGGTCACTCTGCTGTGTTAATTTCATCACAGCCTAACCCCCGGCGCTTCAGTGGGGAAATCACAACAGAGAACGCGCAGCTTGGTGCACATTGCTCATTTCCGCCGTGTGAAAAGAAGGGCCAAGATGCCCTGGACACCCACGCCCTTCCTGCCGCAGGGTTTATACAGCCCCCCGATCAATCTGAGAGCGACCTATCTAGTACGCCCGTTCGTTAGCCGCGCGCACACTGGACTGCTTGATGGAGAGGCTTGTGCTTGAGAACATTAAAATCTTGACTTCCCCTTTTGGCACCCCCTTGACTCATCAGTTCTAAACTCCACACTTCGTGTTTCAGTTCAAATGTCCCCTTCCTCCAAAAGAGACAGAGAGAGAGAGAGAGAGAGATAGAGAGCCGGGTCCTGTTAGCACTCGGACTGCAGTAAAGAACAGTAGCAACAACAACAGCAACAAAATTGCATCCATTTCCCATCTTCAATGAAAAAGTGACAAATCGTGGAAGACAGACCTCACTTGGTTCTCAAGTAATGTCCCGGCTCCCACAGGGGGTTGGTGCGTCAAGCCGCTGTCTCTGTCTTGCATAGGGTTGAGTGGCTGCCTGCTGGGGGGAGGCTCCAAGCTCCTGGGGGGGAGGTCAGCAGGGACCTAGGTGGGAGGAAGGCAGAGTGGAGGGTGCAGCCTGGGGAAGCCTTTCTCCAGCCCCTTCCCTCCCTGTATTCATGGCAGTACCCAAAGCCCACGCTCCTGGATGTTCCCCTCAACCCCCACCCTGGGCGGGTCTCAGAGGTAGCTGGAATCTTCCTGCTCCATGGCGGGTCTTGGGGTGCATAGGGGCGGTTGGCAACTCTCAGGGCCTTGTTTCCTCGATTCAAGATACCAAGAACGGGGTTGCCCATGCCTACGTAGCAAAATTTGTTACGAGGATTAAGTGGAATAATACCCAATGATGTTAATACAAGAGCAAAACAGCGCAAATACTCAGGGGGTTAAAAAAAAATCCCTGCCAACTGAATAACGGGTGGGTTGGGACCCCAGGACCAAACTCTGCATGCCTGGCAGTGGTAGTCAAGGAGGCAGGGTGGCGGCTTGACCTGGTCACGTGACTTCCCATCAGTCATGGAGCACAGTGGTGTGTGGGATGTCCGGGGTGTCTGGTGCACCTGGCTGGAGCCGCTTCCTGCCGCTTCCGTTCTCCCCTTCGGGCGTCAGTTTGCATCACCATTCACCGGGCCAGCAGCTGGTGTCTCCAGGACGTGGCGTCTGGGGCGGAGAAGTCGCCGGAATGTGCGGGCTGGGTGCTGCCTACCTACATTCTGCGACCACTCAATAGGAATATGGCTGTACGCTGGGGGAGTCCTAGAGGATGCCGAATTCATGATTGGGATGACACTTCTGTATGGAGGGAGGCCAGAAGCCCTTTTGGAACAATAATCGTTTTCGTATAGCCTCCCATGGCTCCCATGCTTCCTCGGGCCAGCTCTCGGCAAAATTGCAAAGCTTTGTCATGGTTCCCATCATTGTTGTTGTTGTTGTTGTTGTTGTTGTTGTTGTGTTAATGAGGTCTGTGAAAATTGTGACAACATCCAGGCACGATGGACAATGGTCAGACTGGCACTCCAGCTTCGCTTTGAAGAGCATTTAGATGGGTGTGAGATGATAACACTGGTAAAATAGGATTAAAGGCATCATCAGTGCTAACATCCCTGACCCTTGAAGAGCAATAGAATGAATGGCCAAGGTGGGTTACGTGGAAATGTCATCAGTGGCCGCACAGGTAGCGAAAGTCACCACCATTGAGGATGAAGTTGGACTGCGCACAAAATGGGATCCGGTGTGACTGTAGCTTCGGCAGGATAGAGTTTACTTTTCTTTTGCACGGAAGTCTGCACGCAGATGGTCAAGGGTCCTGCTAGCCTTGCCCTCCTCTGCTTTGTGTCTCTCCTCTGGAGTGACGATCGCTTCGCTTGTCTAACACGCTACCCTTCAGCGAGGCCTAGCTGCCACCTCTTCCTGCTTCTTTCTTGGGCTTGCATGGGCTTCCGTTCCCAAGGGCATCTTTTGGTCCAAGATAACTGCTCCAGAGCTGCTCCATCACGCCTGCTTTCCTGCCAGCAAGAAAGAGGCATGGGGAAGGTGTGGCAAGGGGCAGACGCCTGCTGTTACCTATGGAAGTTTCCCAGAAGCTCCGACGTAACACCTTCACCTACATCCCCCTGCCCAGCCAGTCTCATGGCCACACCTGTCTCTGTCCCATTGCAAAGACCAGGTGCTATGGAAGAAGTGGAGAACATAATGGGGGCTGGGGGGCACTCATGGTCTCTGCCAATCATGTAATTTCAGAGCTTCCGGAAGGTGACTTTTGCCTTCCCTTCCACTTAGCTGATGCCTCAAGTTTCTCAACAGCATTGAGTCTTTCATTAAAACAAAGTGGACTTTCTTATGCTGTGACCTCCAGGTCATTTGTAGGGTTCCCAGCGCTAGTTCCTTCCCCCCAACGCCCCGTCCCCCAGCAACCCCCCAGCCCAGCTGAGCTGGTGTCGTGATAATACCGTGTTTTTCTGCTGTGTCCGTATTCATAGAGGGCAGTAGCTATTATAGCAGCCAACGCTTACTGAGGCTTACACCACTCTGGCTCTTACACTCACGGTTAGAGAATCTTTTGCTCATTTAACTACCAGCTAGATAAAGGCTCTTAATGGAAGTGTGGACTTAGAGCCAGGATACCCACTACGGGCACAATTGTACCACTTAGCCCTGGTGCTAACTGTGATGCCACATGGCTTCTCCTTTATCCTGTCTGATTTCCAGGTAGACCCCGGCACTGTGTCGCTTCTAGCAGAAGAGGCACATTTTTCTGGGTCCTGGCTCTGAGTGTGCACGTGCGAGGAGTGGAGGTGAGGTGGGGGAAGCCACGCTAAATACCCAAATGAATGTAAGGCCGTTTGGAAAGTTCCCTAAGAGGTGAAAGCAGGTGTACTTTTGCTGTAGGTATTCAGGAGATGTAACGCTAAGGCCCTAGCAGGGACGCTATAAAACGAGTTAATTGCTTTACTCCCCTGCATTTCCTTCCCTATGGAGTAGCTGCAGTCCCTCACCAGCACACATTCCAGCACAGTTAAGGTCATGTCCCTGTGTGAGCCAGCTGTCAGCGGGGCTCCTGCCCTTGGGGATCTGGTCAGACTTGACTGGAATCCTTATTCCAAGGGTTTTTTTTCATCACAGGTCACTCTTACACGGACTGTTCTTGAGTTTGGTAGATTTTTCAGGGACTAGAACGATTTCTAGAAACAGATTATTCTCTCTCCCTTTTTTTTTTTTTTTAATTTGAATGTTAGTTGGTTAATATACAGTGCAGTATTGGTTTCCGCAGTAGAATTCAGTGATTCATCACTTACATACAACACCCAGTCCTCCTCTCTAGATTTCTAGACAGATGTTATTCTGGGTTGGGATCTTCTCTGGCATCTCCTCCTGCCTTCTCTCTCCCGCCTCCGGAACAACTTCAGTTTTATTTGTGGGGACACATGATTCCCTGGCCTTTGGGAGTTGATATCCAATCCCTGACTCAAGTATGTTCCTCACCAAAAGCTGATTCCTTATGCTACGAGAGATTCTGGAGAACTCAAGTCTCCTTCTCTTGTTACTCTTGGTGTTTTGGTGGCTAGATTGACACAGCAGGAATTAGTCCGGATCTTCAGGTAAGAAGTAGATGACCCAGTGCTCCTGGATGGTGGTGATGAAACAGCCTTGGCCCTTCGTGGCGGCTTGGAAGACAGGGCCTCAGATCATGGGGAGTTCACTGTCCCCAAAGCAGTGGGACTTGCTGTAGTCTTCAGAGGTGGCGGCCACTGACAATTTTGAGGATGATTGTCATGAAAACATCTGCTCCTTAGGGGATGGGTTTGGCCACTGGTGGAAGCGACCAGAGATGCCTGGTGCTTTCCACATCTAGTCTCCCTTCAACCCTGCGCACACAGGAAGGCTCGGCTGCCCTGAAAGTGGCTGGAGACCGTAGGACTACAGCTGCCCAACGGGCTCGTTCTGAGTGAAGCGACGTGTCAGTTTTGGTCTGAGCCAGTTAAGAGTTTTCCATACTCTCTCTTCCCTGGGAGCCATGTGTTGAAACGATAGCCTGGCCAGATGGGAGGAGCCTGGATCCCTGAGACAGTAGGTGGATGAGGGCCCTCCTGACCATCCTTGGACCTGGCATGCACCAGATATAAACTTCTTTCGGGTGATGAGTCTTGAGAGAAACACCAACAGAGAGAAAAGCTCCTGCTCTTTTGGCCTTTGTTACCATAGCATGGCATGCTACGTCCCCAGTACAGGTAATATGGACTTTCTATGGACTGCACTCCGCCCTACCACTGAGATATCCCTGGACGTCTAATAGATTCCCAAGTTTTGATGATCAGGGGATGTTTCAGGATTAGAAGAAAGGAAGGATTTTCTGCATTCCTTATTATTTCTGTTTTTTTTTTGTTTTTTTTTCCCCTCCCTTAAGTGGCCATCATCTCCAAGAGACCGGGTGAGAAGGTGGCAGGTGCTGAATGGAAACGCCAACAGACAGAATTGGAGAGGAGCCGTTGGTAGGACGCTTCCTAAAAACCCTGCTTGGCCTCATCGGTATGCTGTTCCGGAACAGTTCTGCCTGACGCGGTGCTCCCGCAGGTTAGTACAAAGGAGGACGTGATGCCGAATCCATCTGTTGCCATCCCCCCTTGCACAGCAGCTGAGAATCCAGGCTCTGTCTCCATTAGTAATCACCCGGCATCACGATTCAACCCCTATCGCACCAGATGAGAAAACCCCAGGAGGGCGCTCCGTGTCCGTTCCATTCAAGTCCGAAACCCGTTGTGCACATTGGCCTAGTGGCACCAGCGGCTCGAGGGGGAGACATCCCCGAAGATGATTAAGGTAGCAGAGAATTTGCCCAGTCAACTCCTGGAGTGCCGGATATGGTGCCCGATACGGCACAAAGCGAGTGTTCATTCACTCGGTGGTGACTCTCAGTGGAGGATGACTGTGTTAATTAGTAGCAGAGATGGTTGAAAAACGCATTCTGCTGTGCAGAAATAGCATGTGACTCCTTGTCCATATTATCTTCTCCAGCACAGAGAAAGGACTCGCACAGCTCAACCTACGTACGGTGTGCGTGACTCCCTGTGATAAGCCAAGTTTAACTCTCCGCCCTCTATTCTCTGATGCTATTCCTGGGGACAGGGACACTCCAGCCACACAGTCACAGCTGGCAATATCAGCAATCCTTCCGTCTAGTATGGAAACCAAACTGTTGGCGTAAGGGCTTGCGAGCAATTCTGCTCATGTGTACTAGCTGTGCAGCTTCTAGAAAACCCCTTTTGGTAGAAGGAGGTGCTGAACTAATGCAGGGCTGCAAGAGGATGTACTGTGCTATAAAGGAAACCTGCTTCTAACTCCCAGACAGAGCCAGAGGTGAGGTTCTGGCTCACTAAACACTTCCTTTCCAATCTGACTTTTGGGGTTTCACCTTAGAAGGTGGAAAAGGGTCTCTTGAGTCTAATAGCTCTCAGAGAGAGAAAGATTGGTCTTGACCCCCTCAATGAGGAGCTTTGGACACTGTCCTTGTGTTCGGTGACCTTGTCTCTGATGGTGAATTCTCAAGAGCTCCTACTCTCTAGGTGGGTGGGATGCCAACGTTCACTTGTCTTGTCGAGAAAGGAGGGGCTGAGCAGGTGAAACCTTTCTGAGTTTTTCTTTCCAGGATGCTCTCCAGGAACGTTCCGGTTAGCCTACCTCAGAAGAGTAACAGCCTGTGTGTGAACCCGTTACCCTCAAGACTTTGCTCTTCTTTCCACAATACCTTTTGGTGGCCAGTCGACTTCTTTGACTTCCTGTTAGCTTTTCAAATGGTTGATTTAGAAACTCAAGTTATTCTAGCCTTGGTTATGTGGTCTCAGGATTCTCACAACTAGTTTTCCTCGTTATGAATATTGAGAAGACTTTGTTGGCATGTTGTATGATGAGGAAGGAGCCCTGGGATGGGAGTCCAAAGGTGTTGTAAACTGGGGCGGGGTACTTCATGTCTCTGAACCTCAGTCTTGTCAACAAGAGGGTGGGTTAAAGTGCTTCTTATTACCAAATCCTAGAAGTCCTAAGAACTGTGCTCCAGAGGAGAAAACACACACTGGCAAATGTGGATTTATTCACTCTTCCGCCATGCGTTTGTAGACTGTTTTTTTTTTTTTTTTTTCAATGTTTATTTATTTTTGGGACAGAGAGAGACAGAGCATGAACGGGGTAGGGCAGAGAGAGAGGGAGACACAGAATCGGAAACAGGCTCCAGGCTCTGAGCCATCAGCCCAGAGCCTGACGCGGGGCTCGACCTCCCGGACCGCGAGATCGTGACCTGGCTGAAGTCGGACGCTTAACTGACTGCGCCACCCAGGCGCCCCCGTAGACTGGTTTGAGAGAGTTCTGAATTCACCTAGTAACAACATTAGCTTAATTTCATATGGAAGGACACAGGTTCCACAGCTTAACCATAAAACTTGTACCCTGGTTGACTTCCATCCTTTCCCTAACAAAGTAGATGAATTAATCCAGACAATTACTGTCAGGTGAAGGGGCAAGGTTGGAGATTCTCTGAGAAATCTGATGGTTGGACAGATGATAGGGTTAATCTGCAAGACCTCGTATGGAACACTTTCAATATTTCGGTTGCTATTAGAGTTAGATAGTGCTGGCTGGGTAGAAATCTATTAATGTTATAAAGTTTGGGTCAATTTACCAATGGAAAGGACAGCACCATTCTAGGTTTTTTTTCCCCCTTTCTTTCTAGAAACCATAGCATTTAGAGAAATTATATGATGATATTGGACAAATATAGCCAAACCCAATCAGCCCAAAAGTAGTGGAAAAGCAAACTATTAAAACCCTCTCCCAAACAGAAGCCTATTGGGAAGCAATGTGTAAATAGAGGAAAGCTTATGAAATGAAATAGACAGGATATAAAATTTCCATATCCTCAATCCCACAACAAGGACTTTTCCTACATATATTGCCATTACCCTGATAAGATTGGGAGTTGACCAGGGGCTCTATGAATTTAAAGCAAATGGTGACAGTTAGGTCCTCAGGGTATACCCTCATCTTCTTCATTCACTGCATAGCCATTATTTTGGAGTTTTCATTTATATTTTTATGTTTATGGTCCTTGGAGGAGGCTGAATACTACACTTTGACAGTGGAATCTGAAAGAGCTACAATTCTAGATTCTGTAAATACTTCTTGATCATAGAAACGCCTTAGTTTTCGGGGCGCCTGGGTGGCTCAGTCTGTTAAGTGCCTGACTTCAGCTCAGGTCATGATCTCACGGTTTGTGGGTTCAAGCCCCACATCAGGTTCTGTGATAACAGCTCAAAGCCTGGACCCTGCTTTGGATTCTGTGTCTCCCTCTTGCTCTGCTCCTCCTTCATTCATGCTCTGTCTCTCTCTCTCTCTCAAAAATAAATAAACATTAAAAAAAATTTAAAAAAAGAAATGCCTTAGTTTTAACTTTGAGAGCTGTCTCATTGGTCAAGCTCTTTGGATGGGATATACATTAGGTCAATCCCCCCAATTCACGTTCTTGAGGTATACTTTTCAGAGGTTCAAATTGTGGGTGGTTTAGTTCATATCCTTTTACCCCAAAATGAAAATTCTGGGATTCTCATTAGCCTTCTCCCAAAGCAAACCTTAAAACTTCCCCAACACGTGTAAAAACCAAACTTTATGAGGATCCGAGACCAGCCAGGAAATTTTAACAAAGACTAAATTTTAGAACAGCAGATCTTTAGTTGTGCAAAGGACATTGCTAAACTTCTGGGTTGGAAGGTATCCTGATCTACCTAATTCTATTTATGAAACTGCATATGTGCTTTGAAACTCCATTTAGATCCAACTCTCAGCTAGAGATGGAAACCATATGTGTGTCTAAGGCCCATATGTTAGGGCTTGGAGAGTCTTAGATTTTGTTTTGATTTCCAACTCCGCATCATTTTCAGATTTGGAGGCATCTGGGTATGTCCTTGACCCTCTGTGTCATGTGGCAATATTTTTGTTTTCCCTTCTTCTTCTCCTTCTTCTTCTCCTTCTTCTTCGATGATTCCCATTTCCATATGCTTGGATAGGTGTTGTGGCCTTTCATTCTCAAAAGATCATTCTAAGGAAAACACAGAATTGAAGCAAATACCTGGCGAAATCAAGTTCACAGTCTTGTATTGGGTGAAAAAGTATTTTGTTTATTGTCTACTGGAATTCATTAGGGCTTCTTTTTTCCTTGATTCCTTGTTTCTTTTGTTTAGCGTGGACTTCTATTTCTGCTGCACACGTACCCAAGGATTATGGGCATAGCCCAGCTTAAAGATGGCTGGCTGACCCCCCAAATCTTTTCCCCCATTCTTTCGAGGTAATAAGCTAGTTGTAGCTGGCCATGTGGCCTCTCAGCTAGGGACTATCTTTGAAGCCTCAGTTGTAGGTGCGTGTTGATGAAATGTGAGAAGTAAGGATAGGAGACATTTCAAGGCCTATATCCTAATACATAGCCTTCCCCTTGGTTGGTACTAAAATATAGAATATTCTAAAACCAGCTTTGAATGCAGATGATAGCAACATCCTGGGCAATGATGGAGAAGCAGAATGGAAAGAACCGAAGTCTTCTAATGTCTGCAAGGATAAGAGTCACCTGCTGACCCATCCTACTGCTGGATTAGGAGACAAAAAGTTTCTTTGTCCAGGGGCCTGGGTGGCTCAGTCGATTAAGCATCCGACTCTTGGTTTTGGCTCAGGTCATGATCTTGTAGATTCGTGAGTTCAAGCCCCACATCGGGCTCTGTGCTGGCAGCGTGGAGCCTGACTGGGATTTTCTCTCTCTCTCCCTCTCTCTCTCTCTGCCCTGTCCCCCTCCCTCTGTTACTTGCGCTGTCTCTGTCTCTTTCACAATAAATAAATTCTTTAAAAATAAAAAAAATTAAATCTTCTTTGTCCTTAAAATTAGGTTTTACCCTAAAATTATGTGTAGACCTTGGATTCATGCATCATAATTAAAGGAAAAGAATTCCTTTTCTACATAGAACCAAGAGAGATTCTTAGGCTGTGGGGACATGAATTCAACAGGAAATCGATTTTCTGGACAAAAAATGAATAGATCCATTTGGGAAAAAGTAGCCAGTCTGGTTATTTACCCTGACAGTATTTAGAGTTAGAAGAATTCTTTATTCAACATAGGAACTCATTTTTCTTCTTCACCTTTTTAATGTTTGTTTATTTTTGAGACAGAGACAGAGTGCAAGCAAGGAAGGGGCAGAGAGAGAGGGAGACCCAGAATCCGAAGCTCCAGGCTCTGAGCTGTCAGCACAGAGCCCGACGCGGGGCTTCACCCCACGAACTGTGAGATCATGACCTGAGCTAAAGTCAAACACTTAACCGACTGAGCCACCCAAGTGCCCCTACTCATGCAATTTTAAAAAATCGAGTTAATGACGGGGTGAATGTTGCTTCACAGCATCTTTTTAGTGACCGTGTGCAGACGTGAGAATGCAGTGCAAAGTGCCCAAGATTTTCCTTAGGGAAGAGAGTCGGGTAGCTTTCTCTCCGTAGTTCACCTCCCCAGGGGCAAGGCTTTGGTGGGCAGCTCCTGGGCTTCGCCAGGTGAAATCCGGCAGGACCTCCATCTATGAGTTTACCTGACTTAACCTCAACTCCCTAAACGACCCAGATTGTTCACTTTTCGGTTTGGTAGGTATCTCTTATGGTATCTGACCCATGGCAAGTGTTCAATAAACAGTGTTCTGAGGTCGAGGGCAACTCCTCACAGCCTCCCGCTGCTGCTGGCGGTTACCTGAATGGGGTGTGGAGACAAGGAATGAGATCCATGTTTCTATGAGAGTGAACACAGAGGGGCTAGACTTGCAGCTTTGCTTCCTTCTGATTTATTTAAGATTTCAAGATGCACCAAGCCTTTTTTAGAGATCTCAAAAAAAATTAAGATATTTTTTAATTGAAAAAATATTTCTAACGTTTATTATTGAGAGACAGAGAGACCCAGAGCGTGAGCAGGGGAGGGGTAGAGAGAGGGGGAGACACAGAATCCGAAGCAGGCTCCAGGTTCTGAGCCATGAGCCCAGAGCCCGACGCGGGGCTCGAAACCACAAACTGTGAGATCATGACCTGAGCCGGAGTCGGTTGCCTAACCAACTGAGCCACCCAGGCGCCCGCCCCCCCCCCCCCAAATTAAGATGTTTTTAAACATAAAAAAGCATTTATTGTAGTGTTTCAGGATTTGTATTTGACTCGCTGCATCGTAGTTGGTTGACAGAGTGTAATCTGAGGCAATGTTTGAATACACGTACACAGCATTCAGTGGGACTTTCAGTAGGGCTTGTGTGATGTTTACAATGGTATTGAGTATTAAAAAAAACCAAAGGCATTGTCTGGGTGTTTTTTTTTTTAATTTTTTTTTTCAACGTTTATTTATTTTTGGGACAGAGAGAGACAGAGCATGAACGGGGGAGGGGCAGAGAAAGAGGGAGACACAGAATCAGAAACAGGCTCCAGGCTCTGAGCCATCAGCCCAGAGCCCGACGCGGGGCTCGAACTCACGGACCGCAAGATCGTGACCTGGCTGAAGTCAGACGCTTAACCGACTGCGCCACCCAGGCGCCCCTGTCTGGGTGTTTTGTAGACAGATGCCATGTTCCTTTTTTTTTTTTTTTTTTTTTTTTTTTGCATCGTATGGTTTAATCAGAGGGTACAGAGGAGGGCTTTATGCAACACGTGGTAAGTAGTAACAAACAACAGTGTGAGCTCTGATGTAAAGACAGTGAGGGCCGTGATGCAATTTCTATTCAGTCTTCCACGTACTTTGATTCTGAAGACAAATCATCCTGACCAGGCTTACGTCTGTCGTAAAGCTGCATTAGGAGTGGCTTTCCGTGACCGCCTCCAGCCCGTCTGAGAATCCGGCAATCACACGTTTGGCCTGGAATGATGTCAGGTGTGCTTGCTTGTAGCAAATCTGTTGCTTGAGAAGATTTGGTTATGGCTGCAACGAGCATCCTCAGAACAAAGTGAGCTCAGTGATTGATTTTGGCCGTGAAATGATCAAGGTAGGAAAGTTCATGATTGATTTACTACAGTGATCGGTCCATTAAAGAGTTGAACAATATGAATGAACAGCAGGGCCCGGGTTGTTGGTCGTATGTAGACACTCCTACTTCTGTGGCTGATTGTTCTCGTGAATTTATATGTGAAATCGTTGTGTTTGTATACAGAAAATAAAGTAGACGGTCGAAGCAGTGTTTCAGAGAATCCAAATTGCCACTTTTTACCAGTCACTTGAGTAATATATATTAAATATTTAGAATATTAAGTAACAACTGAGTGCCACAAGGTCTGAGTACAGAAACAAACACATATGGATTTATAAACCTATAAGGTCACACTGTACAATCAGTGACTGATTTATTCATTGATAAGACTAAGGCAAAAGTTGTAGGTCTACCATCTGTGGAGTAGTTGGGTTCTTTGGCCCTGTACCCAACACCCGGACCCAACACCTGATCAGACATCTTGCACGTGTTGTCACTGGGCTGCAAGGAAGAACAGGCATGTGAGAGAGGTGTAGACTGGTGGGTTACTGTTATCATTCCAGGTGAGGCAACTCTATATAGCCCTTCTGAGGAAGAGGTACAAACTTCCAGTTACAAAATAAATAAGTCACGGAGATGGGAAGTGGAGCGTAAGAAATACAGACAAGATCTGTTGTGTTTCTCAAATTCCACCTATAAGTGAAATCGGATACGTGCCTTTCTCTGGCTGACTTATCTTGCTTAGCATCATACCATCTAGATCCATCCACGTTGTTGCAAATGGCAAGGTTTCATTCTTTTTCATTGCTGAGTAGTATTCCAGTGTGTGTGTGTGTGTGTGTGTGTGTGTGTGTGTGTACTACATCTTTTTTTTTTTTTTTTTTAATTTTTTTTTTTCAACGTTTATTTATTTTTGGGACAGAGAGAGACAGAGTATGAACGGGGGAGGGGCAGAGAGAGAGGGAGACACAGAATCGGAAACAGGCTCCAGGCTCTGAGCCATCAGCCCAGAGCCCGACGTGGGGCTCGAACTCACGGACCGCGAGATCGTGACCTGGCTGAAGTCGGATGCTTAACCGACTGCGCCACCCAGGCGCCCCTACTACATCTTTTTTATCCATTCATCAGTAGATGGACATTTGGGCTCTTTGCATAATTTGGCTAAACATAGGGGAAGGGAAAGAAAAATAAGTTAAAAACAGAGAGGGAGGCGAAGCATAAGAGACTCTTAAATACAGAGAACAAACTGAGGTTTGGGAGGATGGACAGTAAGGAGAGCATGTTTTGTGATGAGCACTGGGTGTCACACGTAAGAGATGAATCACTGTTCTACTCCTGAAGCCAAGACGCCACTGTATGGTAACGAGCTCGAAAAAAAAGGAAATACAGGCAATGGTATTGTAATAACGTTGTATGGTGACAGATGGTGACTACACTTATGGTGAGCCCTGAATAATGTCTAGAGTTGTCGAATCCCTGTGTTGTGCACCTGAAACTAATATATTGCTGTATGTTAGTTACACTTCAATAAAAAAAGAATACCACGGACCTTTTGAAGGTGACATCTCTCTGTTTTCCTCCTACATCTCCGGCTGCCCCTTCTGGGGCTCTTGGTCTCTTAAGTAGGGGTTTCTTCACAGCATCTTATGGATCATCGCAATGTATTCACTTGACTCCTGTCCTGGGAAATCTCACCCATCCCTGTGGTTTCCGTTTCATTTTTACTCCATACCTGCCCCCTCCGGTGCAGAGCTTTCTACTGAACTTCAGATCCATTTTCAGGTTCAATTATTAACATGCCCGTTTGACTGTCTCACGGCCCTTCAAATTCAAAATGGCTGCATTTGACTTTATCACTTCATCTTCACATCTTCCTTCTAACCTTCTGTCTCCCCTGGCTCTCCCTCTCTATCTAGTTGCCCAAGATTCCCCTTCCCTCAACTCCTCTCCACAGTCAACACATCACCCCATCACATGGCAGTCAAATCTCCATGTCCCCGGGCATCCCTTTATTCCAGGTCGCCGTCGTTTCCCACCCGGCTTTTCCTTCAAATTTCCCATTTCCTCCTGCTGCCGGATCCTTGCAATCCCCCTGCTCATACTTTTCCCTCGTAGCATTTACCTCGGTTTGCGATCGTATACTTGAGTGACGATGCGTGATGCTCGTCTCTGTCTGGAAATGCGAGCTCCACGAGCGCAGGGACTGGACCCGTTTTGGTTCTCATTGTCTGGTTACTTAGCGCATGGTAGGAGCTTAGTTCACATTTGGTATTTGTTGAATGAATAATTGAATCAGTCTAGCTTCTTGCTATAGCCTGATCACACTCTCTGTCTTTGGCCTTGCTCTTATATCCACGTATCATCTTGCACAACGTTTTAAAGCACCTCTAAGCATGCCACGTCCCTGCATGTCATCCTTCAATGAATGATGAAGTCTGAACCTCTCCACACACCTTAGGAGTTCATAATTCATCCCCACCAATGTTTCCCATCTCATTTCTTTGATTTTTGCTGGTTGTCTCCCTCCTGTCTCCCATCCTTATCTTCCTCTGCTCCCAAACCCTCCTAACCTTGCTAACTCCTCCTCATCCTCCGGGTCTCGACTTAGATGTCACCTGTCAGGAATCTTTTGGGGACCCTCCAAGATGCCTCATGAACCTGCTTCGTGCCTCTGCGCTAATTGGCATATGTCACAGCACCTCGAATTACAATACTGATCTGTTATGTGTCTTTCTCCCCAGTGTACCCTTGAGGGTAGAGTCCAGCACCTGGGAAAAAGTAGATGATCAACACATGTTACTACGTGAATGATAGATGGATGTGCAGCTTCAAGCACCAGGATGCATGATTTCATGGCCCAGGGCTGTCTTGGAATGATGGTGAGTGAGGACCAGTGTAGACACATGGCCACCTGGGGTCACTGAGCCCTGCAAACGCTCTTCTCCATCTAACTGGATTCTCCTGATCCTGCCGGGACCCCCACTTCAATAATTAATAAGAGAGAGGGTAAGGAGTGAGAGAAGGTAATAGGCGTACAACGAGGAAGGAGGAGGGAGGGTGGAGAATGGATAAAAAATATACAGCAACCACACAAAGACAGTGATAAGGAGCTAGTGGTGTTATCGCTCGTTATAGCCTGAGTGATTTGTGATCTAAATTGTTCCGTAGTGACAACATTACGTGTGATGGGAGTTCTCTGACTTTGTTTTATTGGGGTGTGGTCGCTCTATGGAAACGGCACAATTCTTTGGTACTTTGGGGAATACGGATCTTAATTCCAATTATTGTTCTAATTATTAATTCTAATTCTGGCCAATCACAGCACTGCCTGTTGTCTCTGTCCTTTTTTTTTTTTTTCCCCCTCATACAGCTTAATTAGAGTTGGGTTTTCAGTGATACTTGCCCTTTCGGTACCTAGGGTAATTTTTAGAACAGCTTGAGCTCGGTTAATATTTAAAATTTAAAGTAATACGCCGCAGAACTCCTCTTTTCACTTATTGGTAACTTTTAAAAAATTCCGCCACTTAACTGAAATTTCCATGCTTAGTCACAGCCCAAACAGTTTTTAGGAAATCAACAGTTCATGCATTTCAGATACTTTTCAGTTAAGTTGAAGACATATTTGTGTTTTGTGAATAACGTTTCAGAATTTTTCTAATTATTAGTGAATCAAAACACCTAAATCGAAAAGCCCAGAACTATATAGACATAAAGGTGAGAGAATTTAAAAACAAACACTTAAGAAGAAGCAAATGTTGTTAACTTACCACTCGGTCATTGCTGATTTTCTGTCTACTGAAGATTATCTTTATCTCCAGTTAAGGCTTTGTCTGTCTTTAATTGTGAGGTATGCAGTGAAACCAATAAAAGAAATTTGTATCATTATATTCGCTTCGGTTAAATTCAGCAGTCATTTCTTTTTAAATATATATGTGCATTTCCTAAAATAAAGATTATATATATTTAAGGTGTACGACGTGATGATTTGATATACATATACCCTAGTGAAATGAATACTGGAATTAAGCTAATTAACATATTATCTTCTTACACAGTGATCATTGTGTGTGTGTGTGTGTGTGAGGTCACCTGAAATCTACTCTTGTAGCGAATTTCCAGAATTCAATAAAGCATTAGTAACAATAGCCACCACACTGTCCATTAGATCTCTAGACGTGTTCATCCTACATAACTGCAGATTTGCACTTTTTGGCCAATGTCTCCCCATTTCCCCCACCTTCTTGCCCCGGGTAGCCACTGTTCTACTCTCTGTCTCTACGTATTCGACTTTTTTAGATTCCACCAATAAATGAGATCATGCGGTTTTTTTCCTTTCTGTTTCTGGTGTATTTCAATTAGCATTATGGTTTCCAGGTTCACCCATGTTGTTGCAAATGGCAGGAGCTCCTTTTTTAAGGCTGACTAATATCCCATTATATATATATATATACACATATATATGTATATATATATATACATATATACGTATATACGTATATATGTATATATGTATATGTACATATATACATATATATATACATATATACGTGTATATGTATATATATACATATACACGTATATATGTATATATATATATATACATATATATATGTATACACACACACACACACCAAAATTTCTTTATTCATTCATCTGATCCTACAAACCATTCCCAGACCACACAAACTAAAGAACAAGGTGACAAGCACTTTAAGATAAGCCCTGCCAAGCATTGCTACAGAGAAAAAGCCATATGGAAACTTGGTCTTGAAGTAGGAGTTCATGAATTAGAGTCCTGGATGTATAAAGCCATGAAGCCACTTCTCGGTCTGTCTGGAAGGTCTGTCAGTTGGGTTTGGTGGAAATAAATGTGTGTGTGTGTGTGTGTGTGTGTGTGTGTGTGTATGTGTGTGGGAAGGGGACTGGGGCAGGACTGGGGGTCATGGATGACAGAAGGCCTCCTACTGAACAAGGAGAGAATAGTCCTCGGGCTAGATTTTCAGGGCAGGCTAACCTTTGGGGGCTGGTCAGAGAAAGTGTAAGGAGTGAAATCAATCAGAAACACAATATTAGGAGGAGGACACGTTGGTCTCCTGGAGCCAAGGATGAAGTTTCCGATCAGCGCAGGTTTGCTGCTGCATTTCTCTCTTTTCTGAGATGGGAATGACGCTGTTTTTTTCTTCTATAAGAATTGTCGCGATCGCACTGTGTCAAGCCCCGCGTCGAGCTCCGCACTGAATGTGGAGCCTGCTTGGGATTCTCTCCCTCTCTTCCTCTGCCCCTCTGTGTGGCTCACATGCGGTCTATCGATCTCAAAATAAATAAGCATTAGAAAAAGAGAAATTTTCTCGTAAGAAAGTTTCAAAAGGAATTCAAAGAAAAAACAAAGCTAATTTATTCTTGGATCCTAAAACCTAGTTTAGACCAACCAATAGCCATAGCGGGAGCCTGGAGCGCCCCACAAAGGCCCACTTACTCCAAACACTTGCCCTCCCCCCTTCTTCAAATGGTGCTTTGTCCAGGCGGTGCCCAACTCTTGACTTTCTACCATAATTCTAACGGCTTTATCATTATCAAACAGAAGGTGATACATTTTCAGAGATAAGAGAGGCGGCTTCTCTAGAGAGGAAAAAAAAAGAGAGAAGCATTGAGGCAATGGTTTGGATGCTTTAAGAGAACAAAAGTGTAATTTTTCTCAATGACCTGAAGGTTTTTCGATGATTGGAAAACTTTAGATTGGAATTATTCAGAATACTGATCCAGGACCTCAGAGTCTCTGGGTAAGGGCTTCCAGAAATGAGGTCTGCTCTTCCAAATGGTCTGGTCTCACATGACTAACTAATCATAGCAGTGAAGGGCATAGATTTGGAGTCAGGCTGCCTGGGCTCACATTCGTGTTCAGCTCCACTCACTCGCTGTGTAACGTTGGTCCGACTGCTGGGCTTCTCCATGGCACTGTTTCTTCATCTGCAAAATGGGTGTAAGGATAGACTGTCCTGGCCTGAATGTTCCTAGAGGCTGAGTGTGAACAAAGGGGTATCTCTGAGGTGTTTATGTGAGAACGGGACCCCAGACAGCAAGGGGGAGGACAGGGAAGTATCACAGGGACAGAGGAAGGCCAGTCCAAGGATGTGCGTGTCGGGACAGCTGCCGCGGTGGGTGGCAGATTGCTCCAATGCCGGGGACTTCATCTGTCTAGCAAAGACACCACGTGTGGCCTGTCAACTGTGGTTGGTTAAGCTTACAGCAGTCCCTGGGCACTTGCCAAGCTCATCTGCTTTTTTGCAGGACCCAGAAATGTGGGTTGAGTGAGGATATGGTAGAAACCACTACCCTGTCATCTTTAGTAATCTAGGATGGTGGCACTATTTTTCAGGTCCCCCCTTGGGTGCAGTATTGCTTCTGGTCTCCTGTCTTGTGCATATGTGTGTGTGTGTGTGTGTGTGTGTGTGTGTGTGTGGTGGGGGGTAGTTTCTGGAGTGTCCACCTGCTTTTTTTTTTTTTTTTTTACCACAGTGGCCCTTATTCCACAGTAAGTAACCAAGGTCTGTCAGTTGCTAAGGTTTTATATCCCAGTGACATTTTAACAATCTCGGGAAATGACCAAATGACCGCAGGGTACGGCATTCTCCCAGCGGGAGACGTACTTGGGAATGGACTTGGGTCAGATCATCACGGTACAAAGACACCCTAGATGAGATCTTTGCAGATCTTCTGGGAAGAGGAAGGCTGCTTTCCTCTGGCAAGGAGGACACTGCTTCTGCCAGCGCAGAAGCCTGCGGTTCAAGACTCCCAGGCTCAGTGGCCCCAAACCAACCCCCCTTCCCTGATTTAGCTCCAGGAGACCTGCCCTGGCTGTGCATTCTGTCTCCTCTGTGTTCCTGCACCCCTTAACTTGACCGTGAGTATGGTTCTCAGCAGTCTGCTCGCAGCTTTTTCTCCTGACCTGCTGCCATAAAACGTCTCTTGCTTTGAAGGCTATCTTGAGGTAAGAGCGGCCAAATCCAAGTCTACTATTTTCCTCTTATTTGGGACTTTCTCATATTCATTTTTTTTTAATCAACAGACTTAATTTTTTAAGGCAATTTTATGTTTATGGACAAATGGAGCGGAAACTTGGAAACTGCGGAGAGTTCCCATGAACCCCCTCTACCCACCATCCCGCTCACACCCCCCCCCCCAACAGGATTTCCTCAATTAGTAATATTTGCATCAGTGTGGCACAATTGTTATGCTTGATGAGCCGATCAACACTGTATCAAAATATCCATCCATCAATAATACCAGTAAAACTATTTAACTACAGTCCCTAGTTTCCATTAGGCTTCACCCTTTGTGTTGTACCTTCTATGGGTTTTGACAAATGCATAATGGCATGTGTCGTCTCTTTTTTCTCAAGATTTCCAAAGCAATGAACAAAACCCCTGCCACCATACTTACAGTCGCCATTGCCCTGCCATGCGCCATGTAAGTGCCAGGCTATTGCTAACCTGTGCTGCTCCTTCCACCTGTCCCTTCTCCCAGGCAGTCGCAGGTGAGAGTCCCAGGGACCGTAATCAGATCACCCCACTCACCCCCGGCGATGACTTATTGCCATCTGATGGCCATCTGATGGCCATCTGATGGCCAGTGATCCAGCTCCGATGAGTTATTCTGAGTGACTGCTTACTAGAACGGCCCTGTTCCCAAGCATCCCACCCTGGTTCGTCCCAAAGCAGAGGCCAAAGACAAGCCTACTGTGTGAGAGAACAGGAGTGGGGAGCTGGGAGAGAAAGACCTGGAAGGGCGGAGAGCTTGTATCAAGGGGGTTTACTGGGGAGGCCATGGTGCACGGCTGACTGCTCAGTCCTGGGGACCTTCCTTGCGAGACGCGCCTCAGAGCTGTATGCCTTTGACCCCAGAGTGGTCAGCAGCCATGCACTTCACGGATTGTGGGAGTGCTGAGCAGGGCTCTGTGGGCCCACCCGCACCATCAGAGGAGCCCGGGAAGGGAGGTAAGAGGTGGAGAGAGCAGAAGACCTGTCGCGGTGCACCTGAGCTTGCAACCCACATGGGACCGATCAGTGGAGCTGTGCCGGGCTGGGACTGCGGTGAGGACAGGAGGGCCTGAGGTAGTCATGCTCCCAGGGTGGGGGGTGTACAGTCAAAACGAAGGCATGAAGTACCCAGAACACTGCTGGTGGATGGTGAGCTCTAAAGATGGGGCGCCTGGGTGGCTCTGTCGGTTAGGTGCCCAGCTCTGGATTGCGGTTCAGGTCACGATCTCACGGCTGGTAGAATGGAGCCCTTCTTTGGGCCCTGCGCTGACAACGTGGAGGCTGCTTGGGATTCTTTCTCTCCCTCCTTCCCTTTCTCTCTCAAAATAAATAAATATTTTAAAAAATAAGACATATTGGCTGTGATGGTGACGACGGTGGCATCGATGATGATGATGATGGTGATACCATTCTCCTTATTACCATCACACGGAGAAAAAAAGAACCAAGTAGCAACCTACGCACTGAGTGTGCTTGTCTCTCTCCCCCCAGGAAGGTGCCGTATACTATAGAATGATGTTCCCTGATGTCAAGCCAGTTTCCGGCAGCCCTTTGGCCGAATTTGGTCTCCTGCAAAACTCAGATTTTTAAAATACGTGCCTCTGAATGGCTCGGGCCAGGAGCTGCACTGTCCTATCCAGCTACAGCTCCGCTGTCCTCTCCAGTTCTCCCACTGCTTCCCGGGTAAGGGGTGACATCCCCCAGTTGGTCCTGACGTTGGTGGGCCCGGAGTCGTTGCTGGTTGGTGTAGAGGAGTTAAGAGCTTCCATGGTCTGAGTGTCGCCACCGCTTTATTCTGAGTATGGCACGGTACACGGGGGACCGTCAGAACAATCCTCCTTCTGGAACTGAGTCTGGAGAGAGGGGAGAATAGAGGGTGGGCATAGACTACCTGCACCGGGACCTGAGTCCCATATGCGAGAGGCAGTTCCTACTCAGTGCTCTAGGTGGCGCCATTCACACCAGACTCCACGTGGTGGGTGTCCCTGGAGGTGTGTTAACGACCCTCCTGGTCACGTGGCCAGTGGCTCTGCTCCTTGGCGAGGTCACAAGGGAGATTGGAACTTCCTTTGGCTACCTGGGGTCTTGCTCGCGGGACTCAGCAGTATGCTTCTGTTGCGTGCTTCTGTTTTTTTCAAGCGCTTGGCTGAACTCACCGACGGCATTTTGTTCCCTTTGGCTGTGTAAAATCTGGTCTGCTCTGCCACCGCACGCTTGCTTCCATCAGTTAAAGACCAGATTTGGAAAGCTTATACTGTCACCAATAAGAAGAAAAATTTTCATCGAGTCTTTTCTTTTTTTTTCAGAGCGAGAGACAGAGTGGAGCAAGGGAGTGGAGAGAGAGAAAGAATCTTTTTTTTTTTTCTTTAATTAAGTTTATTTATTTATTTTGAGAGAGAGAGAGAGCACGAGGAGGGGAGGGGAAGCCAGAGAGGGAGAGAGAGAATCCCAAGCAGGCTCTGGGCTGCATGTGGGGCTTGAACTCACCAACCGTGAGATCATGACCTGAGCCAAAACCGAGAGTCGGACGCTTAACCAACTGAGCCACCCAGATGCCCCTTCATTGAGTCTTTTTATCTTGACTTCATGACATGTAAAAGGCAGCTTGCTGGTAAAAGAAATATTTTTAAGGATATTTACAAATACTCCAAACGTTTTCAAATATTTCAAATATTTTCTAATATTCCTATTATTAACTTATGCCAGTTAATAGGTTTTTTTTTTTTTTTTTTTTTGTCAAGTTTACAGAGAAATAAAAAGACATCATGGATAAACACCACATTATGGCTAGGTTGGAAACAAATTTCAGGAATTGAAAGATCAAAGACAATTTACAGGGATTTAAGATGTATGTGCTCACAATATGTTCTTAAATACAAGACAGTTTGATTCTAGGTCATATTAAACCTAGATCCATTCAACAGAAATGCTTTTTGCAATAAGTGAATGTTATAACAGTTGCCAAGGTAATAAATACTTTCTACCCATTTCACCAAAATATTTTTTGTTGTTGTTGTCGCTAACAGAAAGAAAAATACATTTGTCAGCCGTAATGAGTTTTCAAGAGGTTCTAAAAACTCGGGTGTGCCTTGAATTAAGAAAGCCAGACATTTAAATAGTTGACCTTACAGAGCACATAAATTAGAGGGTAATTACTTAAATGTTCTTCAGTTTGTGAAAGGATTTACAACAGGGTTCCTCTAAATAGCCAACTCTCTAGTGAATTTAAATTGCGGGTGTGTGTATGTGTGTGTTAAAATTAATTCTTTGTTGTTGTTGTTTAAATTTAAAGAAACACACCTGTTGCGTAAAACAGGGTGTGTCTGAATTAGGAAGAGCTGAAGCATTTTTCTCTACGTTAGGCACATTTTTAGATTGCATTATGACTTATACACAGCAAGCTTCCTTTTGGGAGGAAGGACTTTTCAGCAATAACCCACCAAGTCGCTGAGGAGCTCACTACGCTCTAGCTCCTGGGAATCAGGTGGTGTTGCCCCTAGGTTCATCCTTGGAGAGAAGAACTTCCACAGCATTCGATGCAGGCTTGGGACTGAGGGGAAGGTGAATGGTTTGTGGAGCCCAGGGCTGCCCTGGGCGGAACCTTTCTATCTGGGGGTGGGAATGGGGCGGAGGTGATCCCGGGAGGTGGAAAGCAGTAAGGAATAGGAGGAGAAATCATTGCCTCTTACTACCGTTTTAACATGTACCTAATTATACATCAACTGTTACTTCCCCGTGATTGCGGATCTTGGCCAAAATATCATCCTACCCCTCTTTCTTTACCCTGCCTCTTTTTGGTCATAAATAAGGCACTTAATAGCATTATTAGGCAAGCTATTAGATGGACAAGTATTACAATTTTTAAAACCTAATACCTGGAGTTGCAGATTTATTATTTTTTTAAAAAAAACGTTGATTTATTTTTGAGAGATGAGAGAGACAGAGCACGAGGAGGGGGAGGGGCAGAGAGAGAGGGAGACACAGAATCCGAAGCAGGCTCCAGGCTCTGAGCCATCAGCCCAGAGCCCGACGCAAGGCTCGAACCCATGAACCGAGAGATCACGACCTGAGCTGAAGTCAGTTGCTCAACCGACGGAGCCACCCAGGCACCCCAGTTGCAGAAGATCTATTAATGACACCCCTCCACCCCCTTTTACTGTTAGAACTGTCCAGGTTTGGAGAAGTCCTATGGCCATCCTAGCCACAAGCAAAAAATCCATCAATGTATCTTAGGTTTTTCTCATTTTGCAGTCTTTTTTTTTTTTTTTTTTTTTTTTTCTGGTGGGGACTAGGGCTCACTTTTCAAGGGTGAATGATGGGATGATTAAACATGCCAATATCTCTTCTGTGAAATAATATTTTCCCTCTTGATGCCTGTGAGGAGAGACACAAAACTCCCTAGATTCACGGAATTTCTAGGCAAACATGATTCGTTTTCAAAGTGGTGGTCGAGGGTCCGACCGGCACCTGCCTCAACAGTATTAATCACAGCGATGATAATTAATGAATTTCTTTGCTTCCTTAAGTGCCCAGGGGGATGCAGTGAGGGTGATTCTTACAGGGCAGAAGAGAGGTGTCTCTGAAGGCTCGTGTATGGCTATTGTGCCCCTCCCTCCCCCTCCCTCCCCCTTCCCCTCCCCCTCCCCCTTCCCCTCCCCCCTCCCAATATCCCCAGCATGCCTCAAGGGGACAGGCCTAGAAACCAGTCAGCCTCCTTGTCAGAAGACACGCTTCCTGCAAGGTTTGTTCTCAGACAACCTGGGCAGTGAGCAGGGTCCCACCATGTGGGACCCTGTGCGCCGATGTGGACCATTCCGGAAATTAGGGTGGATCTGCTTTCAGCTATCACAGCCTAGAGGGATTCCTCCTGCCCATGGCTTTGATGGCATGGGCAGTTAAGCCTCTGTTGGAGAAGGAGTGGGGGAGAGGGGAAAAGAGCACAGGATTTTGAGCCGGACCAATCCGGACTTTGGTTCCACCTGTAGCGCTTATTGGTTACTGACCGTGGCCAACCCGCTTAACGTCTCTGAGCCTCAGTTTCTTTGTCTCGTAATCGTGCCAGCTTGCAAGTGTCCTACTGAGGATTAATTAGGACAAGTGTTAGACAGAACACAGGAACAGGTATAATAATAGCCACCTGGCTGGTTGTTGTTGTTTTTTGTTTTTGTATTTGTTTTTTTTTTTTTTTTTTTTTTTTTTTTTTTTTGCGTAATGAACTTGGATGACCAACGTTTCAATGCTGTTTGCCCTCAACTCAGGGTTGCTGCCCCCTTCTACCTGGAACACCTTTCATCTTCTCTTTATCTCTCTACATCTTATCTCTCTCTCTCTTCTCTCCAATCCCTATTGATTTCTCAATCTCTCTCCCTATCTCTCCATCTCTGTCTTTGTTCATGTCTACCTTGAGCTCATCTAACCTAGAATGTAATGATTCTATACACCACTTGAACCTGTGTCTTCCTCCTCTCCACTCTGCTAGAGTGTTTTTTGAGCATAGGGATCCTGTTTTGGATGTGGTAGGGCTCAGGCTGTATGACAAACAAGTACGGATTGGTTGTCTTTGAAAGAGGGAGCTCCGAATGTAGAGGAAATGCTTTTATTTCGCGTAGCACCCAAATTCATATGGGCAGTACGGGGAGGGTTGTGCCAGCGAGTTCCCTGATACATCCTGATGGTTGAGTGTTGATTTTTAAAAACCCAAAAATACACAGTCGATGACATTGCTCTTTTCTCCATGTCATAAAAAATTTGGTTGTGAAGCAATGACTAAAGACATCGGGCCCAGGAAGTTTTTAATACCTGAACATGGCAATCAGGCGAAGAAAGGCTTATTTATAGTCGTCCTCTATCCATCAAAAGCATCTGTGGATTTCAGCGTCTCTTGGCTCAGCTCCAGGCATGGCAGGAAATCGAGAATTGTGTGCCATGGAATACAGCAGTGGAGGTGTCAATCAACTGAAAGGAACTTTCTCGAGCCAAGGCACAACAACTGGGCCATGATGCGTTGCCGATTGCACCCACATTCGCTCTGTGCCAGCCAAGGAAGCCAACTTTTGAAGTTAGATAAGGTGGAAGTTGGGGGCGGGGTAGAAATAAAATCCAGAGTTATAAAAAGAAAGAGCAAAGATCAGGAAAATATTTAAAAATTCTCTGTGACCACATCCCTGGATCTAAAATATAGCAGAAGGAAATAATTTAAGACACTTGTCATACGTTACAGTTGAACGGTGACCACCTTCTCATGTCACTGGCAGCATCCTCATGACACAGGAAAGGGGCAAGAAAAGGCGAGAGCCAGGAGAGAGCACCGGTGTGATGAGGACCAACTTTTGACATTAATCATCAACTGGAGCCCCTCCTACTCAATAGAAACTTCTGTAGGGCAGGCCTGTGTCTTTTATATCTTGGTCTTCTTAATGTTTGTGGTACACAGTGCCCATTCAGTAAATGGCGGTGAGATAAACGATGACCGAAACATGCGCTCTGACTTTATTCCTCTAATTTAAATGATAAAAAATGCATATACTGCTTCTTAGTGGGAAATCTGCCAAAATATACAAAGCACTTTAGAGTCGTCTCTACTGTTCCTTATTCCTTCCCCTCTTCTCCAAGTACGTGAAAATATAATAAGCATCTATGGGAAGTCAAGTACGGAGCTACTTTATGCCTGGGTTGTGTTTCCTTTGAGAAACACACATTCACTCTACATTCTAGATTTTTCTTCTCTGTTGAAAGGTAGGATATCATTCGGAGTTTTCTGGGGTGACTTTGGTTATGGGGATTGCTCTTGTATATTTATCAGACACCATTGGTTAGAGATTGGGGCTAACTTCAATATTTCTGAATTGGAAAGAGACACCTTTATGCATATGCATTTTTGTGCTCTTGCCCGTTCATTTGTTTCAGGTAATTCCCTAGAAGAGCATTCTGTGTTACAGAGCATACGTATTCAAGGGGTTTTGACATGTTACCCAAACGTGCCCCTACCACGCGATCAGTTATTGACCAGTGCCAAGCAACCAAAGCATACCTAGCTAGTTTCAACGAAGAGGAAATTATTCCCAGTTATTGGGTGCTTGCGGTAATTGGAGGGCTGGAGGACCCGTTCTTAGGTTGAGCCTACAGGGAAACCGCTAGACCCCAGGATTTCGTTACCTGCGTTGTCACGAAGAAAGCAGCCGGTGCTGCGGCAGGAAGTCGCAAGATCAGGAGGCTGCTAGAAGTAAGTCCCAACCGCCTCCACTCACATCTGTGCTGTTGAAAGGATGTCTCATCAGGTCAACTGACAATGGTCAACAGGTTTGACTATATCCCCTGTGCTGTTGAGGGTGCATTTGTAAGTGGAGAAGTGCAAAATGCCAGCCCAACTCCCTTTCCCTGCGCGCTGGACCAACATGTTCCAGCGAGAAAGATACCGTGTCACATACTGGTTGCTGGTTCAGAGCATGCAGTGCAACTATAGGACAGAACCTTCACTTTGCAAGGTTGTTGTGGCACCAACTGAGGCTTCAGTAGGCTATTCTGCCATTCTTTAAGGGTGGCTGCTTCTGGGGGATATAAGGCATGTTAAACTTGGTGAATCCTTTGAGTGCCGGCCCATTGTCTCACTTTCTTTTCTGCAAGGTCAGTTCCTTAATCAGAAGCAGTGTGTTGGATACTCTGTGCATAGCACATTCAATAAGTCCTGGGGGTTGTTGGTAGAAGGAAGGTGAGGGCAAAGGAAGCTTCCACTTCCGTATGTCTCCATGCAAGAGAAGACGTTGAAGCCCCTGCCATTTTGGAAGGGGACCAATCATGACTAATCTGCTACCTGGTGGCTGGCCAGACTTTGAGTTATAAGGCCAGCTAGACCAGTCTTGTTGAAGAGAAATCCATGATGATCTCCATCTTTACCACTCTAACTACTTAACTCATGAGTCCATTGAGAAAGCATTGGGGGAGCTGGAGAATGCGGCTGATGGATGTCCAGAGGGTTCTGTCTTGTTCCTCTGATTACTGAGAACCCCTTTCATGAGGAGAGCTTTTCGTGAGCATTCACACCCCACTCTGAGTCCATTCTAACACATGCGTTCATACACCTATTCTCCAAACCTCCTTGTCACTAATCCTTCACTCTTGGTTTTCCCAAAGTTTTCACCATATGGCCAAACCATTACGCATACACAACTCTAATGAATTAGTGTAGATCTGTACCCCTGCTTGTCTTTCTAGACAAAGTAAACAAAACAAAACAAAAACAAACCAACAAGAGGCACTTGAAGTTCTGCCAAAAAAAGAGAGGGTTTTCTTTTTCTGTTGTCTTTCAGGGAGTACTGAGGTGATGTGTGAAAAGTCCACTCGTGACTGTTACCGGTATTATCACATAGGCCAGTCCATTAAGCAGGCTCCATTTTTTCCTTCTTTTTAAGGCAACTGTCCACAGACAACTCCCCATGAGGCTTGAACTTGACATGCTTGAGTGCCGGGTACATCTGAGTTTATGGCTTGGTCACTCAGATAACACCCAGTTCTGGATGGTCAACTCAGGACACATGGTTACTCATTGTCCCATAGTCAGGTATTCGGTCTACCAGAATCCAGAAGTAACCCAATATCTGTTTCCCAACAGGAGAATAATTATATTCTTGGGAACACAACTTTGCTCCAGAGTCTTAGGAGCTTGGATTATTATTGACTTCTTAGGCTCTGCACAGTATCCAGCCCTGTCTCAGACACTTTGAACACAACTTGATCTGTACCTTAAGGTCTAGATGTTTTCAGCTACCAGGGCCATCTGGAAAGCCTTCTCTTGTCCTGGGTCCCCCTAAAAGGTGGTGTCCTTTTGGCTCGTTTGGTAAATGGATCGAATCAACACCAATGAATGTAGTCTATATTGCCTCCGAAGTTTAAAGAGGCCACTTTATTACTTACAGAGTTCACGATGTGCCATATCTCTTGAACTTTGAAAAGGCTTTCCTAGTATGTCCCAGACAACTGTAACTGCTGAACTTTTGATGTAGGGCCAAGTCTTTGAATTTTTATCTCCTATTCTGGCACTCTTGTGTCTCACCAAGAAACCTAGGGTTTCCGTTATCAACATTCTGCCTTGTGCAATGTGAGAAGATCAACGCTTCTGTGGGATCGATTATGACAGAGTGAGATAAAAGGGTGAGATAAAGTTTGCTTTCTGGGCAAAAGCAAATTACTTCTAGTGAATTATGGTTATTGGGAAAGAAAAAAATTCACCAGATTCATCGATGTATACTAGTTACCAGAATCTGTTGATTTGCTCCAATAATGAGATTATTTTAGGAACAGCAAGGGTGTTTAATATCACAGTCTGATAAAATTTTTGAAATTCAAAAATTATCAAGACCCTTTTTTTTTTTGCATACACTAAGTGGTTGAGTTCAATGGGCTTGGGATTAGAATGAATCATCCTGAATCTTTTAGGTCTTTGATGGTGGTTCTTATCTCCATGATTCTACCTGTGATGTGTGGTATTGCTTTTGGTTTACTATTTGGTGTGAAGATAATGTTAGGGAAATACAGTTCCAAAAATTTCCACTTGGTTCTGCATGCCATGGCTCAGTTTCCAAGCATGTCTTTCCCAGCTACACACTTAGGAAGGAGGCGCCAACCAGGGGACGGATCCACAGATCTCAAACCTTATCTTTCTAACTCTTCACTTGACTGGTGGGCCACAGTGATGTTCTGGTTCCCCTTGAATTTGGATTTGCTCAGAGCCAGCATCTAACAATCCCTGGAAGAGGGGGGTATTTTCTTTTCATCTCTGATTCTCATTTTCTTCATCGGCAACATGGGGAGAAATATCCCAACTACTAAAAGATTTGTCTTGAGGATTAATGAGCAGGGAAAAGCAAAACTCTCAGAAAAGTACCTGGCACAAGGTTCAGTACAAAAATACCAGTACCACCAGGATTCTTGATGATGAGAATGCTGCTGCTAATGCTGCTGATAATGATGATGGTGATTCTACCTCTTTTGAAGCCATCCAGTAGACTTCTGGATCTTTCGCCATTTAGATGATGAGCACTTCTCATTACATTGGGTTTTTGGCATTTTACCATCTTTGTTGTTACTACTGTCAAGGGGCAAAGAAAATTCCACACTTGGGGAGACATACAACACTAAAAATTTGGCAAGCTGGGTCGTGTCCATTTTTTTTTGGTTTGGACGATTTGAGGTTTGATTTTTCCTGCACTATGAACCCATAAAGTAATGAGGCATGGCAATTCTGTCCAGAGCTTAGCACTCTGGCCAATGGTTTCTTCTAAGCCTGACTTCTACACTAGACCACAAGTTTCCCGAGGGCCAGGGACAAGTCCTCGTTCACTACAATAGCCCTACCGTGTGGCTGCCTCTCGTATGTGTTCAATAAATATTTGTTGCTTGAACAAATAAATGCCTTTACCTATGTATGTCTTTAAAGCATCTTATTTTCTTCTTCCTACCTACCTTTTCAAGCTTCCAACTACATCAGGCTTCTGGTTCTTCACTAAATACTCCAGGATATTTATTCCTCTATGCCTTTCACATGCTTTTTTTTTTTTCTCATTGGTATTATGTCTTTCCACCTGTCTATCAACTGGAAACTTTCATGTAAACGTCCTGCAAGAAACCTTTCTGAAAGATTCATCAACAGTGTGAGCGACTCTCTGGCTCAGGCTCTAATAACATTTTACATTTGCTCCTAGCATAATCTTTATTGTTTTGAACCCTATTTACCTGTGCACATATCTGCCTTCCCGTGTAGGCTCTGTCCAGCACAGATTCGGGCACGCAGATGTGCAATCAATGTAGAATTAAAGCATGAGGCTCAGTTCTGACCTTCAATTGATGGAGAACAGGGGCAATACATTTTCCTGGTTCAGACGGCACCAAACATTGCCCATATCACTCTTTTGTGATCCCTTCTAGCTGCGAAGCAATCAGGACTCTTTCTGCACAATGAAAACCCTCAGAAAGTTGTTTCTCCCAGTTGGCAATGAGAAGAAAGGACAACACCTGGTTTCTAACCCCCATATTGTCTTGTTGAAAAGCCGAAGTTTCAAACAGAACATTTTTAGACATGGCTTAAATATTAAGGAAGTAATTTCTATATTGGAAGAATGTGGACTAGCCATACAAAGGATGAAGTTCTTCAAAAGGAAAGGTGGATGGATGGAGGAACAAAAAAAAACCAGGGGTGGCACCGAAGAGTTTACCTGGTAACCCACATTGTCACTTTCATTTGATGGCATCAGAAGATAAGCATCTTGATGCATGGCATAGAGTCTCCTTTCAAATAAAGTTATGAAAATGAGAATAGCCTTTCATTTTCTGAACTACATCAATGCAGTTTATTTATATAGCTCATGAAATATATAATGTCAACTTTTTGACAAGGTTTAAGAGGGCAAGACAATCTAATAAGTGATTTTATTAATTTTAAGACATCCCCTTTTCCAATAGAAGTGGAGGAATGGTTTAAAGAAGTCAATGGAGGGGCGCCTGGGTGGCTCAGTCGGTTGAGCGCCAGACTTCGGCTCAGGTCATGATCCCCCAGTTCGTGGGTTCAAGCCCTGCGTCGGGCTCTGTGCTGATGGCTCCAAGCCGGGAGCCTGCTTTGGATTCTGTGTCTCCCTCTCTCTCTGCCCCTTCTCATCTCCCTCTCTCTCTCTCTCTCTCTCAAAAATAAATAAATGTTAAAAAAATTTAAATATGTCAATGGGAAAAAATCTCAACTGCAAATAATAGGTTATTTTAGAGACATGGGAGAATGAATATAGCAGCGTTCCTCTGAAGAATATTGGAATTGTGAGCTTTGGGGTAAGTTACAAAGGAGACGATCCTTTGGGGCAGGTATTTGGAGGTATTTGGCATGGTTGATGGCAGTATTAAAGAGAAGAAGATGCTGAGAGGGTCTTAGGTTGGCAGAATAATCAAAGTAACAAAGACGGAAGGATAGGAGGGTTTAGAGAAGGTAGATGGAACATGTGAATGGATTAGTATTCTCAACTTTTACTATTAAGATTGGACGAATAAGCCCACAAATACATACAGGTGTGGTCTATCGATACATAGTCTTGTACAATGAGGACAGGAGGGGCGCCTGGGTGGCTCTGTTGGTTAACTATCCAACTCTTAGTTTTGGCTCAGGTCACGATCTTGTGGTTTCGTGAGTTCGAGCCCCATGTTGGCCTCTGGGCTACCAGTGTGGAGCTTGCTTGGGATTCTTTGTCTCCCTCTCTCTACCCTTCCCCCACTCGCACTGTCTCTGTCTCTCTCAAAATAAATAAACTTAAAAAAGTGAGGTATGGAAAATAAACACAAAAATTCATGGCTATTATAACTATTCGGCCATAAGGTACCATGGTTTAAAGCTTACAACATGGAGCCTGGCTGAAAATTTCGAAGCCTGGCCCCCCTCCTTCCTTGGACAAGTTACCGGATCTCTCTTTCTCTCAGTTTTCTCATTGGTGCAATGAGACTGTGAAATCAGGGCTGTAACATGGATTGAAAGAGTTAATATTTCTTTAAATTTTTTTAATGTGTATTCATTTGTGTGTGAGAGAGAGAGAGAGAGAGAGAGAGAGAAAGAGCACAAGTGGGAGAGGGGCAGAGAGAGAGGGAGACACAGAATCCGAAGCAGGCTCCAGGCTCTGAGCTGTCAGCACAGAGCCCAAACGGGGCTCAAACTCACCAACCACGAGATCATGACCTGAGCCGAAGTCAGACGCTCAACAGACTGAGCCACCCAGGCACCCCAGTGAGTTAATATTTCTAAAGCATTGAGCTTGTATAATTCTGTGACATTCTTCTTTATTTTTAAAGTTTATTTATTCATTTCTTTGTCTATTTATTTATTTATTTAGAGAGAGAAAGAGAGAGAAAGAGAGTGCATGAGTGGGGGAGGGATAGAGAGAAAGGGAGACAGAGAATCCCAATCAGACCCTTCTCTGTCAGCGTGGAGCCCGATGCTGGGCTCGAACTGTGAGATCATGACCTGAGTCGAGATCAAGAGGTGGGTGCTTAATTAACTGAGACACCCAGGTGCCCCAACTCTTTGCTATTCTTATCATGCAACATGTAGATAACACCTCACATTTTCCATTAATTTCGTGGTCTGTAGCAGTATATAGTTATGATGACCTCAGTGCTTTTTATATATCCAAATGAATTGACACTGTGCTCTTCCTGTTTTGGTTTTTCCGTGACATTTGGTCACTTGAGATTTAACTTGCGTTCATGGCTACATGTTGAAAATACGAATTTCACAACAAATTAACAGATGATTTTATTTATTCAATTTAAAAATGGTATCATAGCTGCCTTTACATTCAACAAGCTGTCATTCCACGTGGGTTTACTGAGTGCCAATTGTTGTCAGGCACTGTTCTAGAGAGACAAGGATCCCCGCTGTCCTAAAAGATTTCTGAGAACCAAACAAAAATTTGGTGCCTCATACTTTTTGTAAGCAATGTATCAGACGTTGGGGTTGACACTGTAAAGGAAGACCCCGGGGAAAAAATGAAATATTTCAAAAAGATATGATGCAAAAATCAGAATCGCATTCTCCCAAATGACACGAAGATGTGTAATAAACAAAAATATGTTGTCGGTTGGGTCATAAAAGTTATCCAGATTTCTAGGTTGTTACCAGATGCTAAGGGTTAGGTTCTTTCACTGTGGAGACGAACTAACAGAAACAGAAGGGAATGAAAACCGCTCAGACAAAAAATAATCCTGGAAGAATAATTAAACCCAACAATTGAAAAAGACAAAAGACTGAGAATTTATTACAAATTACAAGGAAGCACTTTAATGAAGTCTGATTTCTCAGCATAAAAATCAGAGATTACGATCACCAGAAATCAAGAGAGGAGAAAAAAAAATGAAACCGTCCGTATGTGAGTTTATAATCTTCTGAGAACTGTCCACAATGAATCTTAGTGAGTCTTTACATTCAAGACTAAGGAGAATTTTATCTTCCTCACTTAGGAGGAGAGGACAGGGGCGCCTGGGTGGCTCAGTCGGTTGAGCGTCCGACTTCGGCTCAGGTCACGATCTCGCGGTCCGTGAGTTCGAGCCCCGCGTCGGGCTCTGGGCTGACAGCTCAGAGCCTGGAGCTCATTTCGGATTCTGTGTCTCCCTCTCTCTCTGACCCTCCCCCATTCATGCTCTGTCTCTCTCTGTCTCAAAAATGAATAAACGTTAAAAAAAAAAAAAAAGGAGGAGAGGATAGAAGATTTGAAAGGGTGAGTAGCTTTCCCTGGATCACAAGGTTGGAATGCTCTGGAGTGAGGGTTTGAACTTGCCCTATTTGCTTCCAGAGCTGAAACATGTTTTTTAACAAATGGCATTTGGTTTCCATGGGGCTGTCCAAAAATTAGACTTACTTCTTAAAATTATTCGTTCTCGGTTTATCATAGTTCCATCTTGTTAATGCAATGGTCTAGACATATGGATGCATGCAGACTTAGTATTTTGACGAAGACAAAACTGGCTTACCCAAAACACACTTAGCATAGCATTTTAGGAAAACTCACCTAAGGAATTTGTCTACGTAGTTTTTAGCAAGGACAAAATTTCCACCTGAGCTTACCAAAGGCGGATGTGCTCAGGTCGAGAGATCAAGGGAGCTATTTCCAATTAGGACAGAAGCACCGTTTGTTTGACTCAACCCCAAATTTTTAGGACATTATAAGTCAAAGTCAAAGTTACGACCCATGTCAAAGTACCTATTGTTCGGCCACAGACTTAGAATATTGGTGTGTCCAATATATATCTAGCATATGCTTCTTTCTAACTATAAGACTTGTCTACAGGCACTAAACAATATTAAAATAGTATTTAGTTATGAATTGATATATCTTTATTTAATCAGGAGACCAAGTAATATCCAGAACTGTTAAATTAGATAATTGCATGCATAGAGTTAAGTATAGCTACTATGAGATTAGTGCTCTAGAATTATGCTCTTTGTTTTTTTCCTGGAAGGTAAGTCCTTTGCATCTACTGTTTTGTTTTTTATTTTAATTTAGTTTTTAATTGTATTAATCTGTATGTTAAGCATTTAAAATTATCTATAGACTTCCAAGTCTATAGACATGTTCCCATATGCTAATCAAAATAAAAAGTATAGGGTATGCTATATCTATGGAAAACAGATTTATAAATGTCCTCATATTTTAAGTAAAACAATGTCAAGTGAAAGAAAGCACAAAGTAGAAAGCAATATAAAATAAAAGAAAACAAAGTAGAAACTAAAGCACTTTCTACAGGTTCTGGAGACTTTATTAAAAGGAACTTTTGAAGCCCAGGCAACTGAGTTGTGTCTTCATTTCTGAGACCTTAAATTCTATAGAATTCAAATCTGCCACAATTCATTCACATCAGGTTTGTTATCGACACCACCTTGTACCCCGGGACCGTCTGTCCAGTGAAGGGGCTTCCTTCATTAGTCACCAAGCACCCAGCAGGCCAAATCCAAATCTGTGCAGGAAAAGTAATTAGATATTTTAAGCAGTGATAAGAACATCACAAATAATCAATTTCTGTGGCATTACCAGCTACCTAGTCAAGGAAAAGTCTATAAACGCAAGAATTTATTACAGAATATCAGCCAGCCTATCAGGCATTGATTCTCCCGTGTGCACAGATTGCTGGGTTTAAAGGGAGATCCGTAAAGACGCTCACCTCTAATTTCCCCCCTCAAATAGAAAGAAGGCAAGGTGCCCATAAAGCCCTCAGTATAAGTAAATGAGTGTCTTTATGGTTGTAAAGATGTATTGTGAGACTTTTCACAAAAATAGGAAAGCAGCAAACTGCTCAGAGGTAATTAGATACAAACTGATGCCTGCCACTTCATAAAGGGGGCGAGCTCATTACAAGCACAATGCGCTGTGCTTAGAAACATATTTACTGTGTTTATTTCAAAGATGTTTATTTCACCTGAAAGAAAAGAATCACAAAGGCATTTCCGTGTAATCAAAACAAAGATCATCTCTTACCGACCATATTTATTTCAATTTCTGAAGTTCACGGCAGAGCAGACAGTATCTTAATCCCCTTTAACCTCTGGGCTCTTCGCGTGTTTAAAACTAACATCGCTTCAGAAAAAAACACATATCCACCTGGGGATTCTCCCCTCTCCCTCCCCCCCCCGCCCACCCCCGGCCTCCTCCCTCCCCGCCACTGGAGACGGAATGAAATACAACAACTTGACACAATACTTTAACCACAGTTTCTCTGAGAAAGGAATTCAACACTTACATATTCCTTAAAAGATAAAACATGCAGTTAATCCTCAAAACGGAAATGAACCACAAAGATCCAAAAGAACTTCCCCAGAGCCATTTTGTACATGCTGCCTTCATAATGAAACATGGAATATTCATTACGGCAATTAAAATAACACCAATCAGAACCAAAATGTAAGTTGTGACTTAAAGTAGAAAATGGAGCTGGATTAATAATATTCCTATTATTCAGGTTTGGACTGAATAGGACTTTGAGTTATTAAGATGGAGAATAAGGCAAGAAACGTCCATCCTATACCCCACGTTAATTTTCTTTTAATTCTACCTGGAACGTGACTTCTGTGACATACAGAAGATACCTGAAATTAAAGTTTAAGTACAGAAAGAAGGAAATTAAAAGAGTGAGGGGTAATTGTAAGTTTATAAGAAGTCGGTGGTGATGTATTTCTGTTTTGGGGGGGCATGGCTTATGGAGGGCAGAACCAGGTGGGAGGTGGGTGGTGTGGTCACTATTCTGTGCAAGGAGGGAGAGGCATGAGGACAGAGGTAGGCTCTCGGCAGAGAATCTGTCCCTGGTGGTCCCTGGAACACTGACCACCTGGTGTGTGGAGTTCTTTGTACAACTGGGAGGAGAATTCCACAGCAAAGCGCCACGGGACCTGTTTCTGACCTTTCGTGGCCTTTCCTGTGATACAGCCTCCAAAGTATCAGGTGTCTGAATTCGAATCCGCTGCCTGGAAAGGGCAAATCAAGGACCATGTATTTACTCTAAAAGTAGAGCTTTCAAAAAATGTAGTTTGGATATATGCTAAGGTATGGCCTCACACTTGAACCTTCTCTTTGCTGCAAAGATTTGTCAAATGGAATTGAAAGCATACACATCAACACACACATGATTTCCAGAGCAGGTTAATTTCAGCGTGTCCTTCTGTCTTTTGGAGGAAATGCCAGCAATGTTGAAACGAGATGCTGACCAAAAGTTGTGAGCGCATTACTACTCCAGGCTTCTTCCCACAGATGATTTAAATTTAGAACCCACTGAATTAATATTTTATTTTGAGGCATGGGAAAAAGAAACTGCGTGTCTCATCAGTAGTCGGGATGCGATTGGATAATATCTCTCAAGTTTATCAATCACTGAATGAAAGGATGGATATAATTGCTCCAAGTTGAAATTCTTAAAGATATAAGTCGACAGACATATTTTTATAACAAAGAGCTACAACAAAGCTTTGGCGGAGTTTACGGCAATGTCAACCTATGCCACAAAGACCCTTTTCAAGACACCGTGAGCCTTGTTAAAATATCAAGCAACATTTTTGCATGTGATTCTTTGGTTTTCTTCAATATTTATATTCTCAAAATGCGAAAAATTGTCGAAGCCACTCTGACAGTATCATTGAGCAGTGAGAAAAACGGTTTTCTGTAAAGCACCAGCTCCACCTAAACCTGCTTTAGGTGGAAACTGGAGACTTGGCAAGAAATTAGAATTCAAAGAGCCAGGCCACACTGCTGAAGGGACAGGCTTTACTGGGAAGGGCGCAGTCCCCACCTGGGATACCCAGTCCACGGCGAACACATCCAATGGAGACGCAGACAGGACCGCTGACATTAGACTCCAGGTCTGTCACCGAAAGCCACGTAAGTGGTAGGTACTGTAATGACACACACATGCTTTCTGCCCCTCTCGCTGCACGTTCTCACAGTGAAAATGGCACACGTATAATATGACAACCTTGAGAGAGCACAAACCGCAGGGAAATGCTACCTTCTGTGCTGCAGAGGATTTCATGAGTTTTTACCAGCTGCCTGAATCTGTCCAGACATGTTCCAGTGCTCATCCCGTTAAGACTGGCAATTAAACAGAGTGTTATAGCTCCAAGACCCCAAATTTGATTCCTTCCTCTACTCCTCTTTGCAGAACCCAATTTGATTTTTTTCCCCACTAAAAAAATGCATCCCCACGTACCGCCGACACGTGTGTGTGTCTGACGCACCTAAACAAAAGTGAGAATTTGGTAATAAGAAAATATGGATTCCCTGCCACGAAAGAAAATGCATTTTGCACAAGTACAAATTCTCCATGGTTATCTTGAAACAACCATGTGTTTAAAAACATACCTATTTCGGGGCGCCTGGGTGGCGCAGTCGGTTAAGCGTCCGACTTCGGCCGGGTCACGATCTCGCGGTCCGGGAGTTCGAGCCCTGCGTCGGGCTCTGGGCTGATGGCTCAGAGCCTGGAGCCTGCTTCCGATTCTGTGTCTCCCTCTCTCTCTGCCCCTCCCCCGTTCATGCTCTGTCTCTCTCTGTCCCAAAAATAAAATAAAAACGTTGGAAAAAAATTTTTTTTAAATAAAAAAAAAAAAAATAAAAAAAAACATACCTATTTCGATATCGTCTTTGAACTCTGTCTCATCTTGTCTGCCACTTATATTGGCACAAAAGTTCCCAGTGGGTTTACCACTGAACGCACAGAGAAATGGGACGTGAGCTTTCAAAGACTCAAAGGGGTAGTAATCTGGAAAGAGGATAAATACAAATAAGTAAATATGAAAGTCTTGCAAGTCTATGACATGCTACAAAGAGGAAATAAAAGAATCGTCTGCGAAGTGTTACCAAAATCTGAAAAGAACCTTCAAAAGGAGCGCACTGTGGGTTTATCCAAGACAACTCTGTGTTTACTGAAATGAAAAATGCGTTTCGTCAAGGGACTGGTAGGATGTACAGATCGTCAGGGGAGCTGAAAATAGAGCAAGAATGACCAAAGTTAAGAGACCTAATGACTCGTGACATCTTCCCTTAAAAATAAAACCCCCAAATGGGAAAGGGCTAATAAATTTTAAGATCACTCACTGACTGGCAACTCAGATTTTGCTTTATTAGTGCGGACAAGTAAATTTTATGTGATAGTTTGTTGTATTTAAAGACAGTGTAAAACTCTCATTGCAAACAGTTGTTTACAGTGCGTTTTTCAGCGCCGAGCTGTTTTAAAGCTCAATTGTGCATTTTGCAGATAAAGTGGGAAAACTAACTGAAGGCTGTATTGTAAGCAGTGGTTGCCGTGGAAACCCTAGTTTCAAGAGCTGGTTCTCCATTACCACTTAATTTAGGCTTCCTAATTGCATTCCACTAAATCGGTAGCGACAATATCTGCAGAGCAAAACTGCATGCCCAGTCTAGCGCAAACCTCTTTGAAACAGGCTTTTTGAAAGCCAGGAGCTATAAAAACTCAGCATGACGTGGAGCATATGAGAAACCTGTAGTTCAAATGTACTACTGCCGGCTTTCTCATCCTTGGTAACTTCAGTGCGTTCCACACCAATCTATTAGTTCAGTCTACCTTAAAGATCATAAAGCTCTGCCATGTGGAAACTCATCTGTCCAGCAACACATTGGTGCAAAATAGATTTAATTGTACTCCCAACCCGGTATCATGTCCATCTTATTTTACTACACACCAGCAGGTAGCCATGCACACAGTCCCACTTTCCTTGAACTGCCCTTGCTCCACAATACGAGCAGAACAATACTTTCTCAGCTTAAATTATTTGCCACTGTTGGTCTGAGCGGCGAGCTAGACCGCCCATATGTGACTTGAAGAGAGGCTTGTCAGAACCACTAGACATAAAAGCATTCCAATTATCGACCACACTGCTTTAATAGAGGACGCAACTAATATGATAGTGTAAGTGACAGTGCCAGTAAGGAGCTCTCCGTCACTGTCAGATTAACACTTGAGTTAAACTCTTGTAAATCAGTCACATTATGCTGCTGGTGGAGGAATAAACACAGCCCTATTATGCTCAGGATTCCGGAGGGCTCTCTCGGCAAAAAGGAGCGGCACTGGATGCTCTATTAATCTGAATTTTGTCATGTTTATTATTTCGCAATTACTAATGTGGGTAACGTTGGAAAGATTTAAGTTGCCTGTGCTTGGAATCGGAAACGGAAGCACATGCGTTTGGTGGCAAAGGAGAGAGGGCCAGCCTGGCTCCCCGGCCGGGCGCGGGGGAGTGCGGTGGGCACTCTGGGCAGCGTCCAGCGGGAGAGGAAGCCAGCTCACCCCTGATTGACAAAGGGGTCCCACAATTCACGTTTTCTCTTTTAACAACAAACGCTTTCAAGCAAAATGCCTTGCTGTTTTGGAGTACATGACTTCATGCCAATCCGCGACGAGACTCATCATTTCCTTGCTCAGGTCCTGAGGATTTGGCATCTAGAGTAGAGGCGGAGAGACTCTTTTGCTCCGGAGAGACAAGTAAACAACTGCAGCGTTTTATCCTCTCCCTGGCGTCGGTGCGCGTTGCTAAAGCAGCCCAGAGGCTGCTGCCAAGCACTCCACTATTGTCTTCCACCTCCCAAGGTTTTGAATGCCCTTGCTCTCCCAACTGTGGGTCTTCTGCAGGAATGAATGAGGCATTTTCCAGGACAAGACTTTATGAATGAGACAGACTGTGTATTACAAGGCGAGAGGCTCCGTGAATTTCCTAGATTAAGAAAGCAAATGTTAAGGGAGCCCTGCGTTGCATCTCTGTGCAAAGTAGTATCGCGGAGGGGAAAGAAGGGAAAGAACATCGCCCGCAAGGCTTGGCCAGACAGTCTCTCTGCTGAATCACGATATAAAGAGGCCAGGCGTGTAAGGGCCCTGACCCGGATAGATCCTGATCGAGGAACGGGGGCTGTTCCAAGGTGGGGGTGGGGGGAGAAGGGGGGGCTCCCGCTGGGGGACAATTTCAGCCCGCGGAAGATCAGGCCAATGCTGCAGGTATGCTGAGCTGCTGCGCACGGGGACCGCACGTTTCCTTTCCGTGAAACACGCTGCCTTAGGGTTCTGTGACCGAGAACGGGTTATTTTGGAGACCGGGTTCCAGTTCTGGGCTAGTTATCCTCGTTCCCGACGACCTAATCAGAGTAGATTTCCAAATTCCCCAGAGCTTTCTCGAGAAGGCCCAGATATCTACTCGGAGTTGCGAAGGCACTTCTAACATTGATGATGTGCCTGGATGCAAGCGTCTGGGTATCTGTCCACCTGCCTTCGCTTCTTCCTCACCGTGAACAGAGAAGGGTAAACAAGCACGTTTTGTGTAATCACCTTGATGTTGCCATCCTTCGGTTAAACAAAGAAAACCCACTGCCCTCCGCGCCCCCACCCCCTTGCTCCTGTCACCGTGTTCTGGCCTGAGGGGCACTCAGAGGAGCCAGCAGGGACCCGGATGGAGGAAACGTAGAGGCAACTTTGTTCAAGCATCAGGTTCCTGCTAATTTCCTCTCGTGCTGCCCTTATGGAAACGTCTCTGATTTTATCTGTGTTCTCCCACTTTGCCCCTACTTATCTCTGATCCACCTCACAAAACTAATAAAATAAAAGACTAATGTTTCCTTCTCATCCTTAGCAATTAACGCCAACTCTAAAACTTCTTTGATCTCCTCTCCATTATCCTAAAACTCAAGCCCAAATCTTTTGGCTTAAAATTAAGCCTTGTTTCAGTCCGTAGCCCAGGTCTACCCCATGGAAAGAAAATTGCAGCAGCCACAGAAAATGATTACAGCTGACTTACAAATCACAGAGAGTTGCATAAATAGTTATGAGGGAAAATTGCAGGATAATGCTGCTGATAGAATCAATAGCATCCTTGATAGTAATATACCCAGGGGTTCTATATATTATCTATCCACCGAAATGTCAATATAATAAAACCTACAGAGGAATTTATATCAAGATCCGTTCTGTGTTAATTCCCAAGTGAATAATAAATCAAATTGAATATCTCAAAGATCTTCTCTAATCGACTTGTTTAAGAAACTGGTTGAACTGGCCATCATGCTATTCCAACTAATGGATGTTAGTTTATGCAGCATTTTAACAGATTGCCCATGACAGTAAAGAACAAAATGAATCTTTTATATTCCATAAGTAATTAGGGCCCATGTAATTATATTTACCAGGAAATGTTTCATATTTGTATTATTTCTCTTTGAGGCCCAGTGCTTAGCAAGGGATCCAGAAAATAAGGGGGTCCCTACAAAATGCATTTTGAGTAAGCAGATAGACATCGATCGGGCTTTCTTCATCTTTAGCGATCACGGCTCATTTTCCCTTTTCTTGCCATCTAACGTGATTTAAATTAATCACCGTGAATTCTCAAATGTTAGATAGAAACCTATAGACATTTTAGTAAAAAAATTAAATACACATTTCAAATGGAAGGTTTCGTGATCCTCGAGTGACCATAAATGACACCTCTATGGGTCTTCTTGTCACGTCAGGTATTTTTGAAAGTGGCAAGAAGGCTCCCAGCTCACTAGGGGATTGCTGATTAAGTCTTATTCACACAAACAGAGCTTTCATATATATATCTTTTAAATTTTCTTAATGTTTATTTATTTTTGAGAGAGAGGGAAAGACAGAGCGTGAGCAGGGGAGGGACAGAGGGAGAGGGAGACACAGAATCCGAAGCAGGCTCCAGGCTCTGAGCTGTCAGCCCAGAGCCCCTACGCGGAGCTTGAACTCAGGAACCTCGAGATCGTGACCTGAGCCTAAGTCGGATGCTCAGCTGACTGAGCCACCCAGGTGCCCCCATATATATATCTTTTTAAAAAAGGATTTTGGAGTTTCACATTATGGTCCTATACTGAATCAATATTCAGTGTAATACAATTCCACAAAAATAATCATTTTTCTTCTTCCTTCCTCCCTCCCTCCCTTCCTTCCTTCCTTTCTTCCTCCTTTCTTCTTCCTCCCTCCCTCCCTCCCTCCCTTCTTTCCTTTCTTCCTCCTTTCTCCTTCCTTCCTTCCTTCCACAAATCTTTGTGCTATGTTTGTTTAGAAGATGTTTGTTCTGATTCAAATGATAAAGCAGTTATTTCCTGTGTTTTAGGCACCAAAACATGTTATCCAAAGTGGTCACCAGGTACCTATCTGCTCATGGCCTAGTGCTGGCGACTGAATCCAGTGAAGCAGCCAGAGTTTTATCTGGTGGATGTTAGGATCTTTAATAATCTGCCATTGTCCTTACACAAAGCCTAAATTATCAGTTCTACTGGAAACAAAAAGAAAACAAGAAATCTTGTTTCAGTGAGTTTCATTTAATATTTTTAATTTTTTTTCAACGTTTATTTATTTTTGGGGGGACAGAGAGAGACAGAGCATGAACGGGGGAGGGGCAGAGAGAGAGGGAGACACAGAATCGGAAACAGGCTCCAGGCTCTGAGCCATCAGCCCAGAGCCCGACGCGGGGCTCGAACTCACGGACCGCGAGATCGTGACCTGGCTGAAGTCGGACGCTTAACCGACTGCGCCACCCAGGCGCCCCTAATATTTTAATTCTTAGGAGAAAAAAAAATAGAATCTGGGAAGGCCTGGCTCTATCGTTTCCAGGATTCTGGACAAAATAAAATATAGAGCCTTTTGTACGAAAATTAAGAACTGTGAAACGGCAACAACAGAGTGTTGAACCAAGCACGGCCCCTTCTAAGCCCTGCGTCCTGTCTGAATGTGCATGGTTGTTGCCTGAGGTTGGGCCCCAGTGGAATTCAAGTCCGCTCCCCCTTCACTTTCTGTGTGCCCTTGACCAAGTTTAACCTCATTGAGCTCAGGATTTCTGGTCTTTCCAGTGTGGGCTTTAAACACGCTTTCCCTCACACTTGCTGTGAGCCTATCATGGGAAAGGACGTTGCAAATTTTAAAGCATGACATAAAATTATGTCTTGTAATTATTTTACTATGCTTGAATTGTGGGCTTGCAATCCGGGCTGGGAATGGACAACATTATGATGTAACCAAATGCTATCTTCATACTTCCTTCTCTGCCTTACGGTGAAATGACTTGCTAAGCCACATTGGACTTTGGATCCCATGACTACACCATCTGGTTTCCCTATGAAACAAAACCCAACAGCCACCTTCTGCCCACTGTCTCAGGTCCCCACTCTTACCAGTCATTGGGGCCTGAGAGTAAGTTAGTCACCAAGAACTTGTCATCCTGTGTTGGTTATCCTGGGCATAACATAACGAAATCCCTGGGAACCATTTTTCTGAGGCCTCATGGCATAAACGTCACACACTCCAGCTGAGTCCTCATTAAATCAGAAAAGCATGGTTCTTCCCTCGGATACAGGCAGGGAAATGCCCCCGTGAGAGGAATGTAGTATTTCCCTTGTTGGAAACCACAGCCACCGCTCCCATGTGAGATGGGTAGCAGTAGGTGGGAACCAGGTCACCTTGTCAAGTCCCCAGCCTGCTTCTGAAGGTCTCTGAAGAAGCCCCCGGACCAGAGGGCTCCCTGAGGATAGAAGTTTCCACCACACCTAAGGCAAAGGGACGAGGCCTGGCCCTCCTTTGGCCGTACACTTCGGGCTGGATTGGCTTATGAAGTAGAGACACAGGAGGCCCGGGGCTGAATCCCTTATCAATTGAATAGCTTAAGTGAGTCTAAGTAGCAGCTTCTCTGCCTTCTCCACAGAATCTTGCTGGCATGCAGGCTTGTCCTGACGAGGCCCCTTACCATAGGACATCCTCAAAACGTCAGAGGTCATCTCAGAAACCAATGGGGGCAGAACCTACCATACACACATTCAAAAGAAAACACCGGCCAACGTATGCGATAAACAGAAAATGCCATTGACAATAAGGAGCTTCGGAAATTTGAGACGAATAATCTGGTGGCAAAATGGGCAAGAGATAGAAGCAGGCAGTTGACAGAAAGAAGGAAATTAGTATAATTTGCAGGTAAGACTGTGAGCAAATGGACCCTATCGTATATTGCTGGTGAAGAAATAAAATTCCCCTCATCTAGAGAGAGGAATTAGGCCACATTTAGAAAAATTACACATGATTTACGCTTTGGTCCAGAAATCTCACTTCTAGGAAGCTATCCCATAGATGCACGCCAAAAATACAGTAAAGAGTATGCATAAAATTGTTCATTGCAACGTATTAGTCTTAGCAAAAGATTGCAAACAACCCAGGTGTCTCCATTAATCTGGGACTGTGGGACTAAACAACAAAGCATCCAGTTTACAAAGAAACCCTGTATGGTTCAAAACATAGGAATGAGAAAGATCTCCATACATGGAGAGAAAGCAGCAAAATACAGAACACAAACCACTTGCATAAAAGAAGCAATATAAATACATTTACCAATTTGCTAATGTTTATTTTCAAAAAGAGACTAGAGAGATACACCAAAAATAAATACAAATCGTTACCTGAAGGAGACAAGAGGGAAAGGAGATTTCTCTGAATCGTGTCAACATTTTGCAAATTGAAAACAATACACAATTTAAACTTCCAGACCCACTGAAATGAATGAACCCACTCTGTCGCAGTTTGGTGACATTATCACGCAGAGTAAAGAATTATTTCAAGTAAGTTTAGAAGACATCATTTAGCCTGTGCATCCGTGGTGGAATATTTTAGAGGGTCAATAGAGCTGCAAAACAATGTTCACCTCCATTCAGTAATTTCACTGTTAGTAGTAATATTGGTAATATTACTTTGTGCCTATTTTACATATTTTGTATGATAACTAATTTGGAGCCAGTATTTTCAGAGTAAGAGAAAAGACATACGAGTGTAAAACCAAAGGAGATAAACAAAACACTTGTAATGTGAACTGAATATTTCAGTGTTTACTCAACCAAAAAAAAAAAATCACGGAGCAGGGGGGGTGGAGAGCCAAAATTGATGGTGTTTAAGGGTACAGACTTGCAAGGGGTAGAAAATAAGCTAGAGCGATCTAATGCACAGTAGAATGAATTTGAGCATCAAAAAAGGATAGCTAACTAATTAAAGTACATGAAATACGAAAAATGCGAACTCTCAGTGATTCCAACAGCAAGTGGCTAAGAACAAAACAAAACAATGCACATGTACATACAAAACAAAACAGAACAATTCGTTAGTGGCCATTCTAGGTAACTGAGATATCATGTCCTTTGACAGCGGGCAACTAAAGAAAAAGAATCAAACATTTATCCTATTTTTTTGTGTACAAATGCGGCAGCCCTAGTTGATGAAAGAAAAGTCTCTATACCAAATGTGGAGAATTCAACTCAATTAGAATGTCGGCTTTTTACGGCGTGTAATGTATGATCTCACGCAAACACAGGTCATCAATGAAGGAGACCATTAGATGAAAGTGTGATGGGAACTTCAGGGTGGAAAGATCAGCCTGTCACCACGTGATCCATCAAGCCATAATTGTGATTGATTGTGCTTCCAAAGATGGCCCCAATGACATCTCCTATCCCCTTTCCTAGGGTGAGCTGTGTCTGCCCCAGCAAGAGCTGGAGTCTCTTCCCGATCATTTTGATCTAGGCTGGTCTTATGGCTTCTTCTGACCAGTGGAATGAGTTGGAAGTCATTCTATGTGTCTTCCAAGGCTGGGTCTTCGGAGACCTGCAACTTCTGGCTTTATCACGTGGAACACACGCTCTTCAAAGCCAGTCATCTCATAAGACAACCCGGAGACCACTGTGCCATAAGGAAGCCGAAGCTAGCCACGTGAAAGGAGAGGCTGCACGGACGATCAGGAAAAAGTGCCCAAACCATCACATGTGGAATTGTGAGCAAATAAAATTGTTACTGTCTGAAGCCGTTAAGTTTGGGGGTAGTTTGTTATGTAGTTGCAACAACATAATTAGAAAGTCACTGTTTTGTGACCTATAATGAAGTATCCAATTCAGGCACAGATTACCAATGAGGAAATCAATGAATGACTTTGGTAGACGTTTTTTACATTGGAAAGAGCAGGATGTCACCATCCGAACGTCACCAAGGATGGGAGAGCTAGACAGTAGGTACCTCTGAATGTGATGCAAGACGGAGTACACAGCTTGGGAAATATTCTTTGTTTGTTTGTTTGTTTTTGGAAATATTCTTGTAAAAAAAGGCAAAACACAGAAAACTCAGAGTTGACCCTGAATCTAATGGATTCTTTTGAGTGAACTACAATTTATAGGAAATACAGATAGAGCTATAAGAAAAAAATGAACAGGTGGATCCAGGGAGAGAGATATGTATAAGACAACAGACCTGGCTGATCTTCAAAGAGTCAGTAACATACACAAATAAACAAACACACAAGACAAGGGGGCAACTCTAAGAAAGACTTAAGAGACTATCAGCCAAGGAACATAGGAGTCTTGTTGGGATCCTGATTCATGCAGGCTAAGTGACAGGACACAAGCTGAGATACTCAGTGAAATCTGAATATGGAATTGGTGCTACGTGGCACCAATAAATTATTTTTAATTTTTTACGTGTGATAATGACATGGTCGTTATGCGAGAAAATGTCTGTTTTCCTTCCCTTTCCCTTTTCCCTCCCTTCCTCCCTCCATTCCTTCCTTCTCTCTTTTGTTAAAGAGATATGTGCTGGGGCCCCTGGGTGGCTCAGTCAGGTAAGCATCTGACTCTTGATTTCGGTTCCGGTCATGATCCCAGGGTCATGGGATTGAGCCCCGTGTAGGGCTTCCTACTGAGTGTGGAGCCTGCTTAAGATTCTCTCTTTCCCTCTCCCTCTGCTCCTTCCCCACTCTCTCTCTCTCTTTCTCAAATTAAAAGAGAGAGAGAGAGAGAGAGAGAGAGAGAGAGAAATAAAGAGAGGTATGCTAACTACATAGAGGTGAAATGACATGAAGGTTAAAATTTATTTTAAAATTCTTTACCAGGTAAAGAAGAAGGAAGGAGGGCAAGCAAGGAAGGAAGAAAGAGAAAAGGGAAGAAATGATGACAAGTCTTGATAATTGTTGAGTCTGGTGAGGAGATTCAGAAACCCACTATATCAAAAGTCCTTCTCCTCTTGTTTATGTGTGAAATTTTTCGTAATTAGATTTACATAATGAAAGTTTACCAAATGTGAACATCGATGTACCTTTTATATTCTGGCTTGACTTGTATCAGTATTTCCTTGAATCCAGGGCTTTATTGCTCCAAAGAAAAATTAATTTTTATCTACTCTTTATGATCAAGGTAAAATTAGTATACAACATTACACCCGTTTCAGGTGTACAACATAATAATTCCGTCTTTGTATACACTACAAAGTGGTAAGTCTGGTTACCAACCATCATCAAATACCCCTGTATTCATTTCGCCCACCCCCCAACCTTCTTATTCTCTGATAGCCACCAATCCATGCTCTGTACCTATGAATTTTGTTTTGTTCATTCATTTGTTTTGGGTTCTTGGATTCCACGTACAAGGGAAATCACTTACTTGTCTGACTTCCTTCACTTAGCATAATATCTTCTAGATTCATCCATTTGGTGTAAGTGGCAAGATTTCCTTCTTTTTATGGCGGAGCAGTATTTCTCATACACACACCACATCTTTATCCGTTCCTCTACTGATGGAGACTTGCATTTAAGCCCATCAGAGGCAGGCAGCTCCTAGTTTTGGGCTGATTGGAAGTCAGACCCTCTGACAGCAGCTTTTAAAATATGCAAACATATACAGTCCTGGGAGATCATAACTGTAATCCCGGCTGGCTTCCAGAGCAGGCTATTTGGAGGTGTCTCTTGGTGACAGTTGCAAAAAATTGGGGCTCCAGATGGGAGCTTGGAGCCTTCTTTCTGGGAAATACCAGGGAGCTGTAGCGAGGCCAAGGGAAAGTGCCAAGATGATGTCCCCTGGTCTAGAGTCCCCAAGAGCTCCTATACAACCTCTAGATGTGTGGTAAGCCTGAAGCTGCCTCTTAGGACAAGTGAATAGGCCTTTCCCCCAGGAAGACAGGGGGGTATGTTTCAGTCAGCTGTCTGTGCCATGCCTTGGCGTGTGGGAGCCTTTCAAGAACTATCCCTCCAGTTATTTCAGTCGCATAGGGCCCAGATACCCAGTACCCCGAGGCCACCAGAGAGAGACACTCAAGGAGTATCCCCTGTGTGGATTGTGCATTTCTGCTGTGTTGCGAGGGTTGTGGGGGAGCCTGGGGTCGGGGCGAACCTGGCAGGCACTCTAAGATTAACTAATTAATCTTCTTCACATATGATCTAGATCTGATGAGTTGGCTTGCAGACCCTTTAAGCGTGGACTTCCCATTCCCTACAACCCATGCTTCTCTTAGACGTAAGCCCTGTTGATTTTCAAAGCCAGGGATTTTTTGCGGCTCATCTCTCTGGTGTAGGTCCCAAGGGTTAGGATGCCTGATATGGGGGATGGATCCCTTGCTCCTCAGGAGATGCTCTGTATTTGTGAGGTCGCTCCTGAGTGTGGGTCTCTGCCCCAGAGGTGGGGTTTTTGGTGAGATCAACCCTCTACCTCTCCTACCCATCTGATGCGGTCCTTTTATCCTTGCGGAGGAGCTGTTCAGCTAGTTGTCAGGTCTTTTCCAGAGGGAATTGATCCATATGTAGCCATAGATGTGGTGTGTCCATGGGAAGAGGTGACTTCAGGATTTTCCTACACTGCCAACTCAAACCCAACCCTTGTAGAATCCTGACGTTAAATGACCAGTGAAATAACCCAATGTTTCTCCTCAAATATTTGAGTGAAACGGACATTCCAGAAACACCCGCCACCTCTTACACTCAGGTAAGAAGCCAAGGCTGCTTATATCTTTGTCCCTTAACACATATTACTTGGTTCTTGCTCATTCTTATTTTACTGGTATATGTTATCTATGTAATTATTTAGTAAGTTGTAAGTGCTTCGTGGACATTGATAGGGTAGGGAGAAAGACATTTAATGTAAACATGAGTGTTTGACAGTCTGACTCTGCTTGCTTTTAATAACTGGTTCAAAGTACAATGTGATACCTGATGTGGGCACTGGCGCCCCTCTTCTTGGGTTCAAATCCTGGCTCCCCAAGGGCCAGTCATGTGACCCTTGGCATGACTTCCTTCTCTGTGTCTGTCCTCCTTTGTAAAATAAAGAGAAAACTATCAGATCCTATTTGTAGACCCAGGTTCATAGCAGCATTATTCGCCGTAGCTAAAAGGTAGAAGCCACCCGAATGCTCACTAATAGATGAATGGATAAAATATGGTACACACACTTAATGGACTATTATTTGGCCTTTACAAGGAATAAAATTCCAGTACATCTTACAACTTAGATGAGCCTTGAAGAGATCATGCTCAGGGAAATAAGCCAGTCACACAAACATACAAATCCTGAATGACTTCACCTACATGAGCTACCTAGAAGAGTCAAACTCATAAAGATGGAAAGATGGAACCCCCCAGGTTTGATTGGGGGAGAGGGGGATCAGGAGTTAGTGCTTAAAAGAAAGAGTTTCAGTTTGGGAAGATGAAAAAGTTCTGGAGATGGACAGTGGCGATGGCTGCACAACATCGTGAATGTACTTAATGCCACTGAGCTATATATTTAAACATAGTTGAAATGGTAAATTTTATGTTACATCTGTTTTACTATCATTGACAAAAGAATAATAAAAAAAAAAAAGCTTAGTAGCTCCTGTGCAGGGTTGTTTTAAGAATCATTTAAGAATCAGGGCGCCTGGGTGGCTCAGTCGGTTGAGCGTCCGACTTCAGCTCGGGTCATGATCTCACAGTCCGTGAGTTCGAATGCCGCATCGGGCTCTGTGCTGACAGCTCGGAGCCTGGGGCCTGTTTCAGATTCTATGTCTCCCTCTCTCTCTGCCCCTCCCCCGTTCATGCTCTGTCTCTCTCTGTCTCAAAAATAAATAAACGTTAAAAAAAAATAAAAATAAAAAAGAATCATTTAAGACTCATTGGAAGTAATCATCGGCAATGTATAGATGAGTGTCTTACCCATAGCGAGCGCTCTGTACGTGGCAATGACGCCATTATGAAGTTTATTACTGTTACTTTCCTTCCACTGCGAAGACAAGGCATTAAGTCAATCCACGAATGCACTATAGGGCTGGGACTTTTGGAGGGTGGGCTCAGACTCATCAGAGAACCTAATGGAAATGAGGAAGCCCTCTCTCTCTCTCTCTCTCTCACGACGCTGCTCCCCACGACCATTTTGCATACATTTGATAGATCCCCCTTCCCTGGTAGAAGTCAGAGTACATGGACCCCAGGCTAAGAACCCCTGCTTTCACACATCAGTGACTGCCCACCCACCCGCTGCCCTTGGACAAGTGTTTGTATTATAACGGAGGCCTGTTGGCGAAGAAGCCGTAACACAAAGGGATGACATCATGGTGGAATCTTCTTTCTTCCTTTTTTTATAGTGGTAACATACACATACCTAATATTTACCATTTTAACCATATTTAAGTGTACAGGTGGGTGGCATTAAGTACCTTCGTGTCGTTGTGTCACCGTCAGCATCACCATTCACACTGGAATTAGTCGACTATCTTGCTGCACTCTGAAGCCAGTCCGAGCTTAGTTTTGCCAAAAAAAAAAAAAAAAAAAGTGCTCATAGAAGTTATGAGCCTTGGAGATGGGATGAATTGACAAGGGGTCCTTGAGACAGCATAGATTGGGAACCACTGTATTCAGAGTTTGTTCAAGACTCTCTAATGACTGCAGAGACTGAGACAGCTTCCCAATGTCACACTTGCTTTCTACATCATGGCTTTTTCACCGTATGCCATGCTTTCTTGGCATTCAATATGCTTACATATATTTCAAGATAATTTTTGGTCTTGAGAGCAAATATTTACTGGGTTATTAGCCAAAGGAAAGGGAAACAAAACATGACCTTCTAGGGCTGAGCCCATATCTGGGATGTGAGTTTAAGGAACATAAACTCCTCCACAGGGAAATCAGCATCGGTTGGGTACAGGCCTGAATGTATGAATTCTGTGGGGATTTCCCTGTTTCTCTCTCTCTACATTGCTAATATTCAAGAAAAACAATGATGTGTGTGGAACCCAATGAGATTAGACTAAACCCCAGAATAAATACGGATTTTGATATCATCCTTTCCTGACTCATGTCTTGCATGTTTTAAATTCTCTTGGCCCCATAAACACATTACAACTAATTATGGCTGAAGCTCAAAAGGCTTGGGGGTTGATTACATAGTGGATTCCAAGGCATGAAAACCTAGCTCAATTTCTCCATTTTGGCAAGGACATACTCCTACTCAAGGGCCAAAAACACTGGGGAGGTAGGGAAGGAGTTTGCAGCCAAATACAGGAAAGGAGGAAAGAGAAATAGAAACCAATCATCCATCATCGCGTCGTTAAAATCGCTTGGGGTTTTGGTTTTCCTTCAGTTTGTCCATTTATTGTAACAGCTGGAAGAATGAGCTCAGCGGACTTAGAGATATTTTGTAGTACTAACATATTTGGTGACAACTCAGCTGTCGGAAGCTGAGCGAAAGCAGAGAGATTAAAATCATAGCTAGAGATTTGAGGATTCTCTGACGTCGTAGAGGAGAAATAGAAGATTTTCTTCTTTGATCTGATACGTGACAGGAGTGCGATCAGTTATCAGTTTCGAAAACTGGGGCATGACAGCAAAGAACAAGGGAGAGTGCCCCTAGGGCATGTGACTTGCCAAGGGCCTCGAACTTTGAGACCAGGACGATCTAAATCACCAAGCGCAGTGGGGGATGGCGTGGGAGGGGGCCCTATGGTCCACGTTGACTTCGGGGGCTCACAAAAATACTTGCATTTCTTCGAAACTCAGACGAAAAAGAGATGCATTTTGGGTCAAAGAAAATGTTTTAATGTATAATAGGGATACATTTGGCTTTATATCAGCACAGTTGGAAGACACCATTTTTAATCTTATTTTTATGGAGGGAAGGTCTCATGAAGGCAAGAGAGTCTGGGGCCCATGAAGATCCAGAACGAGGTTCTGCGTGAAGCATTGCACGTGGTTCTATGCCATCCATCCCAGCGCCTCCACCGAGGCGGGGAGGGGTCAAAGGCCACTAACGCAAAAATTCAATGACTTGCCTTCTAGTTCCGAATTTACCACTTACCAACTACGCAACGTCGGCCCTTCTGAATTCTATAAAATGGGAATAATCATGGGTGTCCAGGCGGCCTTCTGTAGTTGTTATGGAAATCGAATGGGAATAACACGTGCAAATGTGTTTTGTCGACTTGGGAAGTTTTCTCCCACAGGAGAATCTGTGAGTCACTTCACACATTATGCCTTCACTTCTTTGGAGATAAAGCGAGGAGGGTGGCTCTGGCCTCCAAACGGGATCCGAGGAGGGCTGTGTAGAGAGGACTGGCCAGCATGAGGAAGTGCACCGAAGTCATAAACGCTCCCCGTGATTGTAAGTCATCGCTCAGCGATTACCTTTGTGTATCATTAGGCAGAAGACAGACTCTGGTTTGAACACCTCAGAAATGTTGCTTGGATCTAAAAACTCAACTCAAGAGCCAAACATGTGCCTTTAGCCCATCAGAAGCAGGGTTTTAAATCCACCCCCCCCCTCCCCCCCGCAGTGGGGATGCTGAGATGGCCCCCCGCCCATGGATCTTGATCAACACTGCCCTGGTGCACACGTGTTTTACCCTGTGTGCCCACACACGAGTCCTTCCTTGTTAAAGAGCAACCCCGCCCACCCACAGCAGGTGTGATTGTGGAAAGGGCCTGAACTTACTCAGGGTCACTAATTCCTTCTCTGGCTCAGTGGTCAGTGCACTGCCCAGTAACCACTGGAGGGAATTGCAATCCCCACCTGTTAGAAGGGCTCGGCCTCTAACAGGGAGACCTGGCTCCATGATCATTTCACCCTAAGGGAAGTTAGAGCTGAAAACCCAGAGAGGGGGGTAGTCAACAGGGAACAGAACCCATCTCCCAAAGGGTAAGAAGACAGAAGTAGTGGAGTAGGAAGGCAGGTAGGGTCTTCCCTGGATGGAGCCCCATTTAGCACATCTAGAACGCAAGCCCACTGCACAGTCACATCGATCGATAAAGGCACAAACTCTGTTCTGATCATCCGGTCAAGCGCACTTTTTTTTTCTAGGAGACACAGGCAAAATATGAATAATAATCGCATTAGACCATCATCTCTGACTCTTGTTTACCCCCGTGTCTGACAATGGTGTTTATGAGTCCGACCATGAGCCAGTCTGTGCCTGGAGAAAGAATCAAGGAAATACAGCACACATCCTACACATATACAGCAAACGAACTGGTAAATATACCACCCCCCTCCACACCCCCCCCCCACCCCGGCCACACGCTGTGGTTAAGCGGTGTGCCCATGCCTGGATGGCTCAGTGGGTTAATCATCTGACTTCGTCTCAGGGCATGATCTCGTGGTTCGTGGGTTTGAGCCCCGCGTCGGGGTCTGTGCCGACAGCTCGGAGCCTGCAGCCTGCTTCGGATTCTGTGTCTCCCTCCCTCTCTCCCCTTCCCCTGCTCACACTCTGTCTCTCTCTCTTGCAAAATTCAATAAACATTAAAAAATTAAAAAAAAAAAGTGGCTTGCTGAAAACCATCCCTCGCACCCCACCTCCTAGCTGTCTTGCGCTCCCAGTTCGTGGACCCGTGACTTCTCTTCACCTTCTCAAACCCTCTTCCACCTTGCATCTTCTGTTTGTGTAGCCCCCACTTCTCTGTTCCTTTTCAAAGTTATACTTCATAAAGGAACCGCCTTCGCTAAGGGCTGGCCACATGAATCTGCAGGGCCTAGAGTAAAATCGAAGTGCAAGACCTAGCCAGGAGTGGGGAAGTCAATGTCCCCTTCCCAGGGTGGCTGTCTTACCCCTGATGCAAGCGGCCCCTCTGGGGATTGCAGCCCGTGCACCAAGATGCCCCACACACCCGTGTGGAGGTGGGCGAGATGATCCCATTGAAGCGCTCACCCAGTGATCCATTGGGTGGATGGCTGTCACTTGCCCTCTCCTGGGACGCCGCAGGTCTGGTGACTGACTCCAGCCAGCCCTCATCCTCACCCAGGCCCCAGTGGGGGTGGAGGGTGACACTGGGATTTGGCTTTCCCGTCCATCGCCAGCGTGATGGAGGCTGGTAGAGGTGAAGAGGCAGAAGTGGGAGGCCTAGGACGCAGGGATGGGGGGGCCAGGGCATGTGCTAGAGACAAGAGGCGGAAATCACATCCCAGAGAGGCGGGAGGAGGTGGACCAAACCGTCAGCACATGCCCTACTGTTCTGTTGTCCCATCGGATTTCACTTATGAAACCCAAATTCGTAGATAGAGTTCGTTTCAAGAGAGCGAGCACAGGGCATTAAATTCCAAGTGTGGCTGCACTGGTCGCGTGCTGTCTCCGTTCTTCTTGCCAGCCAGGCTCCTGCTTCCCCCCTGCACTGGTGGTCTTCTCAGGCCTGCCAAACGCAGGGGCTGCCCTGTCCTCCACTGTCACCTCACCCAACCCAGCTGGGTCAGCAGCCCTGGCAGCTCTAAAAGCTCTTTCCTAGAACTCGTGGTTCTTACTTGGTTCATCCTGGCTGCTCTGGAGTGAACCCAAGCTCCATTTTGCACTTACCCCTGGTCCTCCATGCTGGGTTCGCCCCTGGGGGTTCCGTGCTGGGTTCACCCCTCGGTTCCATGCTAGGCTCACTCTTGGGGCTCCATACTGGGCTCATGTTTTCTCACTGACATTCTCTCCCATGGATGCTGTCATTCATGCTCCTGGATCAGACACCACTCCACACCCATGACCCCTACGTTGGCAATTTCCTCTGAAATGCTTTTCATAACTGATTTTAGAATATTTGGGCTTGTATTTTGGGTCTTCATGCTTGTGAAGCAATAACGTTTCGCTATTCTTGGTACCTGGAATTAAGTCGGATCTTTTCAGGATTTTGCAGTTACAGAAATCATGAGTACATTCCAGAATTTATATTTTCTGGTGTCCAATATGGTGAAGGTAATGACACACTGACCCTCTTTTGTAAACTGGTTCCTTTAGGAAGTCTGGAAAATGATTTTAGTTGATGATATAGTCAGGAGTCTCGAGATTATATGGCTTAGGGCTGGAAGGCACCAGAAAACCTGTCAGGGTCCCAGAGTTTCCGTGAGAGGCCCAGGGGCTGCAACTTGGGGGTCAGAGGGAGGCTGATTGGGTAGTTCTTTTCTGTGTTGTAATTCCATATACAGTTTCATCAGAGGAAAGACCACAGCCGTCAAGGGAAGGTAGGTAAATTGGAGGGGCTGTGGAGGGGCCAGGACTAGAGCTTTGATTCCAATCCCAGGTTGTTTATGGAGGGAGGGGTTGAGAATAGTCCCAACTCTACATACATACATAGGTACATACATAGGTACATACACACATGGACACGTGTTTACACACATATGTATACACATACCACTCTATAATACTGAAATTCATTCTCAGTTTGGGAAATTAAGCTTTCATTTCTCTCTTCAACATCTCTAATTTTGAGGAACGTGTATATTTGTAGTTGTTTTGGTTTCACAGTTTTGTAATGGCCTTTGAGGAAACATGAAATCACTTAGGGACACTGGACAGTTTCATGGCTTCTTTAAGGGGTATGGCGTCTGGGGTCCCAGAACTTGCACACAGGATAAGAGCTAGTTCAAAATTCTTTTTGCCAAAAGTGGACCCAAGGTGGGAGATGATCTACTGTCCTATCGGAAGCTTGGCGAGTAAAGCCTAGGTTCTTCGAAAACGACATAGCTCTCCTTAAGGAGTCCCAGATCTTTTGATACGTTTTTATTTATCATCAGGGCCATGTTCCCAAGAAATGTATTTCTTGAGTTTGCTTTGTATTGAAATAAAGCTGCTTTTACATTTCCTAAAATCAATAAAGATGAGCAGTGCAGGTCAATGAGATGTTGAAGTTGGACGCAGATAGGAATCCTGACTTGGGGCATTCAGCTATGTCATTGGTCCGTGTTGCTTTTACTTCTTCTGTAATGTGCAGAAATGAATGCCCTTCATATGCTTATGCTAAGAATTAACTTACTCGAGAATATGATGTGAAATGTAAAACATGACGGGTATGCAACAAATGGGAAATCTACAAATATAGATCTGTCAATGACCAAAGGATGAATATTTATTGATTCCCCCCCTCCACATATATACTTATAAAATTTTCCATATTATATTAGTTTAAAGGATCCTCACACTATTTGGTGTATACACTTAGAGAAAAAAATAGTTTTAAATCATGATGGAACTATTTATTTATCTATTTATTTACTTATTCAATAAATATTTATTGAGCAAGTATCGTGTCTAAAGACACCGTATGCAACAAAGATAAGAGAGTCTTTATACTTTGCTTCTAATCTAGTAACAGCACACAATACTTTTATGTAGCCATGCGACGTTTTTATGTATCTTGAAAATTTCAAATGTCAGAAGCAAATTTCTCAGCAAACTAAAAGACAGTTTCTGATGAGTGTTCAGGCATTTTGTCTTGAATTCATATTATCAACTTGATATCTCTGCTGTGTTAAGAGATACTCATGAGACAGCTGAAAGGGATAATATTAAAATAGATTAGGTGATTGTAATTCAGTGTCTATAAAAAGCTATAATCTAAAGGCCTAGAAAGTTTATTTCTATAACTACTAAAATGTAAATGGACATTCAAATGTAGCATTCATATTTTTAGCCAAACATAGCTTTTATCACATATAAACAAACAAGTAATCCAAGATTGTCAAAGAAGTTGTTAGAAGTATAAAATGACTAATTAAAATAAGAAATACCGGTCTTATTACCCTGCAGTGGTCTGGAACTGAATTGAATGCTGTTTGATTTAGGAATTATAGCAATTCATATCTTAAGGGCTCTGGAGTCTTCATCAAACCATGGAAAATATGGTACATTAACTCTGGAGACCATACACAGACATGCTAAGCTAAGGAACATTCTAGCCAATGGAAATTTCTAGAGGGGGAGCCATGCTTTTCTTTCTGCATTCCATGTTTGATCTGCTTAGTTTTGGGTAACCATTGTTCAACACCCAACATTTTCGTCTAGCTTTTTGTTTGTTTGTGTGTTTTTCTTTTTCTTTTTCTTTTTTCTGAACGGGTAGAAAATTCTCCTATTTTGGAAAATCACCTGTTCAACAGGCATATTTCCTTGTTCCTCCATACGGGATTTTTGTGGATCTGAAATGGGCGTGGTGACTAAAATCCTGTAAAACTCAATAACAGGGCAACCTAACATGCCCAAACCCACTTTTGGGAATTAGGGTTATCGAAGCACAAATTTTATTAGAAAACAAAGGTCAGTTAGGAAAAATACTTAGTCTGCAATCACTCAATGACAAAAACACTGGAGTGCATTTCTTCTGCAAATTCAAGATTTATACTGGGGTCTTGGAAGTCATTTCTCTCTGCTAGTCCCACTCTCATATGGGACTTTTTAAAGTGTAATTTCGATTTAAAATTTTTTTTTTCAACGTTTATTTATTTTTGGGACAGAGAGAGACAGAGCATGAACGGGGGAGGGGCAGAGAGAGAGAGAGGGAGACACAGAATCGGAAACAGGCTCCAGGCTCTGAGCCATCAGCCCAGAGCCTGACGCAGGGCTCGAACTCACGGACCGTGAGATCGCGACCTGGCTGAAGTCGGACGCTTAACCGACTGCGCCACCCAGGCGCCCCAGTGTAATTTCGATTTTAAATGACCCATCTTGCATTGGTAAAGAGGTTCTGAGATTCTTTTAGTTAATTCTTTGAATTAACAGCGGATGGAATCTTTCCATGGGTGTTCTACTGTAGTGGGCAAGACAAGTGAAAAATGACAACAAAGTTCAGTACACATCGGCACAATCAATGCTCTCAGGACACTTCCCTTTTTGCTGCTTTCTTTCCTCTGTTGCTACTGTTTCCCTTTTACGTGCCTTCTTTTCTCCTTCCCTTCTTTATTTCCTTCCTTCTTTTGTACTGATATTAATGAATGGATATTTCATTTGTAATATTCTTTTTTACCCCAAGAGAATGGTCATTCTGCCTCTTCTTTCTGAAATATTTTTTGTTAAGTTGACCTTTTATTTTATTTTATTTATTTATTTATTTATTTATTTTTTTAACGTTTATTTAGTTTTGAGACAGAGAGAGACAGAGCATGAACGGCGGAGGGGCAGAGAGAGAGGGAGACACAGAATCGGAAACAGGCTCCAGGCTCCGAGCCATCAGCCCAGAGCCCGACGCGGGGCTCGAACTCACGGACCGTGAGATCATGACCTGAGCCGAAGTCGGACGCGTAACCGACCGAGCCACCCAGGCGCCCCAAGTTGACCTTTTAAAAAACACTTCATTACCTATATGAAATTCTCTCATGGGCTAAAAATCTAGGCTTCTATTGCCAATGTACATCCCCAAATTTCAGATATAATTTGATATATCTATAGCTACAGAAGAAATGATCAATAATAGATATCAATTTTTGCAAAACAGAGGAAAGCAAAAATAATATATGAGAAAGAAATTTCAAAATCTCCCTTGAAATCTGTGGATAATAATTCCTGCTGGAAATGCTTCTTTATTTGTATGTGACTTGGCATTTGTTTATCAAGTTAATACAATTTATCCAATATTTATTGAGTGCTGACTACGTGATATATGATGAAAAGAAAAAAAAATGTATATCCAAATGAAATTTCTTGGTACATCATTCCAGGAAATGAAATATGTCTGAGTACTGACACTGACCTAGTCTCACTGAAAAATATTAAACTCAAGTTGTAGAAATGGTCTTTTTAAGAGAGTGTCAGTATGTTTTTTGTAGAGCATGCTATCATGTGTCACTGCAAGGAGAGTAGGAAGGAAGGCACCAAGATGCCACTGTGGCCCAGAATCAATGAATCTTTTTTTTTTAATTTTATTTATTTTTGGGACAGAGAAAGACAGAGCATGAACGGGGGAGGGGCAGAGAGAGAGGGAGACACAGAATCGGAAACAGGCTCCAGGCTCTGAGCCATCAGCCTAGAGCCTGACGCGGGGCTTGAACTCACGGACCGCGAGATCGTGACCTGGCTGAAGTCGGACGCTCAACCGACTGCGCCACCCAGGCGCCCCCAGAATCAATGAATCTTGAGTAGATAGCTGATCTCATTTGGTTAGCGATACTCAAGGAGCTACATCCATGGAGAGGATTTGTGGGTATTTTAGCTGCGACTTCACATTTAGCAGATAGTACGTTTAAGGGGAACTTGGTGGCTCAGTCATTTAAGCGTGTCTGACTCTTGATTTCGGCTCAGGTCATGATCTCACAGTCATGAGATTGAGCCCCATGACAGTTCCACACATGGAGCCTGCATAAAATTCTCTCTCTCTCTCCCTCTTCCCCTCTTTTGCTTGTGCTCCCTCTCTCTCTCAAATAATTTTAAAAAACAATATTTAGCAGATAGTGCATTAAAAAATAATTTCACTTCTTCCTCAAAGTTTTTTCTTAATTGATTCACAGGCCAAGTTTTACAGTTTCAATTCTTGTATTTTTTTTTTTTTTTTTAAGATTTATTTATTTATTTTTTTTAGAGAGAGAGCGCACACGTGCAAGCGGGGGAGAAGGGCAGAGGGGGAAAGAGGGGGAGAATCCTAAGCAAGCTTCATGCCCAGCATGGAGTACGATATGGGGCTCGAACCCATGACCCTGAGATCATGACCTGAGCAGAATCAAGAGTGGGAAGCTCAACTAACTGAGCCACCCAGGCACAACATTTCTTGTATTATTTCAAAAGGATCTGCATATGTTGGGGGACCTGGGTGGCTTAGTCAGTTAAGCATCCAACTTTGGCTCAGGTTGTGATTTCATGGTTCGTGAGTTCGAGCCCACGTTGGGCTCTCTGATGTCAACACAGGGCCTGCTTTGACTCCTCTGTCCCCCCTCCCTCCCGTCTGTCCCCCAGTTGGGTGCATGCTCTCTCTCTCTTACTCTCTCAAAAATAAACATTAAAAAAATTATCTGCAAACTTTAACGTTTCTCTTACATCCAGGATTCAGTTAAACGACAAATATAAGCAAACATATGTGGACAAGAACGGAGCTGTGAGAATGTCCAGTCTGTGCATTCAACTGCGTGTATCTGTGTCGTGGTTCCATCCCCCAGCAGCTGGGCAACACCAGGTGAGTTATTGACCCTCTCTGTGCCTTTGCAAGACGAGATTGGTAACAGAGCTCACTCGCGGAGTTGTGAGGATTAATGCGTTGAAAACATTTAAAGCAATTCCTGGGACAGAGCAAATGCTCAGTAAGTGCTTATTATTGTTATTGTTACCATTATTATATTAAAAGGTATAGATAAATTTAAATCTTAATGAGTATAGTCAAATACAGTCTCGCAGGGACACTTTCTTTTGAGTAAAGAGAATGTATTGCCTATGGGGAAAAATAGCACGGACTGAATTAATCATAACCAACAGCAATGATATCGAAATGCAGACACTCAGCAGACAACAGATGGAGGGCAATAGTTCTGTCATGATTTGCCTATTTTGTTGGTAATGTTTCTCACTGTGCAGTTACTTCATGACGCTCTGAGGTCCTGTATCTTGAAAGAATCCTTTCTCTCCTTATTGTGAGCATCTTATCCTTTTCCACGAACTTGGCATCTCCTTTGGGGTCTAGGGGAGTCTTCTCCTCACTTCCTCCCCTCTCTCTTGCAGACCTTCTATTGGTACCTTGGTAAGGGAATACTGTTTTGTTCTTTATTTGATGAATTTCATAAACACAGGAATTTTACCTCTTCACAGTGTTTGCATTCTATGTACAAGCTGCTTTATGAATCTGAACAATTTTCAACTGTGTAATAAACACGGTATTAAAGATCGTATTTGAACGGACTCCGGGGACGTAAAGAGATATATTGTCTCAGAGTGGCCTTCGCTGAAGACCACACCGAATTATCTGTGGGGCCGGTCCTTACAGTTTTTGTTGTTCTTTCCCCACAGTGTAGAGAAACATGTTCAAAACCTCATTTATGCTCAGTGTGATTCGATGCAATGACATGAATGTCATGAGAACGATGATTCAAATTCTTCCCGCCACAGGGGTAGGGGACACTGCTCCTAAGATGAATTTGGAAAGAGAACAAGGCCACACAAACTTGCCGAGGCCCGCACCCAAAGACTGAAAGTTGATCTGCCCCCGTAAATCAACTATGTGTTGAAGTATACAGATCTCCAAGTGGCGAACACATGTCCCGAGTTGTCCATATACACTTTCTTTTTTTTTTTTTTAATTTTTTTTAACGTTTTATTTATTTTTGAGACAGGGAGAGACAGAGCATGAACAGGGGAGGGTCAGAGAGAGGGAGACACAGAATCTGAAACAGGCTCCAGGCTCTGAGCTGTCAGCACAGAGCCCGACGCGGGGCTCGAACTCACGGACCGCGAGATCATGACCTGAGCCGAAGTCGGCCGCTTAACCGACTGAGCCACCCAGGCGCCCCCATATACACTTTCTTAAAGAAGAAAAAAAAAAAAAAGACTGTGAAAGGTTGGGTGCCCAAAGCAAAAAAACAAAAACCTAACCAAAAATTAAACGCTTAGACTACACCCATACTCGGGGAATAGAACTTTTAGAGGGCGAGCCATAAATACTGTGCCAGAAAAGCTGATTAGAACGATATTAACAGATGGGGGCGCCTGGATGGCTCAGTCCATTGAGCGTCTGACGTTGGCTCAGGTCGTGATCTCACACTCATGGGTTCGGACCCCATGTCGGGCTCTGTGCTGACAGCTCAGAGCCTGGAGCCTGCTTCGGATTCTGTGTCTCCCTCTCTCTGCCCCTCTCCCGCTCATGCTCGGTCTCTCTGTCTCTCAAGAATAAATAAACATTAAAAAACTTTTTATTTATTTATTTATTTTTATTTTTTTAAATTTTTTTTTTTCAACGTTTATTTATTTTTGGGACAGAGAGAGACAGAGCATGAACGGGGGAGGGGCAGAGAGAGAGGGAGACACAGAATCGGAAACAGGCTCCAGGCTCCGAGCCATCAGCCCAGAGCCCGACGCGGGGCTCGAACTCACAGACCGCGAGATCGTGACCTGGCTGAAGTCGGACGCTTAACCGACTGCGCCACCCAGGCGCCCCTAAAAAACTTTTTAAATGATATTAACAGAGCCCTACATTTTTCAAGATACCTGTCCTCTGAAAACTGAGCAGTTTGAGAGGGTGTCTGGGTGAAAATAGACTCAACAGCAGTTCTGTCAAGATCAGAAAGGAAGAAAGCGATATATGGTAACTGGTAATTAGTGAACTAAAACTCAAAGTGGAACACGTAGTCAACATTGGATACCCTTTATAGTGAGAGCTTCTTTGAACTTGTCTTACCCACAAGCCCAGAGGGAGCCAGGTTCAAATATGACTTCCCTTAGCCTCTCAATATTCCTCCGTCTTGTTTGTGATTGGCCTGGAACCAGAGTTTTTGTCTACCGTTCAACCTCAAAACACAAAAAGGGCCAGGCTACTTGCCGGTCCTTGCTGTGGAAGCCATTTAGTTTCCTCCATACTTCGTAGTAGGTAGGGAAGCCGCCCAAAATGTATTTTTTTGTTTATTGGTAATGGGTCTTGTTGGCATTAAATTACTTAAGAACGTGTCTGCTGCAATTAAAAGAGGTATAATGTTTATATCAATATTTTAAAGTTTGGTTACTCTTGGAGCGTCAGCTTACATGCGTGTCAATCGGCGATAACGAACATGAGGAAGTATTCCACAGGAAAACTGTAGCTTTCGAGGAAAATGTCAGTGTGCTTAGTCTCCCCAGGACCAGCTGCAGGACAATGTGAGCTATTAGCGTTAAGGTTTCATTTCTGTGCGCCTTAAAGACAATTTCCCCATGAAGTTTTCCCACTTGAAATCTTAGCGAATGTTATCAACTACAGGTGGCTCAAGATCTGATGGGGAAGAAATCGGCTTGGAAATGGTTGTGGGAAAACAAAACTAAGTATTTGGATTTCAATTCTTTGCCAGAAAGTTTGATTAAAATCATACTGGTTAGGAGAGGAGCACTCTGGATCCAATAATACATTCCATTCTGCATCCTGGGGGCCCCTCTCCATGAACCGTGTTACGTGCCTATGTTGACTTAGGGCTCAGCGTCCACAGGACTTACTTCTTGTTCTTCTCAGAGACATGGTTATCCCCTAAAACACTGTGGGGACCTCTCCCTTCTACCTCCTACTCATTGTCATCTCACTTGTCTTGCTCTCAAGTGACGTCTTGTCTTTCTCCAAAGGCACTTCATTTCCCACTCATCCTGGGGAGGTCACATCTTCCACACTCAAGAGCACAGGGACCGAACTAAAAGAAGGAAATAAAACTTCTTGCTCTCCAGGGAGTATTTCCAAATCAATTCAATCAATCCTTGGGCCACGCTTATTATATCCCAGATCGCAGGTGCCATGGGCTGGGGTGGGCAGGGCGAGTAGATCTGGAAGTACAAATAAGAGAGTTCCAGCTATTGACAAGGTTGGTGGAGGAAAGTAATACTCGCACCAATCACTGTGCTAAATAGAATGCAGAACAGAAAAGGGGATTTCAAGGGTCGGGGCTACTGAAGAGGTAACTACATCTTCTCCAGTGGAAGCTGGAGAGAGACTTTTGCCGTGTTGATGGGGCTTGAAATGGGGCTGGGGTTCAGGTGTCAGAGGAAGATGCCAGAGGCGCAAAGACGGAGAGTCAGAAATGAGTGGGATGAGTCACGTGCTGATTTCATGTGTACAGGAGGCAAGGAGAAGGGCAGAGAGGGAAGGGGCGGTGTGGAGGGTGGGGACAATTGCAGTGGACCTGCACAGAGGGTATCATCTCAGACTGGGCCATCAAAGGCTTTTCCAAACATTTCATTTTCTGAGAAAATTTAGAAACTACATAGCATTTATTTATTTTTTTTGGGACAGAGAGAGACACAGCATGAACGGGGGAGGGGCAGCGAGAGAGGGAGACACAGAATCGGAAACAGGCTCCAGGCTCTGAGCCATCAGCCCAGAGCCTGATGCGGGGCTCAAATTCACGGACCGCGACATCGTGACCTGGCTGAAGTCGGACGCTTAACCGACTGCGCCACCCAGGCGCCCCTAGAAACTACATAGCAGCATAAGGGAGAAAAATATTCCTCATGACTTTCCTGCCCGGAGGGAAACTACTGCTGGTATTTGGAGACGTCTCTCGTTCACCTCCTCTCTACGAGTTTTAGAAAAACGGTTACAAGTGTTCTGAATTATTTTTATGAAACTTTGCGTCAGTGCCCTTGGATTGGCTCTTCAAATTCAATTGGTAACATTTTAATGGCTATATAGCATCCCCAATTAACATACGTTTTCCCTTTTTGCCGGGTGACCTCTTGATGGAGTACTAGCACTCAGCATTGAAACTGTAAGACGGGCTTGCACATTGTACATATGAAATCTTTGTTTTCATGAAGACATCATAATTGAACCTCACTTTCCTCCTTTTCATTAGAAATTTATGCCACTTGATTAAAACTCGAAGCAACCCAGGGCCACGGAGGCCTCCTGGACCACAGCCAGCTTTCTGGAGGATGTCAGAAACTGTGGGTACCTTTTCTCTCCCTCTCCCTGCCTGGCATTCCCAGCGAGTGATATAGGGGCTATCTACAGACTTCTCTCTGAGATGCCTGAGCTGCACTCCCCATTGGCCACCAGGCTCCTGCCCAGCACAGGCTCTTCCTCTTGGAAGGCTCTGGAGGGGCCCCTCTGGGACACCACTGCCCCTCCACTTGCCACAGTATTCGTGGCCAAAATCACGCTGCTGTCTGGGTGACGCTCTGGTGAAATCTACCAATCTTTATCCAGCTTCTCATTTTCCACCCAACAGGCTCACGCACCCACACTCCTGCTTCCTCTACTCAGGCTTCTAGGATTGGGCACCAGAAATGAACGCGACTCACTGGAGCCACAGCTTATGCTAGTGGCTAGTCACTGCCTAGCTGGAGCTACTGGGGACGGTGGCCTGATTTCAAGTGCAAATTCAGGATAGCCTTCTGTCCCCCTGTTCACGTATCCTTTGTGATCTTTCTCAAAGACTTTTTAATAAAAATTTGTATTATGCTGATTTATTTTTGAGAGAGAGACAGAACATGAACAGCGGAAGGGCAGAGAGAGAGGGAGACACAGAATCTGAAGCAGTCTCCGGGCTCTGAGCCATCAGCACAGAGCCCGACACGGGGCTGGAACTCACGAACCATGAGATCATGACCTGAGTTGAAGTCAGATGCTTAACTGACTGAGTCATCCAGGCACCCCTAAAATTTTTTATTTTAGAGAGAGAAGGGGAGAGAGAGAGAGGGCACTAGCAGGGGAGAGGGGCAGAGGGAGCGAGAAAGAGAGAAAATCTTAAGCCGGCTGCACACTCAGCAAGGAGCCCGACACGGGGCTTGATCCCACAACCCTGGGGTCATGACCTGAGCCAAAATTAAGAGTCGGATGCTCAGCCAACTGAGCCATGCAGGTGCCCCATTTGTCATCTTTATCACAGTGATGATATTTTATCCTTTGTTTACTTCTAATTGGCTCAGACCAAGACAATTATTTCAGATCTTTTTACTCCCCTAAGGCCAATTTTCACCTCTGCCCAACTCAGGTGAAACAGCTTACTTTACTTTCTATTAAGAAGTTAAAAACACCTAAAAAGATCTCTTTTTGTATTTTTACTCATCCTTTAATATACCCCTGAATCAATACTTCTCTTGTGCACCTGAAAACGCAACATGGAATTCCAAAGTGCCAAAATCTATAAAAGACGAAACAAGAGGTTCATTTTCAAAGCTGAAATAATTAATGAATTGGTAAAAAACTGAACCAAATCAAAAAGCTGCTTTCTGCATTTAACAAATAAGAAATAGTCAATTCATTTTGGTAAGAATATGCTATTTAATTTCAATCATTAGGGCAATTGCTCTCATTTTGCATACTATTAAAAACCTGTTCAAATCTGGATACAAAAGTCAAATATGTATGGAGAAAATTTGGAGAAATACAAAAATAATATGAAGGGAAACATAACCCCATGGAACAACACAGCAGACAGCGTTATGTAGGGCCAACATCATCTGAGAATAAACACTGGCTACTTATTAGCTGAGTGAATTCATGTGATTTAATCTCTCTTTGCTCTGGTTTCATCATTTTTAAAATAGGGATCCAAACAGTATACATTCTGCGAATCATCTTGGTGACTAAATAAAATAATTAATTAAAATTTTTATCCCATTCTTTGGGATTTAGGAACCCTCAGCCAGTATAGTTTTTATCCTTTCTCCCAATGTGTATACACACACACACACACACACACACGCGCGCGCGCGTAATACGTATCATATACATGTACAGCTATTTACAAAACTGGGGTCACATTGCATTTAACGTGCTATGGCCTACTTTTTAACTTAACATTGTCTTGTCAGCATTTCCCTGAGCTATTTTGCATTCTTTGAACACATGGTTTTTAATGGCTGAATAGCATTCTGTTCTGTGGATTTACTATAATTTTACTTAACCAAATCTCTATTGTTGGTTAATTAGGCAGCGGCAATTTTTTGCTATTATAAATAGCATTGCAGTGAACATCCTTGTACATAATCCTTTGTTTGTTTCTCTGATAATTTCCTTGGGATAAATTCCAAGAAGTGTAATTATTAGGTCAAAGGACCAGAACATTTGTAAGAATCTTGATCCGTGTAGCCAATCTGCTCTCCAGGAAGTTTGCCCTAATTCGTATTCTCTGCAGCAATGTTGGAGGAGTTTTTACTTCAATCACACCTTGATCATCGGTGGGTAATGCACAATATCCATTTTGGAGACCGCTAGCCTCTTTAGCAACAGGAAACCTTATAACATTATTCACGTGTCAGCTTTGGTGATAGGAGTGGGTTTTTGGTGATGTTAGGAGAGCAGACCTTTAGGGCAGATTTTCTTTTAGGCAATTCCTCCCAGAATTCTAAAGTGAACTTTGAAGTGTTTAAGGTATAAATATGAAAAATTAAATGCAACTTAAGTAACAGTGATCACCATTATTTAATCAATTATCAATAATTCTTTTGCAGATAAATATTATACTTATTTTTAAATGTTTATAAAACTAATGGTATGTATTTGACATTTAATCTGTAGTACTTGACCTCAGCAGTTTTACTGTCCCTGTAACTTGGATGACGGTGCGTCCTCAGGAACTGAACGTGAGCCACGGCTTCTCCCAAGTTGAAATCGACTCTGGGTACACGCCATTGGGTATGCCTAAGGGCTTGCTCTTGACATTTAAAGAGGGATCAAAGGGAAGTCTTTTTTATTCATAATACACTGCTTAACGAGAATCCATGGTGGAGAAGTAAATTGGTGATGGGATTAGGGTGGGATAAATAAATTCAGCAAAGCTGACCCCATCAGAAGCTACTGGAGGTACTACCTTCAGATGCCCCAATATTTTTGAGTCCCTTTTCTCAATGGATCTGTAAGTCAGTAAGGCCAATATAATAAATTACATCTACCACTGTGATGTGAAATGTGGGCCGCGCCTGTGTGTGTGTGTGTGTGTGTGTGTGTGTGTGCGCGCGGCGTCTGAGCTATGGGTTTTGTTTGTTTGGAAGAATGCAAACTGTTTAGAAAGGAGGGGACTTACACTTCCCTCCGGGAGGTGGGGGTTGTGGTGTGTGGGCACTGAATAGGGCAAAAGAGAAAGTCTTTCAGTTTGCCTGTGAGTGTGATGGCAATTACCACGTTTGTCTGAACAACCGAGAAGCAGTTTCTCTGCGCTATGGAGAACTGATTGGAGCAAGGCATGCTCAGAGTGGAAAGCGGGTTGGGGGGTGGGAAGTGGGTGTGAGTGAGTACTGCCAGCCCTTGTGTTGGGTCAGAGAGCTGAGAAAAGACTGGAACAGAAAGCAAACTATTCAGGACGGTGAAAATCCATGAAACAACCCATAGCCGAGACGTCGAGAAAAAGGCAGCGCTTATATACAGAGAGCTCAGTAATAAACTGGTTTAACAAAATGGGGGTTTTAAATTAGATTTCACTGGTCTCCTTCATAACTTGCTTGCTTATCATGTTGTTTGGGTCGCAGGTTTGAGTTTGTTTAGTATACATATTTTTATTTATTTATTTTTAAAAGGCCCCAGTTAGATACTGTCTGTTGTATCCACAGGGATTAATTTTAACTCGGATCCTTTGGTGATCGGTGTGCTGTACTTGTAGAGCTAAACAACTGGGGTTTTCATTTCACGCTGTCATCACTGAGGTGTAAGGAGTGACTAGATTAACACTGGAATTTTTCTAAGGTTTGGTAGCTTTGTTTAGCCTGTAGATGTGCTGCTTTGCCGAACACACGCTTTGATTTTGATTTTGGCCGGGCTTTGATTCACTGGGTGATTGGGACGGTGGGCTCTGTGAGTACACAGTGGTAGATGAGAACACAATGTCCAGAAGGTCTGTAACTAGAATATTCTAGCGAGTCAGTCCAAGTTGGGACTTAGGACTCTGATTTCCTCTCCCCGCCTTGAATTTGTGCTTTTGGCACATGAATCCTTCTTGATTCTTATCTTAGTCTGTAAATAGCACAGAAATTGCACATGGAAAAATGGAACAAATCATACTTTCTTTCAAAGGGCAAATTAAACATTCCATAGAATAAGGGAAGAGTTGTTAGCAGGGGAAAAAAAAAATGCAGCTTTGCTAGGGCCAGTGTGAAAAAAGAACAGAGTCAATTGGACTCAAACTCGACCTTAAAGAAAGTTTTGAGTATTTGCACTTTTTTCTTTAACCACCCTCTTAGCCTTCCTGCCAAATATCAAATCCTGAGTTTTCCGAAGGTTTGAAAATATTCCCATTAATTTTTTCTCTCATAGCCCTGTATTTACCAGGGCTTAAAATGGAAATACTGAAACCTAGTAATAAAGGGCACTATGGTATTCCCGGCCTGTCTGAGGCCAAGCACTCCTGGCACAACCCTTAGGGAGTCCCATTCCTACCAGGCTCCAGGAGAGTTTTCAGTTATAGACGGTTTTGAAAATTCGGGTTCACTTAGAATAAGCAGTTGACTTCAAGAAATGGAGGGAGCTATTCCTTTGACAAAAAAAATAAATCAATTCGTGGATGAAACTCAGAAAGTATTTTCCTAAAAGGGGGGAAGAGACGAAGGAACCGTCCGTGACAATGACCTCGGAACGGCAGGCTCTTTTCTCATCGTTGCGCAGGAGACACTGGCTGCGGCGACGACGATTTGGTCAGAGTTCACGAACGCACACGGACTGCTGCGCACCCGTGCCATCTGAGAGCGCCGCCTTTCTGCAGTCCACGGGCCTTCGAGAGACATCCATTCAAGATGCCGGCGGGGGCGGGGTGGGGGGTGTTCTGACTCACTGCGCCTGCCCGGCACCCAGCCCGGTGCGCGGCCCACAGCGGACACTTGGGCTGTTCCCTGGGTGGCTGGGCAGATTTGAATGAGGGAAAGAAGCGTGTGCTTGGGGAGAGAGCGCCTGGCCCGAGCGCTGAAGGAGCCACAGTGCGGGGAAGCCCGGTCTTGACCAGATGCGCACAGCTGGTTAGTGGTCGGGTTAGGCCCAGAGTCCAGACACCTGCCCCCCATTCTGCATCTGCTCAACCAACCACGCCAGCTCAAGCCTTTCCTAAAGAGGTGGCTGCCCACCACCAGCCCCCCCCCCCCCCCCCCCCTTATCCATGGCTCACCTCATTCTGGCCCTTAATTTTAAAGGCATCCCCTCTCCTGGTCCACTTTTTCATTTATAACAGCAGCACCGCTGGGGTTTGAACCCTGATCCACACCCTGCAACCCCGCATCTCTTTGCCTTGGGCAGACATTTCTGCTGCTTCCTCACGCTGGGCCTGTAAGCAGAGTATCTTCACTCCTCTGCCCTTTCGATCTCCAGGAGGGGCAGCTCTCCTTTCTGGAGGGGATACTTTCAGCCAGGGTGTCGCGGCCATCTGCCCCTTCCCTCCCCCCCCCCCCCCCCCCCCCCCCCCGCCGCCAACCCCCAGTTTCTGGGCCCTGAGCCATTCTCAGGATAGGCTGTATTCCCACCTGAGGCTGGGGCTGCTTAGGCCTCCACTCCACTGCACTGAGAACTCTTCTAGAACTTTCTTCCCCTTTTGCTTGCTGCTTGTGGACATTTGCTCTTAAAAAATTGTTTTTTAAAGTTCTTTTTTTTGTTTTTTAAAGAGAGAGAGAGAGAGAGAGCACGAGCAGGGAGGGGCAGAGAGAGAGAGAGAGGGGGACACAGAATCCGAAGCAGGCTCTAGGCTCCGAGCTGTCAGCACAGAGCCCGATGCGGGGCTCAAACTCACAGTGAGATCATGACCTGAGCCGGAGTTGGAGGCTTAATCAACTGAGCCACCCAGGCGCCCCTGCACATTTGCTCTTAATATGTAAATTAGTACTTCAAGAAAAAGGTCATTTCAGAAACTATGGGAAAATAAATCATACGATAAAAGAAAAATCACCATAGGTCTATATGTTCATTTTTTTCCTAGGTACTTTTTTTTTTTTTTTTTTTTTTTTTAATTTTTAGAGAGATAGAGTGCATATGAGGGACAGAAAGGGGCAGAAGCTTAAGTAGGCTCCACATTCACTGAGGAGCCTGACGTGGGGCTGGATCCCATAACCCTGGGATCGTAAACTGAGCTGAAATCAAGAGTTGAATGCTCAACCGACTGAGCCGCCCAGGTGCCTGTTCAGGTATTTTAAAAACAAACTCATAAGTGTATATGCTATTTATTTGATTAAAAAAAAAAGTGTGCTCTTTGTAGAATATGGGCAAAATGTAGAAAAGCCCAGAGGGGGGAAAAAAACGGTCCTACAATTTCACCCTGCATTTCAGTGTACTTCCTTAGAACCTTTTTTCCCCATGCATATCTAAAGAACATACTGTATGTGCAATTTTTAAATCAGATCGTGACCTGAGCCGAAATCAAGAGCAGGTTGCCGAACCTACTGAGCCACCCAGGTGCCCCGATGTATGTGCAAAATTTTGAGACTCACCTGGCACAGGTCCTGTGTTGAAGAGTATGCGGAGGGGAGCTCAATTACAGGTTACAGTTACCCTGGGTGCCTTAGGAGTCTTTATCGATTAGAAGAAAAAAAAAAATCCCACTTGGTTTGGGTCATTCTTGTAAAGATGCAATAGATCATTACTCAAGTTTCTGGCAATAAAAATGCCCACTACATTATTTACAGGTTTCATGGAAGAAAAAAAAAAAGCTTTTTAATGTAATAGTTCTAGTGTCTCAATTGTGTAATAAGTTTAAGCTGGAACAGAACTGGCTCATTTATTGGGCCGAGAGGCAGCATAGTTTCATGGCTGAACGTAGGATGCCCTTGGCTTTATGGCCCAGCTCTACGACTTACTCGCTGTCACTTACTAGTTGGTGATAGGGTCAAAATTCTTATCTTCTCTGACTCCTTAGTTGTCTTAGGGAAAAGCTGGATGAATCAATGTTAATAGCCACCGCTAGCCAAATGCCTGGTGGTGTTTCCTCTTTCAGAATTCTCTCCCGCTTCCCCAATCTGCACCCTACTGCGGTAAAATTAATTTCTCCCTTTTTTGTGCTTTTATAGAATAGGCACTCAAGTCTATCATAATATTTATTTCAATGTGCATTCTAGTTATTTAAGTGTCCGTTGTCTCTCCTTCTCTACTTGCCAATACTGTGAGAACGTGAGCTTGTTAAATATGAGGATTTAAAAAAAATCTTTGTGTTATCAGAACCCAGCCTGGGGGCGGCTGGGTGGCTCAGTTGGTTGAGCACCTGACTTTGGCTCAGGTCAGGATCTCGTGGTTCGTCAGTTTGAGCCTTGCGTCGGGTTCTGTGCTGTCAGCTCAGAACCTGGAGCCTGTTTTGAGTTCTGTGTCTCCCTTTCTCTCTCTGCCCCTCCCCTACTTGCTTTCTCTCTCTCTTTCAAAAATAAATAAACATTAAAAAAGGGGGGCACCTGAGTGGCTTAGTTGGTTAAGCGTCTGACTTTGGCCCAGGTCATGATCTCATGGCTCGTGGTTTCCAGCCCTGTGTCTTTGGGCTCTGTGCTGACAGCTCAGAGCCTGGAGCCTGCTTCAGATTCTCTGTCTCCCACTCTCTCTGCCCCTCCCCTGCTGGCGCGCTCTCTCTCTCAAAAATAAATAAACATTAAAAAAGAAAAAAAAAAAAAAGAACCCAGCTTGGACACAGTGGGTGCTTAATAAAAGTGCCTGTCAAATGTATAAACCCTCCACTTCTGGCACCGATTTTCAAACTTAAGTGCATGGCTTCATGTTTATTCCTTCTGCATTTTACTTTTTGGGCCTCACTTTCTCAGTGGTGTTTATTGTTACTTTGTTGGAAGATATAGCCAGAAAAAAGTCACACCAAAACAAAACCGTGCATCGATAAGAGTGCAGTGACACAACTTGCTTGTACAAAAATTACTCATGTTAGCAAGTGAGGTGTGGTAGAATCCACAAGAGTAATAAAGTCCCAACAACAATGAAGATACTACTTATTATGATTTGTTCGCATTTTACAAATGAGCAAACTGAGGCTCAGAAATGCTTACTGATTAAGGACAGCACAGAGACTTAATGGCAGAGCTAAGCCTACTACACATTATACGGTGGAAATAAACGAGGTTCTTGAGATGCAGTGATAAAGAGAAAATGTTAGGTGAGGAAACCGTAGAGAGAGGGCATCAGGAGCTGTATGTTACAGTGAACACACTAGAAAATAGAGAGAATTTCAGGGCACGGAACCATAGTAACTAAGAACGGCCAGGCTCAAGCATCGATGGAGACGGAGACATTCGAGGGTGACCAGATGTATATAGCACAGAGCCATTTTTCTTATGTGGCTTATAATTCCTTCTTCCGCAGAAGTCAGCAATTGGCCCGTGTATCTGAACAGCCTACAGTTTTACTCACTGTGTCTGAAATCCCTATTGCCATCCTTGTTCACCTCCAAATTCAGAAGGACAAAGATATAATTGGAGGAGTAGTAAAAGTGACATAGGCAGTCAGCAGAGAAATCCGGTTACCTATAGGTACTATGATCTGAGCTTTAACAATTCATAATTAGGTTAATGTACGTTGGTGCAGAAACGTGAAACATTGGTTTAACTATTTGTACAAGGCCTGAAAATAATTGTTTACCGATGCAATCACTTTAAGCTGTTTCTTGCAGAGGTATTTAGCATACTTGACACGATAGAAACTTCTGACTTCTCAATGAGAGAGAATATGGCAAGATAAAGGTTTCGCTAAGGATGCAAAACTACACATTATCCAAAAGTTTCTAAGTTAAGATAACACAAGGAATGCAAAGAACCTTCAAAAGTGCAGATGAAGAAACCTTTAAGGTTTGTGTCACAATTGGGCATGTGGTGGGTTTTCCCAGGCATACAGGAGCCACAGTGTGTTATAAAATTTACACAAACTCTGAAGGCTTTTGCCTCCGTAATGTGGTTTTTTTTCCTTCTTATTTTTTTTAATTTTTTAAAATTAAAAAAATTTTTTTTTTTTTTTAGAGAAAGAGAGTGAGAGCGGGGCAGGAGGGCGCAGAGAAGAGAGAATCTCGAGCAGGCTCTACGCTCAGCACAGAGCCCAATGCAGGGCTCGATCCCACGACCCTGGGATCATGACCTGAGCTCAAGAGTTGGATGCTCACTGACTGAGCCACCCACCCGGCTGCCCCCCTAATGTGGTTTCTAAGTGCTATCAATTAATAAAATGTATGCCATGGCAAACATTTGGTAAACATTTGCTATAATTATTGAATGGTACTTACCTCAACGTTTTGATTTCTTTTTTCTTTCACTTCTGAAAAAGCATGTTATGGATTGCCGTGGAAGCTGGCCACCACACAGATGTCGAAGTGTGACTTTGGGATGTTTGCAGGTTGTGAATATGTGGAATTCGGATCTTGAATGCGAGTTTAACATTGCAACCTTACACAGTTGGAGAAATTTTGCGATAGCAACAATTTCACATTTGCATAAACAGCTTTATTATAGTCGGAGTAATATATAGAAAGAACACAAATTACTCTGACCAGAGTGAAACCTATAAAGCAATCACATTTGAATGAGGATTTTACTTAAAATCATAGACTCATCAACTTTAAAGTGCTTTTATCTTTCACCAGAGACAAATTTAGCCTGTTATGAATAAAATCCCTTAATATCTGCATTTTTCTGGCTGGCATATGTGTATTGCCTCAATGGAACTTTAAAATAAGACCGCACACACCAAAAAAGTAAAAAAGAGGCAGAGAACCAAAACATTCGACAAGAAAATTCTCTTTTTCATTCTAAATAGTAAAATAATGGAATTTAAAGTGTTTATTTTCATTGAACTTTAAGCCTATAATCCCTTTGCATACTTGATTTCACTCTGAGGGTTCGGAGGGTACAGAAACAGCTAGGATCTTTTGAAACGTATCCTTCTCTTACCTTCTGTTGGTGTTGGCACCATTTTTCACTCTTGGTTTGGGTGGTGCAGTTTTACAAGTATTTTGTTAAAATATTCAGGGAATTGGGTAGCTACGTTCCGCATGTCACAAATTACCAGGTTTTCTTCTTGATTAATCAGAATACTTGATAATACCTTTCTAAGCCTAAGGTTGAAAACAATTTGTATGTCACCATCAAAGTATGATATTCACTCGAAGAATTAGGTCAGTTAATTCAGCATTTTGGATAAATGTTGGATTAATTATTTGGCTCCTAGGAAATTTCACTCAGGCATGTCTTAGTTGCCTACAGTTTGAAAATAAAAAGCAATTGAACTGAGAAATACAAACATAGTATTGCGTGATATTGCTATTTGTATTGTAACTCTAAAGTCGGTTTTATATAGCAAAACTCCGAACTTGAATGGAGGAAACCTTTATAGTTTTTAATACGTTTTAACTCAACTGGTTATTAACTCCGTCTCTTAAAAATATTAATTTGTACATTTGAAGGGAACGAGACAAAATTGGGTAATCATTCGAAAACCGGCAAAACCATTTGAAATGAAAGCACTCATCTACAGAATTTCATTTTCCCAGTCTCATTCAAATTGATGTTAACTTGTCAAAGCCATTTTAATTTTTATGTATTTTCCTCACTCTTAAAACACTGAATGGTGCTTTGGTTCCTTAAATTCAGAAGTGGAGTGCTGAATTCAGGAGACGGAGCTGTGGAAATGTGAAGGTGTTTGTATTGTTCTCCTGACAAGTCAGTGGCTTGTGCAGATGTAAAGTAGGAAAAATCGTGTTTCCAAATTGGAGATCTTTTAAGGGAAGGGCTGAGCAAAGACGAAGGGAATTCTGCTAATGCTTCTCCAAATATCAGCTGCAGATTGGAGTACAGCTCAGCTGATTTTCATCTTTATGGTAAATTAGAAAACGGAAATTGAGTAGCAGATTCTAGCTGGGTGGTCACTTCTTCGGACATTTGGATTTTTACTCACAACCCTGCGAAATAAATACAGATATGGCCCCCATTTTACAGATGGATTAATAGAAGAAAAGAGCGGTTGTGCGACCTGTCAGAGCTTGTACAGCTAGCAATTTGAACCCGGGCAGCCTGCCTCTAGAGCGCACAATATGTTATCTTGCCTTCCTGTAGCTGAAATCAGTTATGACTGCATATTGCTTTGAGCTCCGAGCAAAGGGTGTGACAAGAGATTTTGAATACCAATAATTTCTTCAAAAAAATTTTGTTTTGATGTTTATTTATTTTTTGAGAGAGAGATAGACTGGAGCAGGGGAGGGTCGGAGAGAGGCAGACACAGAATCCGAAGCAGGCTCCAGGCTCTGAGCTGTCAGCACAGAGCCCGACGCGGGGCTCGAAGTCACGGACCGTGAGATCGTGACCTGAGCCGAAGGCGGACGCTTAACGGACTGAGCCACCCAGGCGCCCCCAGATGTCATTAGTTTCTTGAAAATGACTTGACAGCAAAAACAAGCGAAGAGAAGGAATTTGAAATCACGAGGGATCCCATTAGGAAGCGATGAAGATGACAGAGCTTTTGGAATATGGAATTCGAGGTGTGTCCAAGAAGTATGGATGTATCCGCACACAAACACACGTTTCCTGACCCCTCAGCTTTTCTTAGAAGAACAGTATCCAGGAATCGGCCAATCCTTGTTGCTTCTCATCTTGGGGCATACTACACAGAATTGCACAGTCAAGGGCAGCTCACCAGCCAGCCCAAATGTCATCTCTGCAAGTGTCTGCTCGTGTGTGCGTGTGTATTATGACTTTCTTTCCCCTTCAAATTGCTGCCGGTCTTTTTTTCTTTCTCTGCATATAGTGTCTTAATATATGTAGCATTTTCCCCCTCTGGCAGCTGGTATAGGGCTATTCTCATAACTTTTTTAGTTGCACTGGAGGCTGACTGCTCAGATCGGCGGAGGGACTCCCAAGGGATTCCAAGTAAATTTTCTCATAGCAAGTAGCCTGTATTTAACGCAGATGCTCTCAAATGTACTCTTCAGAATTTGCGATTTTTTTTCTCTCTCTTTCTCCCTTTCTGTGGCACATATTAGGACTACTCACCAAGTATTTCCAGTTGGCTGCCTCCTGGATACACTGTAGGACTGCATTCTCTGACTTCCTGTGACTCTGTGGGGTCATGTGACTGAGTGTAGCCAATGAGGTGCAGCATAGGTTGGTGGTCCAACACCCTCTAGAACGCTGTGGCTCCGCAAATGTAAGCCACATACCCAATTTCAAATGTTCCTGTAGCTGCATTAAAAAAAAGTAACAGAAACAGGTGAAGTGAAGTTTCACAAGCGATTTGTTAACCTAAGACACTCAAAACAGATGCAGCATGTACTCGACATAGATTTATTGAGATATTTTTGCAATCTTTTGTTATTTCTACAAAGTCTTTGAGCTTTGGTGCGTATTTTAGACTTAGAACCGTCTCAATTCACATGGGCGCCGTTTCACGTTCCCAAAGCTGCCTGTGGCTGGCTGGTGGCTGTCGTAGTGGAACTCTTTCCCTCCGGCCAAGGTGACGGGCCATGCTTCTCATGGTGGCTGCTTCACTCCGAATCAGGCACTGAGGACTTGTGGAGCAGAGCCCGCACTTGCCCCGAGAGGAACCTGAAATCCAAGTGTGGATTAAACCTTTGTTGTTATAGACCACTGAAACCCTGCAATATTTGCAATATTGCAGCCTCAATAGCCCGTCCTGCCAATTCTTCTTCCTTCTTTCCTCAAAATAGGGTCACACCCTTAAATTTTTCCTCACCTCCTTTTGTATCTAGATACCTCTCTACTTAGTATGCATTCGTAGCCCCCACGGCATCTTTTCTCCTAGTTAGAATGCGTTTTATGCACGGACCCAGTTTATTGAACCGGCTGTCCCACTGCTGTGTATTTAGAGTTATTTGCAATTATGCACAGTAACCAGCAACGCTGTCCTCATCATCCTTCCGGTTAAGACTTAGGGTACAATCATGAGTTGTTTTTTTTTTTTTTGAACACAAAATTCTCGAAGTCAAGTAGCTAGGGTAGAGAGCACGGCACTTTTTATAGCGTTTAATAATTGCTTGTGGTTATTTCCCCGGGAAGTATTAGCAGATTCTCTACTGCCTGCAGTATGGCACAGAGTATTTTAACTTTACTTTCTTATTGTGGTTAAACACTCCTCTGTGAGTTGGAGAACTGTATTTATTATTTTGCTAATTGCTTGTTCATATCAATTCTCCTTTTTTCCTGTGTTGTTCATTTTTTTTTATTGATTTGTAATTCTTCTGCCTGTATGCAAGCTATTAACCTTTTGTTACCATAAATACTCCCTTTGTTCCTTCCTTGTTTTTCTCCACGTTTGAGATTTTATAAAAATAGAAAAGTATGACTTCAGGTGCTGTTTTGATTTATTTTTTATTTTTATTTTTTAGTGCGTTTTAAAACATAATTGCCTTGAAATCCGGTAAATGTTGTTCTTTAGAAGCAAACGAAATAAAGCATTACTGAACATTTAGTTAATCATTACATATCTGCCAGCCTCTTGAAAAGCCACCTATAAAACCCTCCTTGATCACAGAACAAGACACATGTAATAAATAGTAAACCTCTGAGTTGTATCCACGTAAATAAATCCCCTCTCCACGTTGTGTATCTAAGTTGTGTAACATCTAATATTTCTACGACTTTAGATGAACCCTCCTAAGCGCATCCTTTGGTTTGTGAACACCCAAATCACTTTTGCCAAAATTTATATGAAAAACATGAGAGTTGAATCTCCTTTCCCACTTTTCCCATTTTGGTCCAGTGACTCATCACGGATTCTTCCTAAAGGATTCCTCTTGGTTATAATCTGCTCGGTGGTCCCCGTTATCGTTCTGTGATTGCAACACCCTCGCGTTGTTCCCGGAAAAGTGTGCTGTGAACTACAAGCTCATATGCTATTTCTCAGCCCTTGTATGTCATTCTTAACACACACAAGACGATTTGCATTCATTGGTAATCATTGTTCTTTGCAAAATACTGGTAAGAGGGTTATTATAATAACCACCATTTTGCCCAGAGGGAAACTGAGACCCAGAAAGGTTAAGTGACTTACCCAAAGGCATACTGTGAATTGAAGGCAGAGCCAGGATTATAGGCGAGGATCCTTAGAGGTTGTCTGTTGTTCAGAATACTCAGCAACAGGGCCTCTTGGCTGTGTTTCCTTTCTTCCACGTGTCACGTTTTATTATTCCTTCACCAGACGAACAATTCTTTACGAACACGTGACATGCTTATAATACAGGGTTGGAATAATAATCTCTCTTAGTTCATTTGGTCTTTCTCCTTTTACATGTATTATTTCAGGAACCTGGAGGTAGGTGGGAAATGGAGAAATCATTCAAGATTTTTCCATGCAACAACTGAATGGAATCGTTGAAGAATTCAGAAGTTCAGCTTATCCCCTCCAGTTTATTTTCCATTCAACCTTTTTTTTTTTTTTTTTTCCACCACTCCAGGTAAGAGCAACACCATAAAAGTTTCAAAAACAGCACACCGTTAGGGGACAAAGATTTTTCAGCTTCAGGTCTCATGGAATAGAACTCTTTGCAATGTCCTGCTAAAGTGTAGATTTAGTACTGTTTTCAACACAAGATTCTGGGAACAGGTAGGGGATTCTTCACTTGGGTGTGCTTCTGAGAATCAGTATTTTTTTTTTTTTAATTTTTTTTTTCAACGTTTATTTATTTTTGGGACAGAGAGAGACAGAGCATGAACGGGGGAGGGGCAGAGAGAGAGGGAGACACAGAATCGGAAACAGGCTCCAGGCTCTGAGCCATCAGCCCAGAGCCTGACGCGGGGCTCGAACTCCCGGACCGCGAGATTGTGACCTGGCTGAAGTCGGACGCTTAACCGACTGCGCCACCCAGGCGCCCCATGAGAATCAGTATTGTATTCATAAAGAACAGCGGGCTGTAACTTAGAAATGACCATCTTGCACTCCCCCAGAGCCCGCTGTCTATTTCAAAGATAATTTGTGTTTGTCTTATTTGGAATACTGTTTGGGACTAGTTTTTCCACAGTTGGAAAGATAATGCTTCTGGCTTCTCTTTCTAGATAAATTATGAGAAAATGTGATTTTAAAAGGCATCTTTGGAAAGCACCTGAGGAATGTAAACAAAATTGTTGTCCAACTTAATTTAGGCCCCTAATTTAGAACATACATTTTGGTTTTTGCCTCCAAATGGTTTTTCAGTAACTCTCTGCCCCAAGAAGTTATCAATTATTAGCCACCCTCAGGAAGCAAGCCACGTATTCCAGGGTAATCCGATTAAGAGGGAAACTCAATCCGATTTACCTTAGAAGTAAGTTTTCCTTTTCAAACTTTCAGGAATAACACTTAAATACATATTTATCTAATTCTGTGGTTCTGTACGAAGAATGTCGGGTCACAGTGCTTCCTGGAGAGGCTACTCAGACCTACCCTTCCTTTTTCCTTCTTCCAACAGTGCTCCTCCTAAATCAGGAAAAATTAGGTAAGAAGAAAAACTCACCCCCTTTTAGGCAAGTTTAAGCTTTAGGTTTCAGAGAATAATAAAGCAGAGTATCAGTCAATCGAACCAAAGGTGGCTTTTATACAAAAGTGTAACTACCTTCTCTCTTGCTGTCACCCCATCTCCTCTCTGCCTTTCTACCCACCACCTCCAGTTTGGGGTGGCCACGCCCCCTCTCGACTCATGGAGGCAGGGAGGCTGAGAGATGCTGTTCCCAGTGGGCTTCCTGGATTCTGGGGTGCGGGGTGGGGGGTTGGGGGCGGGGCAGGTGGCTCAGATAACACTCCTGCTTCTCCTCTGCCATTTCTAGTCTCTGAGAGGGGTGCCTGCAGCTGTGTGCAGGGGAGGCTCTGACACTGAGCCTCCCTCACCCTGCCCTGGGGCAGCAGCAACCCATGGGTCCTGGCTCAAGGGAGACTTGGGATTGCAGTCTTTGCACACTCATTATTTTATCTATCGTCTATCTATCTATCTACCTATCTAGCAGCATAGCTTGGGCCTTGCACAATCCCTTCTGGGATGTGAGTTAGACTTTTAAAGAAGGAAGATGGGGCCGTGGCAGGCAGGGTTGGAGGGGGGGACGGTGGGGCCACGAAGTGCTGGGCCAGATGCCTTCTCACTCAGGATACAGTTAAAGTACAGGTCATTGCCTGCTGGGTCCTCAACTGACCCTTGGTCTCCCAAAGGGTCATAGTCTCATCTTCAAAAAGAAGGAAGAAAAAGAGGGAAACCTCGACAAGCACAGCGCGTGCAAACACAACTTCAGAGGTAAATAGTTAGGGCACCATGTCTAGCAATCGTGGGTTTGTTTAATTGAAATTTTTGAGTTTGGGGATGTCATGGTTGGTGCAGGATTTTGGCAGCCCAAGGCCCACAAAAGACCAAAACTCCTGAATCATCCCATTAAAACCAGATATCTGGCCACATTTGTTGATGTTAGTTTGGCAAACATTTTTTTTTTTTTTAAATTCATGTTTTCAAGTTAAAAGCTCACTTAATCCTAATATAAGCTTCCCCATCCTTCTGTTTTTTCTCTATCTGTTCCTTGGAGAGATTAAAAAGAAAAAAACCCATACTGACGCTAAATAAAAACCAGAAAGAGCATCCTTATGCCATTTATTTCTCTGAGATTGAACAGAAGTTATTTTTTTTTTCTTAGAAAACTTTTGATTAAAAAAAAACCACTTCAAAAGGTACTTTGCATTATATGTATATCTTCCGTGAAAAAAAAAAAAAAAAAGAGCCCACATCTAGTGATTTTCTTATCTTGTCCTCATCTGGTAAGATCTGTGCTAAAATATCTTTCAAAAAAGAAAGAAAAAAACCAAAAAGGAAAAAAAAGAAAGCCCTTTGTGAGCAGCAGAAACGTCTTCTTCAGTGTGGGCCATTCCTTTCTCTGGGATGGAGGGGGGGAAGGGGGCTTTCTGGGCCAGGCCGGCCCCGCGACCTTCGGACTCCGGGGCCCCTGTGGGCCCCCCGACTTCAGCGCCCACCCCATTCATTCTGCTCGACCTGGGAGCCCGGGTTCAGCGCCCCCCCGCCGGAGTTCACCCTTGGACCCCGCTATTGTCCTTCTCGTCTGACCTCTGCTACTCTAAGTTCCAACAAGGTGATCTGGAAAAAACACCACTGGCTCCCTGGCGGGCTCCCGGACTCGTCTTTTCGCGCTGCCGGCGGCGGCTCTTTCCTCCCGGGGACCACCAAGCGCTCAGCTTTGCACGGCCAATTTATGGCGCTGTCAGGGGCTCGGGCGCCGCGCCCATTGTGCGGGGCGCCGGGCCTGACCCCGCCGGCAGCTCCGGGGAGCCCGATTGTTCCCTCATTAGGGCGGCCGGGAGCGGCGGAAAGGCTGGCGGCCCTTTCCCACATTCGGCGACAATGTGCGGCCGCAGACGTGTCACTTTCGCAGGCGAGGAGAAATGGAGAGGATGTGCCTCGGAGTGGGCTCCGGGAACGAGGCATTCCCACGCCGGGGCGGGGGATCCCACACCCCCAGGCCCCCCAAACCCCTCACGGCTGCTGGGCCTTTGACGGCGGTTGGGTGGGGGGCGGTCAAATGCCCGTAGGAAGTGTGCTGGGGGAAGCGGCGAGAAAGCCTTCCAAAGAACTAAATCAAGAGTTACAAAGAACCAAAAGACAGTCGGTGAACCTGGGCACAGTGGGTCTTTGTGCACAGGGGCAAGGATTGCCCAGATGTAAACAGAAGGCTGAACCCTGCCCCGCCGGGGTGGGGGGTGGGGGGCGGGGGGCCGGGCCGGTGGCCACGGGGAGGAAGGCAGAAGCGGGGCCGCGCAGTGAACCAGTCGCTAGGAGATGAGGTCTTCTTGCAAATGCTTCTTTTATAAGGAGGAGACGTCCGCTGGTGTGCAGCAAACCCCTTTGCAGCCTGGCTTCTAGACCCAGTGCTTTTTCCTCTGCAGTGGTGTTTGTCCGGAACGTGTGTGTGTTGCCGCTGCTGTGTCCCAGTGAAAGAGTCTCCCAGAGAGGTGAGGGAGCCTCAACTCCAGACGGTCACACTCTCACTTTTCCTCCTGGCCGGGAAAGTGAGGAACCGAGCCCACACAAGCCTTCCCTCCCTCCCCCCACGCCTGCCTGCCCGAAAATAAAGAGCCCAGCTTCAGAGAAACCGGGCAAAGGCTCAAGGGGAAGGGACAAAAAGAACCATCTCTGTCCTCCCCTCTTAGATGTATACAAAAGGCTATGCTCAGATTCTTAGGTCTGTGAAATGCTATTTGAGCTGAAACACAATACCCGCCTCACAGGGCCGGCCCGAAAAGCTATTTCAGGCAGCCATAACTTAGGGTAATTCTCTTTAGTTTATAAACATCATTAACTCATCTTATGAGATGATGCAAAAAACTGTGTCACGGCTCTCGCACGTTTCACAAACGTGGGTCCTGGAGCTGCAGCCTTGACTCTGCCTCAGGACGTCATGGAGTTTCTTAGCAGGTGATTCCAAACCGCGCCCCCCGAGGGAACCTGACTTTAAACTCTGTGCACAGAGTTTTTCACTTCAAAACTCTCCTCCGGCACCGGCACCGTGCCTTCCAACTGCAACTCTGTTTACGTCTTTAGCAGCACACAGAACTGAAAAGAAAGTTTACATTCCAAGAGGCTATTTGTATAAAATACGTATTTAAAGACACCGATTGTTGTATTTCAACTACATTTAAAAATTCTAAGTCCTCCAGAATTTTAAATTCCTCTCGTGGTGGAACCACAGATCTTTGCCTGATTGCAAAATCAGGGGAGTGAAACTTTTTTTTAAAAAAAGACGGAGTCTCATCTCTGAACTGCATCTCGTTCTATGGTTTTGTCTAAACGACCAGACGAAAAGGGCTCTAAGGCTCTTGTTGTTAGTATTATAACAAGAACTGGGTGGGGGTGTTATCACAAGGCAAGTTGGGTAGTTTATAGAATTCATTGCGAAGATTAATTTGGTTGTGACAGTTTTTCTTTTCTTTTCTTTTCTTTTTTTTAGCAGATGGCTCTCTGTTCACTGTTAAGCTTAAAATCAAATGTGTAAAGTTTTTCTTTAAAAAAAAAATAGTGGTCTTAATTTGAGGCGCATGGTATGTATTCTTGTAGTTTGTGATGGTTGGTTTTGGGTGATGGGGGGGTGTTTCTTTTGAATTTCTAGTTTTCTCTAAATCTGTGAAATTTCACTGTTCTTGTAGTTCTGAGCTAGTAAATCTGCACTTGATCTGGGCCCAAACATATTTTGATTGTAAATAAAAAGTCTTCTTTTATGAGGATGTTCACTTCACAGCTTGAGCGGTGTAATTTTTATACAGGTCTCAGCAATCAATAAAAAAGCCACAGGAGGAATGATTTATCTTGTTGGTTACAGAGACTGTCACCGAGAGAAATTGTAAAAGATCAATTTACACAACCTGGTGAGAGAATGTTATTGATATAACACGGTTGATCAGTTTCTGGTTGTCTATGCACAGGCCCCGCGGAGGGAGTATCCCCCGCGATAGGCCCACTGGCCAAGGTCTTAATAGACTCGGCGCTCCATGAAATGGACCCAGAACCAATGGCAGCGGAGATGAAGGTGGCCGGACCGCGCGGGGCTCAGCGGCTGGGGGGGGGGGGTGGGGGGGGACCAGGCATTGGCTGCGCTCCCATTACTTGGTTCCTTCTCCGTCTCTGTCTCTATCTCTGTCTCTCTTTTTAATTTTTTCCCTCCTACTGTGAGAACTGTTCACTTGGAGACTCCCTGTCTTAATTACAAAGAGCCCTTTTAGCCATAGGTCACAGGACTTGGCTCTCTTGACAGGAAATAAGGAAACAAGCTACCTTCCTGGAAAAAAAAAATTTCAAACTTCCAATTCTCAAATGAGTTAAATGAAGCTTGTCAACGGTTGGGAGTTGAGACTTTGACAGTTGGCTAATTGCAGTTGGTACATTAACTATGTTTTAACCGGAGCTGTTGGGGATGGAAGTAAATAAAAAAATAAAACCCAGGCACTTCCAACCGGAGGCACGACGTTGCCTCAGCGAAACACAGAATGTAAAAGAACTTAATCTCAGTCTTTCTGGCTGTAAGTATGACAATACGAAGTGGGGTCCAGGCCTTTAACATTTCAATTACATAGATTTACAAGCGGTAACACTTTTAAAACTGACACTGAAAGCAACTTTCAAACTGAGGAAGGTCTTTCTCTGTTTTGAGCCTTCCTTCAAAGTATCCTCTGCCTGTATAGTTTTATATGAAATGTACAATGGAAAATCCGCCAAGTAAATATCTGGTTCCACGTCTCTGTACACCGGTCTCAAACGGAGAACATTCACGGATGAAGATAAATCTTAGTGGAGCTGGTTTATTTTCCGATTCTCAGTTCTTTAACAGTATTACTGGAGACGGACTCTCAGTTACACTGAAATAAAGAACAGCAACCATGAACCCTCACTCCAGCAGTTTCCTTATTGACAGACTATTATAATAAGCCCAGCAGAAAAGAAGCAACCAGATTTCGGAGAAGAGCACCGTGTTCTTGTGTATTTAATGTATCATTTGCACGCCTATGTAATGTCAGAATGATAATTATAATGTGACCGGAGTTACAGGAGTATGAAAGAGTGAAAAGGCTGAGAAGACAAACTAATACATTTTTTCCAAGCTTACATTTTAGCTATAGTTTTAGTAATATTCTCTCATGCTCTTTTGTTTTCTAACAGATCCCACAGTTCTTTTTTTAAATATTTATATACACGTATGTGTGTATGGGTACCTACATGCTTAGATACACACAGGTATATTTATTTGAGTATCTGAAGTCTGTCTTTGTTTTTTTTTCGTGTTTTTGCAATGCACATGACACCCACTCACCCACCCACACACACCCTTTTCACTTGGAAAATGGATGAATCTCATGCTTTCCGAACACCTCCTGAAAAGGTAACGATCAGCTAGTTCTATGCATGCTGTTAGATCAACTTTTAATCGCCGAATGTCCAATTGGTATTTCTTTGCTTTTGTTTATAGAAGGGAGAGTCCATGTGATTTTGCTTTCATATTCCTGTATATTAAAAGTCCCTAACAGCTCTCCTTGTCTTTCCATTAGCTAAAATTCGTGCCCCCCCCCCACGCCCCCTGCCCCCAGTCTCTTACCACATTCATTATCAAACAAACAAAAGACTGCTCACAAAAATCTGCCTTCCCTTCCTTTCCCCACTAAGCTCTTTCGCAGCATGTATAGTCCTATCTCAATATCAGTGATGCCTGTAATCTGGCATCAGACAACTTTGCTGCCTCTTTCCTCTTCAGGGCTGTAAATGAATCCGCGCTCATATTACGTAGCTGGTAATGGTGCACCAACCCTAGCGCGGGAGCTATGCTCCCATCCAGATCAGAAAAATAGCTCCTCGGCATCTCCACATCTGGAGAGGACATGCTTGGTCACATCTTCAGCCCAGGTCTTTTGTTTTTCTTTCGTTTTGTTTTCCTGCAGTTTCTGTTCCTGCCAAGCTCCTGATGGCCGCAGGCCCCACCAAGGTCTGGTACTGACTGTTCTCTGCCCTGGCCCTCCTCCTACTTTCACCCTTCTAACCAGATCAACCCCTCCCCGGCAGGATCCCACAGATCCAAGTTAAAATGCAATTTCCTGCTTTTGATAAGTAGACACCATCCAGCCAGAACAAAACAGAACACTCTGATACAATTGTCTCACGGCCAAGGCGGGAGGCGACTCCCACCCTTCGAGTCTCCCCTCATTTAAGCCAAGCAGGAAATGCGATTTCTGATCTTTATTCCCGCATTTTTCACCAGGCTCTCCAGACACATATTGACAGGGTCTGCACATGCAAATCATTCAGGAAGCTGGGGCCAAGGTCTCCATCGTGATTTGGACATGAATGGATATTTTCCATCTTGGGTAGGCAAAGAATCAGAAGAACCCTAGGTCAACAGCTCGAAAATGTATTTTCATACCAGACACGGTTGCCTACCAGAGTATGCCTTACGTTGGGAGGGTGTCAAACTACCTAGAAACATGGCCTGACTTTTGCCAAATGACTTTCTCTGGGACCCATCCGGCTGCATTCTCTGTCCTGAAGACTCTCAGTTCTTACTCAATAATTTTTAATATTATTTGCTCCCCCTGTGTTTCTTGGAGTACCTAAAAGACATATAGTTATGAACAGTTTCCTAGTACAAACAGTAGGACAAGTGGAAGGGAACTAAGTAATTAATCAACCAACATATTTTCTCTACACGCAGAGCACTTTGGGCATTCCCAAAGGCGTCAGAGAAGAATGTTAAGGCTGACTCTTATCTGAATGAGTCTATCAACTGTTTGGCAAGAGACCGTCCTCGATGACAAAGAGTAAACATGAAATCGGATCGAACTGACTACGTGTTTTCCAGGGGAACGTGACATCAATAAAGTTCAGGTTTATGAGGAAAGCTTTCCGAGATAGAAAGGATTTTGTTTGAAGAGGGAAGAATAGAGAGGATTAGAGGTGAAGGAAGAACACGAGCGATGGTGTGGAGGCAGGAGTGAGTCCAGCGTGATCTGGAGTCCGTATTACGATGGAGACCATTAGACAGAGCCCATGTTATCTACTGGGGAGTGATGGGAAGCAGGTTGGCAAGCCAGGAAGCCAGGTTATGAAGAGTCTTGACAGATATGTCAAACATTTAATAAATGTCCAATAACGAAGCAAATGAGCTCAGATTCGAGGTAGTGTAATGTTAACTCAGTGAGTGCTTCCGTGTAGTTGTATGACTTAACGAAAGGGAGCCTTTCAAGATATTGCTTAGGTATTGGTGGGGTTGATGTCGACTGGTGTGTGTGTTGGGGGGTGGGGGAGGAGACAACTGAAGGATCACCTGCAGTTAGCCAGGGGAGAGGTGATGAGACTCTGAACCTGAACCAGAATGTCTGGTGGGGGGCGGGGAGGAAGAGAAAGGGATGGTTTTGGGAATGTCAGAGAGAAACCAGCCTGCAGTTCCTAGGCAGTCAGTACAGAATTGATGACAGCATAATGTCACTGGACTAATATTGAAGGTAATGAATAAATCCAAGATGGCACCGCCAGATGGGGTGACTAGGATCATGGTTGTACCACTGGCAGTAATAGCCTTCCTGATCTGTTTAGGGAAGAAATACATAGTCTGGGGCATGTATGGGGAATAAATTATAGCCATTTCAAATCAAACACCCAATGGGAGGGAGGTTAAATGAGACATTGGTGAAAAGTAGGTCCACATGTACAGTCATTAAGATTGTCTGTGACTCGATAAATCCAACAAGCCATGAACGTAGGCTTTATCTATGCGCGTCTAATGTGGGTTTGAAGAAGAATGAGAGTTTTTCGTGAATTGAGAACAGACAAAAAAGTCCCTTTCATTACATACTCTGCAGGTTACAGTAGAATAGAAATAGCATACAAATATAATGCGTGTCATTTAAAAGAAGTCAAATAGAATCTTTTTATACTGAACCATGCTCTCTTATTGTAGTTTTGAAAGTAAAGAACTCATTCTATTCAAGTCTAGCTTTTTTTTTTTTTTTGATAAAACATAAAGATGTGTGCATAGAGAAACACGAAAAATGCAACCCGTCTTCCCGCTAAACAAAGTGCCATATAATGGAAGCTCTCCACACCGAACTCATGTTTCACAACCAGGAGTTTGTGAACACAGAAAAAAAAATCTTTTGAGGAAAATGGAGTTGTTGAGCGAGTGATTGATGTAATAAAAGCAGGACTCAGGGTCAAATGATTAGGCAACAAATTTCAAGCATGTAACTGGGCACCAGGGTACTCATCAAAGGCTGGCTTGTTTAGGAGAAGCTATGAAGATTTTTCTCAAAGGTACTACCTTTCATCTGATCTTTGCCAGAATTACCTACAGAAGATAGAAAAAAAAATAAATTATTTATATAGCAAGCATTCGAATGACAATGGATTTAACTGTTAATAGTATTATGGCCTCAATTATGAAATTATTTTCTGATCACATAAAGATATTTTAATTTTAATTCAAATTGACCCCACACAAGATAGACAGAAGTGATGTTGGTTGAGCATAACTGAGATATCTGAACAAACTAGTTACGACATTTCACTTTGAAATGCTTTCAAAAGCAAATGCATTGAGTCAGAAGTGCCAGGTCCGTCTCTTCCAGAAGGTTTGATCTGGTCCTGGGCAACAAAACTTTAAATCATTTGTGAGTTAATACTAAGGAAACTTGGGTTCTGTTAGGTTTGCTCTACTGGACATAGATATGGGAATGAAGAGAAAAAGAAAGGGAAACATATTGGTGACAAATGCTTAGGGCTCATTGAAAATTCTAGGACACCACAGATGAGTACATTCAACCTGCTGAAATTAATTGGAAGAACTTTCCTATGACTAAACCTACAGCTCATTCTAAGTGTAGGAAAACCAGGTCACGTGAATATCCTAAAAATCTTTGTAATCGAACTCAATTTATGTGACACCAAAGAACACTGATGTCTTAGAAGAGAAACAAATACATTTGATTCATCAGTTTAATAGAATAAACTCCTCACGCATAATAAGAGTTTTTCGTAAATTGAGAACAGACAAAAAAGTCCCAAACAGGTGGAGGACTGATTAGAACCCAACCCTGTGGACTTGTAGAGACATCTTTGGAGTCAAGAAGAAGACGAGAAGCCCTCTTGCATGGCTAGGTCCAGACAAGGCAACATGACAGATATAACAGAAAAGGGAATATAAAACAGAAGAGTAAGCAGCAAAAATATCAAATAGGGCTTCTTATTTTGGGTATTTTTTAAAATTTATATTTATTTTGAGAGAGAGAGAGAGAGCGAGTCTGCCCGGGAGGGGCAGACAGAGAGGGAGAGAGAGTCCCAAGCAGGCTCTGGGCTACCTGATGAGGGGCTTGAACCCACAAACAGTGAAATCAATACCTGAAGTGAAACCAAGAGTTGGATACTTAACTGACTGAGCCATCCCGGTGCCCTGGGCAGGCTTTTTTTGTTTATGGGCTTGAGCAGAAAGATCTGTTCACGTTTGATTTCTTGATTTTTATCATGAGATTTCCGTAAGTGGTAGGTCCTTTGTTTTTTTGTTTTTTTTTACCATGATAAAACATACACAGCAAAATTTACCATTTTAAGCATTTTTTAAAAAACATGGTGATTTCTTGGGGGTACCTGAGTGGCTCAGTCTGTTGAGCGTCGGACTTTGGCTCAGGTCACGATCTCTCGGTTCGTTTTTTTTTTTTTTTTTTTTTTTAACGTTTATTTTTTATTTTTGAGACAGAGAGAGACAGAGCATGAACGGGGGAGGGGCAGAGAGAGAGGGAGACACAGAATCGGAAACAGGCTCCAGGCTCTGAGCCATCAGCCCCGAGCCCGACGCGGGGCTCGAACTCACGGACCGTGAGATCGTGACCTGAGCTGAAGTCGGACGCTTAACCGACTGAGCCACCCAGGCGCCCCCGATCTCTCGGTTCGTAAGTTCGAGCCCCACATCTGGCTAGGTACTGTCACCCTGTTGGCGCAAAGCCTGCTTTGGATCCTCTGTCCCCCTCTCTCTGCCTCTCCCCTGCTTACGTGCTCCCCCAAATAGACAAATATTAAAACATGTTTATTTGCTTATTTTTGAGAGAGAGCGAGCGCAGGGGAGGAGCAGAGAGAGGGAGAGAGAGAATTCCAAGAAGGCTCTACGTTGTCAATGCAGAGCCGGACACGGGGCTTGATCTCGCAAACCATGAGATCGCGACCTGAGCTGGTATCGAAGAGTCGGACATTTAATTTATTGAGCTACTCAGGCACCCCACATTTTAAGTGTTTTTACGTGTATGGTACACAGTGTTGTATAACCATCACCACCATCCACATCTAGAACCAGTTCATCTCCCCAAACTGAAACTCCGTCCCTATCAAGCATTAAGCCCCCAAGCCCTTTTGCCTCGGCGCCTGGTAACCACGATACTCCCTTCTGCTTCTGTGAATTTGACCCCTCTAGGCACCTCACGTAAGCAGGATCATACACTGTTTGTCCTTTTGCGTTTGATTTATGTCACTTAACATAATTTCGCCACGTCAGCCCGCCTTCAAGGTTCGTTCGTGTTGCAGCTGTGTGTCAGAATGCCCGTGTTTTTTAAGGCTGAATGATATTCCACTGTATGTATATGCCACAGGTTGTTTTCCCATTCATCTGTTGACAGTGGCGTTGTTTTCACCTTTTGGCTCTTGTCCATAATGTGAATATGAACATCAGTGTACAAACATCTGTTCGAGTCTTTGCTCTCCAATCTTTGGAGCATCTAGGGGCGCCTGGGTGGCTCAGTCGGTTGGGCGTCCGACTTCGGCTCAGGTCATGATCTCGCGGTCCGGGAGTTCCAGCCCCGCGTCAGGCTCTGGGCTGATGGCTCGGAGCCTGGAGCCTGTTTCCGGTTCTGTGTCTCCCTCTCTCTCTGCCCCTCCCCCGTTCATGCTCTGTCTCTCTCTGTCCCAATAATAAATAAACGTTAAAAAAAAATTAAAAAAAAAAAAAATCTTTGGAGCATATATACCCGGAAGTAGAATGGCTGGATGTTATGGGAATTCTGTTTACTTTTTTTTCTGAGGAAACGCCAGCGTTTTCCACAGTGGCCGCACCCTTTTACGTTGCACCAACGTGCGGATTTCTCCACATCCTCGCCAGCATTTATTTTCTGACTTTCTAGTTTTTTTTTGTTTTAAATAATCACCATCCCAATCAGCGTGGGCCCTGGCCCTTTATCACTGTTTACTTTTAGCCAGTTGGTGCCTAAAGATCAAGATCTACATATGCGTATGCCAAGGAAGCACACACCCCAGATGATAAAGACAAAGCACGCTTCTTTTTTTTCTGAGAGAATGGGATGCAATCAGGCAGCCATTATGTCTTCACATGCATGGAGGAAGGGGCTGATGGGCAGGGTTGTCTGTTCCCTTGAAGGCACTGATCCACCAGAGTCTTAGGGTATTCCGGATTTAGAGCCTCTTGGAGTAGCTCTTTTATATCCAGGGAAATGACTCTATTTATCTCTGCGGATGGTGGTCTGGTACTTGCTGGGCTCTCTTTCCTCAGACTCACCCTGAGATATGTACCTACCTTGATTTCTTCAGCTATTTCTCTTCCCTCCTCTCAAACCTCCCGCCTCTTCATACTCACTTGAGAATGAGAGAAAGTTGCTTTTCAAAAAATATATTTTTTTTAATGTTTATTTCTGACAGAGAGAGAGAGAGAGACAGAGCGTGAGCTGGGAAGGGGCCTAGAGAGAGAGGGAGACACAGAATCCGAAGCAGGCTCCAGGCTCTGAGCTGTCGGCACAGAGCCTGGCGTGGGGCTCGAACTCACGAACCGCGAGATCATGACCTGAGCCGAAGTCGGACCCTTAACAGACTGAGCCATCCAGGTGTCCCGACAGTTACCACTTATTTATGCATATTTTTTCCTTGGGTCGTTCCTGGTATTCCTTCAGTCAGGTGGCTTCTAAGTCACGCTGAGGGATGAGTTCTTTGTCAAAGGCCAGTGGATTTCACCACATCAAGATAGGAAACCTTTTTCCATCTTTGGAGGGTCCCCATCGGTATCTTTATTCAGACACTTGGAGGATGCAGCCACCCAGACTAGCACAGTGCCTGGTACATGTGGAATTAAGTCGTCTAGAAGAGGGGGCTGCTGGCCTGTGAGGTAATTGAGGGGAGGCGGAGGAAAGGGATAGAGTCTCAGGGAGACGGAACTTGAAGAAATAAAGAAATGTGGGATGGGGGGTCTCCGGCAGGAGAGCTCTGAAAAAAACAGAGACAAAATCTTTTATTTTTCCCAGCAGGCAGTGGGTGGCTAGGGGGGGACTTATAAAACACCATGGCTTGCTTCTGATGTTGGAATCAGCGTAAGGTTTTCCAGCTATGAACACTTTCAATCATCTGTTGGGCAAAAAAGGGCAAATCTGTTTCCTAAAGAACATAATAAAGATCAGATACAATCCTTTGGCTTCACAAGCCCACGGTGTAATAAAATAATGTCCAAATGTCATCGAGGCTGTGCTTGGGTTGGAGAAGTAATTTCAATGCACCTTCTTTTTTTTTTTTTTTTTTAATTTTTTTTTTAACGTTTATTTATTTTTTGGGGGGGGGGACAGAGAGAGACAGAGCATGAACGGGGGAGGGGCAGAGAGAGAGGGAGACACAGAATCGGAAACAGGCTCCAGGCTCTGAGCCATCAGCCCAGAGCCTGACGCAGGGCTCGAACTCACGGACCGTGAGATCGTGACTTGGCTGAAGTCGGACGCTTAACTGACTGCGCCACCCAGGCGCCCCTCAATGCACCTTCTTAAAACGTAGCATTTATAAAGAACTCGTAAAGATCCACTTCCTTGAGCTATGGAATTTGAGCACATCTTACGTCAATAGAGGTGAATGTTTTACTTTCATTTCTTCATTATAGAGGAGGGCTGTGCTTTTAAGTATGTATTAATGATATTGACAATAACGTCATAAAACGTAAATCCTTTGCATGCCTTGCACAGTTTATTCAACATGGAAAGCCAAGTCAGAGAGCATTTGCTAAGGTATGCTGGATCACAAAAGAGAAATAGCCAATAAAATTATTTGTTAAATAAGTGTATTTGAAGAAAAAAGGTTTCAGTTTGAAATCACTTTAAAAAAAAAAATTGTTTGAACGTTTATGTGTTTTTGAGAGACAGAGAGACAGAGTGTGAGTGGGGGAGGGGCAGAGAGAGAAGGAGACACAGAATCCGAAGCAGGCTCCAGGCTCTGAGCTGTCAGCACAGAGCCCGACACGGGACTCGAACTCACTAACCATGAGCGAGATCATGACCTGAGTTGAAGTCGGACGCTTAACTGACTGAGCCACCCAGGCGCCCCTAGAAATCACTTTCAAATAGTCTCTTGCGGGGCGCCTGGGTGGCTTGGTCGGATGGGCATCCAACTCTTGATTTGGGCTCAGGTCATGACCTCAGGGCCATGGGATCCAGCCCCGCTTCAGCCTCCACGTTGAGTGTGGAGACTACTTAAAATTCTCTCTCTCTTTCTGCCCCTCTCCTCTGCTCTGTATCTTAAAAACAACAACAACAACAGCAACACACACACGCAAAATGGTTTCTTACTATTTTCCCTACACAACAGAATTGCTCTAAATATGGCTGATCAGAGCCACAGCGCCCATCTAAAAAGCAAACAAGGAAGTGCTGATGATCTTTTCCTTTATTTTAACAGCACAAACATTTAAACCTCCTTTCCAAAGAAAAAAGAGAGAGACTGAGTTTGGGGGTGGGAGGTAGTCGGAAGGGGCTGCCGAAAAAACGATCTTTCACTTCCAATAGGTCATAATGTTTAAAATCTCTGAAGTTTTCTTGTGTGTTATGAAAAGCTACAAATTTATCTTTTTCCATTTTCCCAAAGGAGGTTGACCCAAATCCAACAGCAGCAGTTGAGAAATTTCTCTAAGCTTTATCAAATGGCCCCTACAGAGCCCAGCTTAAAATTAAAAGCTCCCCCTACCAGAGGGAATATATGTGACTTTAATAACTGAAATGTGTTTTTACTTTCTATTACAGAGGTCAAAAGGTTTCTAAACAAACCAAATTTATCAATTATTTAGAGCTGATTTCTTCTGAAGTGGTATTTCTAAGATATTATTTGGTGGATAAATTCAATGTTCTGGAGCCAACTGCCAGCATTTTATTCATAACAAATTTCCACTAAACTGAATTTGCTGGGGCAACTTAATTTCCACTATCGTGTTTGCACTGTAGAAATATCAACTGAAGTGTTATAGTGCCTAACTAGTGGGCTTTTCAAAGAAAAATTCCATATAAGCATGCTTATTCAGCACCCCTCCCCCGGCTTTCTGTTTATTGCTTAAGAAATGAACTGCCTTTTTCTATCTACTGGGATTAAAAAAAAAAAATTTTTTTTTCAGCTCCTGAAACATTCTTCAAAACCACAGAGATACCTCTAAAGTTAAAAACAATATCTTAAACTACATTGTCATCCTAGCCGCCGAAGAAAATGAGATTGTTGTCAAGGTTTTGGTTAAGGAGATTTGTTTTTAAACGAAGGAGTCCTAGGCTGGCATGCCCACAAACACACACATGCGTGTGTGTATGTGGAGCCGGTCAGGGTCTCTTCCCCAAAATTCTTCTGGAATCTTGATGGACTACTTGGTTAGGGCTCTATGTTAGAGAATTCAGTAACAGTTTATAGAGCAACTGCTCTTGATTCTTAACACAGTGCATAGCCCATGTAAATATTATGTTTATTATATACTAACTAAACATATATTGGGTTTCTGCCTAAAGTCTACCACTTGGTGTATGCAGAAAACATTATAGAACAGTTCATAAATTCATTTGAAGCTGCGTTAAATGAAAGCAGCCGTCCAGAAGCTGAAATTTTTTCATCTTTAAAATAGCAGGGCTTCCCAGCTCGAAAGCAGGAGGTTTATTTACGCTGGTGAAGGCAACACACCAAAGGAATCAAGCACACCAAAAGAATCAGCATGCACTGCAGGTTCGGTTTTAACGAAAGCAAATTTCGTTAAGGCAAAAGACCCGGTTATACTTCCCTTGTCGATACGGGCTTTTATTTTATTGTTACCGTTGTTATTATTTTCGTAAATTCAGAGAAAAGGGGGGGGGGGAGGAGAGCTTTTCCGTCTCTGGTACTTCGTAGCTTGTTCAAGATGGAAATGACAGCGGTTAGGTTTTCCAGACAGCCACTGATAAATGAAAATAAAGGTGGAAAAAAAGAAACGGGGCAAGCAAGGCAAGCCCAGTCCACCTCTCAGGGAACTGGATGGCTGGGGGGGGGGGGGGGGGGGGGTTGGTGAGAGGTTAGACCTCTTTCCTTTCTGAACGGCTGGCTGGCATCCAACCACAGCCTGAAAAGACCCCCGAAGGCTAATTTCCACCCCCGCGTGGGCATGGTCTGTGGAGGTGAGCTGGTCGTCTCAGGTCGAACACCAGGAGGGATGGAACTAGTACCGACGTGAAGACCCACTGGGGGGTTTTGAACTCTCACGTGTGCACTTCGTTCCTGGAACTGCTTCATGGTAAGTTTGGCTGAATTAAACTCCAAGCATAGCATCTGGGATTTTCGCCGGGTCACAGAGAGTTAACAATTTTAGCCCTGCAGGAATAGAAGGCCAGCGTTCTAGGTCACGGCTGCCATTTTTTATCACCACTTCCAAGGGCTTATTAAAGTGCCTTTGAGGGGCGCCTGGGTGGCTCAGTCGGTTGGGTGTCCGACTTCAGCCTGGGTCACGATCTCGCGGTCCGTGAGTTCGAGCCCCGCGTCGGGCTCTGGGCTGATGGCTCAGAAGCTGGAGCCTGCTTCCGATTCTGTGTCTCCCTCTCTCTCTGCCCCTCCCCCGTTCATGCTCTGTCTTTCTCTGTCTCAAAAATAAATAAACGTTAAAAAAAAAATAAAAATATAAAGTGCCTTTGATTGTAAGCAAAGCTCGGAAACTAACGCTGCACAAAAAAAGGTCTTGGTAACAATCTTTGTGGGGTTCTAGGACTGGGGATGCTGTTATCAAAGCAATCAATCAACATTTTTTTTTGTTTTTTGTTTTTTGTTTTTTTTTTTTGCTCCACGGAAGCACCTAGAATAGTGGGTGAAATATAGTATGTGCTCAACAAACATCCGTTGACTGAAGACACCAATCATTTGTTTGAACAGTGGTTTTCAACCTCAAAGCTGTGACCATTGCTTTTTCTGAGTATTCACATTACACCGGCAATTTAAGGCCTCTGGTTTAACACTTTGGAGCCGTTGAGCCTCTACTTTTTGCCCATAAAAAGAAACTTGACCCTATGCAGGCAGGTCCTATTTTGACCCTGGTTGTATAAAATATTCTTTTGAGAGGAGCAGGCTCCGTCAGGCGCTGGAGTATCAGGTCAATATTTGATATACTCTCCCTTGTGGAGAATCAAGTGATAACTTTCTGGTTGTTAACATTTTAGGAATTGCCCGAGATTTTCAACTTGGATCCTTCCAGTGGTGATTCTTAATGAGGTTAGAGTGACTGGGTTTATAAAGATGTCTACACTGCAACTCACATGGTCTAGAATTTTTACTTCCTTCCCTGATGCCCTTCCCACACATCATTTGAACGCTTTGGTTAGAATAAAATTTGTCCTGAAAACTGTAGACTTCAGGTCCCCAATGAGATAATTAGTGAGTGAAGCACGCACCTTCTCAAACCCGGAAGGAGTGGCCAAGGGCTGGATCCTGATAGTCTTAAAATATCAAGTGACCTTGGCTCCCTTCTTTCCCCAATCTGAGGGTTTGCGGTGCCTATCCTATCCGGATGTTTGATTTCGAGATATGCACGAAGACCCTGAATGTAGTAATTTTTTAGAAATCCTAAACCGTCCTTGCGCCTGTGGCTGATAATTCCGCGCATCGTATGGATCGCATCAGTGCCCTGGAGATCTCAATAGAAGGACAAGATGTCTGATCTGCCTTTTTGTGCTGCAAAGCGGAAAACCGACACTGCAAACAAGGACAAGTAGGGCCAGAGGACCCGCCTTGTCTCCCGAAATGGCCAGTAAGGCTCTCCTGCACAGCGTGTGACCGGAAGAGAAGCAGAAGGGGAGATTGCGGCTGCCCCGTGTGATTCTGTCCTAGTCCCCCTCCGAGGTCTGGGCCGGGGGAGGGTGCACCGGAAGAAGCTTCGAATATCGCTACCTGCTCCGACAGTAGCATCTTTGGGAGTTTCTTGTGAACAATTGTACCTCTGGTGTAAATCCTGGTGTCTTCCTGCTTCCAGACCCTGTGCTCCTCCTTTAGAATCATTTCATCCTCTGGCAGCAAGCTCAAACAGAAGTAGACCCTGAAAACTGGAGGTTTTCCTACGCTCTCGCCCGTTTGTCCCACTTAGTTCTCATTTTCAACCTCGATGCTAGGCAAGGAGAGGGTGTAGCCCGTAAGGCTTTGGCTAAACCATGTCATGTTCTAGGCTGGAAGACCACGAAGCTGCCTACGATCAGTTTTGTTAAGGAACGTGACAGTAATGGGACATGGCACTATGCGAAGACAAAATTGAGAGATCAGCTTTTAGAAAATGACGCTAATTATTTTTATGATTACTGTTAATGTAATTTTCCACTCAGAAGGACAGTTTTCCTAAGTACAGGGGAAAAAAGTCAATAATTTGTGGCCAATTGGGCTTTAAAAATCATCTTTCGTCGTCTAATCAATAAATAATTGGCCAATTAGTATACTTGTATCCCAGCATGAATGACACATACTTCTTTTGTGCCCCCCACCCCGCCCCCACGCAAGCCTACTGTCAGGACAAATATATTGTCACACCAGTGTATATAAAGAGGTTCACGGAAACACACAGAACCTGTGAATGTGTAAGGCTTTGACAGGACAGCTTCTGACAACGTGAATTCTTAGTTCCTATTTTTGTTCCCAGACCCAGTTTACCCATCTAGGCTCCAATATTTATAACAGGGAACGATCCTACCTTGAATGTAGGTCTTATGCCTACTGGCTTGAAAAGTGGCTCAGTGAGTGTTGCAGTGTATTTGGATTCAATTTTCTATTGATAAATATTTTACCCCGTTGTCACGATTATCTTAACACGGAGACGAGCAGATACTAGATTAATCCAAGTGTTTGTAGAGACAAGCTGATAAATTACAGAGAGAAGTGTTGATTTTATTTGCAACCCAGAACTAGCAAGCCATTCAGTTTTCTAACACTTAGTAGAAACAGTAAGTATTTATCTTTCCACATAAATGTAAGCCATTCTATGCTTTATGCATTCTTTAAAAAAAGAAGTGCCAGAAGTTCTGGAAGAGTGTAAATTCGTCTTTCATTATTCCAATGATAAAGCTAAACATCCCAGTTTGAATGCAATGGACTGAATGTTCGTGCCTCCCCCCGCCCCCGCCCCACTCCTGACTCCCCAAAGGAAAAAAAAAAAAAATTATATGTTGAGACCTAATCCGCAATGTGATGGTATCTGGAGGTGGGGCCTTTGAGAGGTAATTAGCTCATAAGGGATTAGTGCCCCTATAAGAAGCGAGGAGAGGGAGATGACCTCTCCCCTCCCGACCACGTAATGATACAATGAGAAGAGGGATGTCTGCTAACAGGAACCGAATCTGTCAATAGCTTGGTTTTGGACTCGTCCGGCTTCCGGAGCTGTGACAAATATGTTTGCTGTTTAAGCTACCCCACCGGTGGTAGTTTGTTATAGTAATCCAAGCTGACTAAGACGTTGAATAACCCTGCCGGGCTGTGAGCCCTCCTCCAAGAGGACTGCAACCTGCCCACTCACATGTAGAATCCTGAAGGTTACTTTGGTGACTCAAAAGGAGTGAATTCTCTTTCGTGCATCTTATTTGGAAAATGTTCTCTTCTGGATCATCGTGATGTTGTTCACCGTGGGGGTCCTGAGTACCCAGGAGGTGTCAGGTGCTAGAAACCCCTGTGTGGGGGGTAAAGTGCTCACTACCCACTTCAGTGGCTAGTTTCCCTGCCCCCGACTCGCCAGCCTCCAAGAAGGAGCTGCTCTTTGTCGATCATATGGCAGAATGCGATTTTTCCAGCAGGTGAGGCTGCTGTAAGTTGAAATTCAGACCCATGGATTTGTTTCTCTCTGGTTCTTTCTTTCCTGAGCTGTTCTCTCTTTCCTGCTGGCCACAGAAGGGGAACTCAGGCTGCTTATCTCCCTTTGCCTTCCAACGACCATTACATACTTCCATTCATTACAGAGAGAGAGAGAGAGAGAGAGAGAGAGAGAGAGAGAGATACAGAGACAGAGAGACAGAAAGAGAGCAAGAGAGAAACCTAGTTCAACTCCCTCCCTCCCCCTACTTGGAGGCAGGTTAGATAGACAGACTGGTTTTGGACCCTATCACAGCTCTGGCCTCAAGGGAGAAGGGTAACCTTAATTTTATTTCCTGCTGCCTCTAGAACATATCCGTCAAGGACTTTGTGTGTGTGTTTGGGGCAAGGGTTCAGATATTTTTTTTTTTTTTTTTTTTTAGTTTAGTTTAGTTTGTTTATTTATTTTGAGAGAGACGGAAACAGCACAGGTAGAGGAAGGGCAGAGACAGAGGGAGACAGAGAACCCCAAGCAGGAGCCCTGATACGGGGCTCGAACCCATGAAACTGTGAGAACACGAGACTTGAGACAGTGAGAGGGTGACCTGAGCCCAAACCAAGAATCCAAGCTTAACAATGGAACCACTCAGGTGCCCCAAGCGTTCAGGCATTCTTGAGGCCCTTAGGCTAGTACTGTGGAAGGTTCTTTGTAGCCTCTATGGGATTCTTTATCTTCATTATCTCCTAATGGCCCTGGAAGGTGTTAGTGTCTCCATTTGACTGGCAAGAAAACACATTCATGACTTGCTCCCGGTCCCCTAAATGGGGAAATAAGAAATAAGGAAGTAAACAAAACCAAAAATATAATTCCAGTATTGACTAATGCTATAAAGATAAGACAGACCAGGGCAGAGTCAGTGATAGGGAGGGGGCTATTTAGTTAGGATTGGTGGGGAAGGTTTAGAACACATAAAAGATCATTTCTGGCTTACAGTTGAATGGGTCCTTCCTGTGTTGGGATCATCTCTGATTTAACTCTCAGCTGGCTGGTTCAGTCGAGGAATCTTTCTAAAGAATCCGATCCATCCGCTGTATAAGCTACGCTTTCATTTTGAAAACTTTCTCTCCCCATGCACCCTTACAATCTTGTGAATTAAAAATTAAGGCTATGTTTGCATTGGCTAAATAAATTCAAAAAAAAAATCATGCTCTTTAGCCAAGATGTAATTCTTCAAGATATCATAGCTTGGTGTCACAGGCCAATGTCTAAAGCGAGTGAAAGCTCAGGTACTTACGGTTCAAGGAAATACTTGGGAAAGGAGTGGTTCCAAATACTTTCCACGAGTGCGCTCACTGTTGCTAGCTCATTTGGTGCATTTGTGCAAATTAGGAAAAGCTCTGCCTTTCTCCGTGGATGACCCAGCCCCACATCCAGTCACGTGACTTGGTGCCCCAAGAGTGAACTGTATTTCAGCTTCCCTTTCTCTACTCTACCAGGTGCCATCGGGCAGGACGTGATGTTCGCGACTCTATGACAGTCCCTGACCTTTTAGGCAACAGTAACGGTGGCCTACGTTCTTACTCACGGCCCACCAATGCAATTGCCCAAAAGCCATCGCGTTGATTCCCCCGAATTGACTTGAGTGATGAATGAGGCAAAGATATTTATCCTCGCTTTACAGTTATGAGATCAATGTACAGAGAAGTTAAGTGACTTCCCCAAAGCCACACGGATCCTCGCTGGCTCTGACTAGAAGTGGAGGTAACTGACCTTTAGCCTTATTCCTTCAGATTCATTGAGCATCACCCAAGACAGAGACACCCAGCCATTCATTCATTTCCTCGTTGGTCATTCAAGATTGCCAGCCTGTGGGAGGAGGGCGCTGCCTCATTTGTCTGTGTGTGCTGCAAACCTATCACAGTACTTGACACGCAATAAGTATGCAATGAGTGTTTGCTACACGCATAACAGAAGCATGTTCTGGTTCTGTCATCACAGACGTGGTCTGACGATACACTTGGCTGCAAATGACAACCCCGAAGCTTCTCCATCTTTTTCTGCTGCCCTAACTGTAGGCGTGGTCTGCATCACACGGGCCCATTTGTCCCACTGCAAAGGCCAGTTCCCCGTTGCATTGGTCAAAGCTCTGTGGAAAAGGGAAGAAGGCAGGTGAAAACTCACCCTGCGAAAGAGACAGATGTGGGTCTGAGAGGCTGCTCGGGAAGTAATGGATCTACGCCTTCTGCCGCCTTCTGGAAACTGGTGTCATGGAAGGAATGAAACCACAGAGGCAGGTATCTGAGAATGTGAGCTCCTTTTCTAGAAGACGTATGATCACTGAGGTTTTCAGCAGCAGTTCCTGCCTGCTTTTTGCCTGATAGTTTACCTATCCCATCTGTCAGGCCCCTCAGAAAATGGAAAAATCATGTCAGAGGGTTCAGAATAAACCAGGTCAGACCCCGTCTTCCTGCCATTTGTTGGGTTATTAATAACATCCGGTTAGAATCTTTGGAGCCTCCAAGGGGAAGAGAGTTGGCCTCTCCTAGTGTCCTCAGCCACGCGGATTCCCTTTCTGAAGATGCTCACAAGATTACGGGTGAAGCGCCAGAATTCATTAGCCAAATGGGACAGTCAATCCTCGTAAACACGAAGGGTCTTTTGTGAATGACTCCCAGTCAAAATAATGAAAATCAATCCCACGTTTATTTTTCCATAGGTCTAAAAATATGGAGAGCCAGTGAGTTACTCTTACGCGGCTCATAATAATGTCATAATTGAACGATCTATAAATGGCATTTTGCAAAGGAACACTGAACAAATACAGCTGAACGCTCTTCTGTTGGGATCTTTTCTTTCTCACAATTAAATGTCATTATGAGGGATTCTACTCTATTTTATACGTAATCAGGACTTGTAAAGTCTCCACATAAACAACACTTTTATTTGATCAGAGTTCATTACGAGAAGCAACTACTGTATAGAAAAAATGTCTGAAATGATAGTCTGGACCAGGAGTCAGGATTTGCTAAGCGGAAGGGTAAAAATGGCTGCCTTGCCAACCAGGCATACCTTTGCAATCTGGTGCATTTCCTTATGTGGCCTTGCTCTGGCTTATAAACCACTGGAATCAATTTCTTTTAAAAACACGTTTTTCAGAAACTTATTACGCACTTTAGAGATATATTATATACCTTCAGCAGCAAAAGAAGAAAAATTACAGGTGCAAAAGCAGCCCATTTTTCTAGCAGCTGAAAATGATGCTGTGTACTAGTCACAGGGGAACAGTAAAAATTACACTCCGACAGCAACAGGGCAGAAGCCCACAAAGGCACAGCCGAGCGAGTGGCACGGCCAGGGAGTGCGCTAATAAATCAAGATAATTCTCTGCCTGCCTTGAACTTAGACCCGGCTACAATTCACTGGTACAGCCGGGGGAAAAAAAAAAAAAAGAAAAAAAAAAAAAAAGAAAAAAAAAAGTCTGTTAGTGGAATTCAGCTTTACTGGGGGGACGTGATTAGTCACTGGGCAGATTGAGCCTCGATTGCATCTAAATGGTCCACTTTATGAACCATTTATCTTCTGCTCAGACCATTTTCATTACACCAAAAACTGATGCTGAGCCACCAGCTGTAAGATACAGCCTGGTGAAAATTAATAACCTTTTTTTTCTCCCCCCTTCTGCAGGACTCCTGCATATGTGAGTAGGAGCATTTATCCCTGTTTTGTTGCTATTTGCATCCCAGCATCCCTGGCAGTCTTTCAATTTTCTCAAGTCTCTTAGCCTTTGGCCCCTGTTTCGCTTTTGCAACACAAACAATCCATCCTGTGCATTTAAAATTCTCTTAGCGCCCTGACATCACGCTATAGCCTTAGAGCAGGGAGCAGTTTACACAGAAAGGGCTCTTATTAATTCCTCTGTCCTGCTTTCCTGCTAAAATATAGGGATCTTGAGATTACTGCTGGGTCCCTTAAAGACCATTTAGAGCTATGCAATTTAAAAAAGGAGACCTTTATTAATACCTGCTTAGGCTACTGACTGCGGGGAGGGCAAAGGAGGTCTGGCTGTGATGGAAGATAGTCTCTTACTGAAGCCGAGTCACGTGACCTGTAATTCACGGCAGCCTATTGAGCCTTGCGTAGCCACTGAGATATAAGCTGATATGATTACAATAATACACAATGAAATTATGGAGTATTAATGGTGCTTAACCACTGTCAGGCATTAAGCAGAATTAACAGGAGTCTTTTTCTGAGCAGACATAGTTTTGATAGGGGCCGATTAAGGATTTGGCTATCTAAGGAAGCTCATTATAGTATTAATTGGGACACAATGAGCCCAAACTGTGTTGTTTTGGCATATTTCTGCATGGGGCCACACGTTTGGTGAGAAGCTTGGAGCTCATCACCTCAGCCCAGGAGTTGCTGGATGCCATACAACTTTTGTGTCCTCAGGCAGATTTCGTGGCATCTTCTGTCTTTCTTGTTTGTCTTTTGAGGCACACCGGACCTATTCTGACAACTGGGTTTCTTTACCCATCACAAAGGCTAGACTCTAGCTGGAGTTGTTAATACATTTACAGAGAAATATTTCATGTCTGAGGGAGGATTTTGTGGTGATTTTTGGAATTCTTCCCAAAAAGGTTTAAAAAAAAAAATCGTAAAGTTCAGGCCAAAGATGGGACGGGCAGTCCGATGACATTTTATTTTCGTGACCATATAACGCTTTGCAGCTTTTTTTTTGCTTCAGCAGACGTCCTGTGATGGCAGTTGGGGTCAACCTCCCTACTTCCTCAATTGTTTGAATATTCCTTTCCACCAAGGTCGGTCTTCGAAAAGCAGAGAGATTCTTGACTTCCGAGCCCTGAGTTAGTTTCATCTGCCAGACGGAACATGCAGCAAGGTGACTCTTAAGAAAATGCTTCTTGAGATGGGCGCTTTGGTGGTGTTACTTGAGGTTACAAGGAGCCACTGACAGGAATGAACGCGGACAACCGTCGTGGAGCAAGACTGTCCCCTTCGGCAGCACGGCGTATGGAGCTCACCCTGGGCAGCCAGGGCCACTGTGTGGCTCTGTGCTCCACCCCATGAGTGCCACGCTCCCACGCTCATCTCTGCAGTTGCAGGGAGCCCCGGGGCTGATCCGCATCAATTGCCCGGATGCCCAAATGGAACTGATGAGCTGTGTCCGTTCATTTTGTCTAGACGTGGCCTCAATCGGCCAGCTGGGTTTGCACGGCCTGTCCGCCTGACAGCTGTTAACTGTCAATGGGCCATATGTAGCCATGGAAAGTTGCAGACTTTGGAATGCTCAAGGGCTGGGACCAAATTCCTTGGGGAGAGAGGTTTTCCACAAGGATGTCTGTGGGCTCTGATGAGCCTACTGTCCCCAGTGTCCTTTTTCACAGACCTCTGGCCAGAAGGCCAGTGGCTAGCCCCCCGTTAAAAACTTTGGCCCAACAGCCATTTCAAAACTCTGTTAAGTATTAAAGTTACAAAGTGAGGGAGAGCTCAGGAGATTGCGGGGATATTAATAAAATCTTTGGTGCCACTTGCCTCAGATGATGCAAGAGAACTTCAAAAGTTTGGATCTGACTTTCGGGTTAGAAATGAAAAGAAAGACAACTTCTTGGCCTCTCAACGCAATGAACTAGCCAACGTTGCCTCCGGTGACAGAATAAAAATGGCTATATTTTTAAAACAAATAATTAGAGCATTCAATTTAGGAATGTGAAGAAAGGATCTGTGTTGATCTTGCTTTTTTGGGCTGAAACTCTTCTTTCAATAAAGTTGACAAAATCTGAGGGGCACTTTCAAGAATATCTCCTCTTTCGGGGCGTGCGGGTTGGCTCAGTCGGTTGAGCGTCTGACTCTTGGTTTTGGCTCAGGTCGTGGTCTCCCAGTTTCGTGAGTTCAAGCCCCACGTTGGGCTCTCTGACACGGAGCCTGCTTGGGACTCTCTCTCTCTCTCTGTGCCTCTCCCCCACTCACACTGTCTCTGTCTCTCTTGAATAACGATAATAAAAAGAATATCTCTTCTTTGTATTACAAAATATGATGATGGAGGAATTGTCATCCAGGGGCTATTTTTTTATTTTATATTTTTACTAAAATAGTGCATGATCTTGATGTGGATTTGACAAACCTATATAGCAGTAATATGAGAGGTTTCAGGAAATAGCAAATTTTCTGGTAATGACTTTCTCTGTACCTTTGCCAAGAGAAGATTTCTACCTATGCCAGGAGCAATCAGCTGGTAGCAATTTTGGTAGCCAGTGTCTCCATGAGCACAATTTGACAAGGAGATGAGAAGAGGAATTAAGACATGTACAGTATAATCACACATACAAAAATGAATCAGAGATGGCTTACCCTGCATGGAATATGTAGATAACAAATATGTGGGTAGAAAACAACGAAAGATCTGATCTCCCTCCTTCCAGATATTTATGCTCAGGTGTTCCAACCGTCCTGCCTCTGGCCTGTCCACAAAGCAATGTGCCTCCGAGCAGACCCCAGGGGCCATAATCATCAAGGACAGGATTCGGGCGGGACCTCATGGAAGATGACCAACACCCCCTCAGAGGCATGGCTGGCCTAATATAGAAGTTGCAAGAAAAACAAAGTTCTTTGCTAGAGGCTACTGGGGATGGCAAAGACCACTTAAAAGGAACAGGCTAGGATGAATTTCTTTCCTTTGCTTCTGGAAAGATGTAATTTTATCTCCTTCACACAAATGTTAGGATGAGGCCCTGACAATCATTTATGATATTTATGTATGTCAATTTGAGAACTGGATTGTTATAGTCGTTCCTGGAAACTCTGTGTGAGCTTGGGGTGGCTGTGTGAGGTTACGAATTGTATACAAACCAGAGCTTCCTACGGTCAGAGCTAACTCGATAGCTTGGCACGCAAATATCACTTTGGTCAATGTGTACTGAGTGCTCGCTACATTTTGGGCAGAACACTATGGACTGAAGGTAACAGAGAACAGATAGAAAACCTGGTCAATCTCAAAGTGATCAGTAGGGGTAGAAATCTCATAACACGAATCACAACACAACGTGGACACTTCTGCAAGAGAGTTGGGTGGGTTCTAGAAGAACATATTAGGCCATTGATCAGGATGGGCTCTTCCAGGAGGTCACATGTGGGCAGACAGAGTCTGAGCCATCACCATTGAGGAGACGAGGCCACAGACAAAAGGACTAGCATACGCACAGGCACAGTGGCTGCAGAACAGCAGGTGTTTGAGGTACATCAAGCAGTCACCCCGATCCTTTAGGTGGGAGAGGGAAACAAAGCCAAGACCAGTCATGATGACTTCGGACCTCACAGGCTATGTTTATTCAGAGGATGATGGGAGCCATGACAAATTTTAAAAAGAGGACAGAAATCCACAGTTTTGTGTGTTAGAAAGCTCCTGGGAGCTTCAGTAGGGAAAATCCAGTGTGCTAGGAGAATGGCGGTTGGCATTTTCTAATTCCCCAATGCTGCCAGACCCTCACTTTTAGACCCATGTAAAAATCCATGTTTTTCAAAAATCACACCATCAGTTCGGCCCTCTCTATCCCTTCTGTTTAGTGTCCTTTCCCCCTTGTTTATTGAAGATGGCAGCCTGGCTCACAGACTTCCTTTCCATCCTTGTTCATCCGGTGATCCTGGGGGATTTTAACAACCTTATTATTAAATGTCCCACCCATCAACCCAAGCTCAAAACGCTTTGACCTTCCTGTATGCAGCAGCTCACTCCCGGGGCCATTTTGAACTGGCTATACCTCTGGAATCTTAACGCCTGTGGACTACTTTGGAACCAGCTCTCTCCCACACTGCTCTCCTATCTCCAGCTCTCTCCCACACTGGCATCACATTTGCTATTTCAACTCTTTCCTATTATCTCTACCCATCACCATCTGTGGGGTCATTTTCTTTCCAATGGAGCTTGCACTCTGTGGTTCAACCTCCCTCACCACAGCCCCTTGACTTAACATTTTTTTTTTACATTGATTTTTGAGAGACAGAGTGAGACAGAGCATGAGCGGGGAAGGGTAAGAGAGAGGAGGAGACACAGAATCTGAAGCAGGCTCCAGGCTCTGAGCAAGAGTTCAGCACAGAGCCCGATGTGGGGTTTGAACCCACGAACCGTGATATCATGACCTGAGCCGAAGTCAGATGCTCAACTGACTGAGCCACCCAGGCGCCCCAGCCCCTCGACTTTATATGAGGCTTGTCTCCTTAGAGACAACTTGTCTCCCCCATTGCATCTTCAATCCAGCTCTAGCCTGCTTTTCGCTTCTCCTGCTTCTACACCAGAGATGTGGGGAACTTCTGCAAAAAAATACACAATCCAATCTCGGATTCATGCTTTTCTCACTTCTCTCAAGGACCGCCTTAAACCATTTCACATTCAGGAAGTTCCTTTTCATAACTCACAGAGGAAAAAGAGGCTATTTGCCACAGAATGCATTAACTTCCCCTCAGTGACGACCTTCATTACCAACTACCTCTATCCTCATTGGTCTTTCTCTTCCTCTCCGCCTCCTCCTTGTGTTCAAGACGAATCTTCAGTCTTAGCACTGAGTTTCTCCAATGATTAGGCCACCAGTTCCCTCCTTTCTCTCTTCTATCTTCAAGCATCCTTATCAATTCTACCTTGTGTTTTCATGACATTCTCAACCGGGTCACAACTTGGTGCAACTGGTATGTGATTCCTTTTGAATCGCCTTAGTGGTCTCTGTTTACCTTGGCTGCACTTTAATGCTGGGATGATGCATATGCTCTGTCCTTTGTCTGCTTTTCTCTCATTCTTCTTAGTCTTTCTGGGTGATCGCACTCACATCCAGGACCTCAACTACCATCTGAACTGTAATGATCTAAATTAAAAAAAAAAAAAATGTGAATCTTAAGCTCTAGACCTGTATATTAAATTACTTCGTGATTTTCATTCAAGTAATTGGAATCCCGGGGTCCAATCCAAGGTAACCTGGTCTATGGAATTTGGTGTGGATGTGGGAGGGGGGACTTGGCATTGGCCTTTTCTAAAGCTTCTTAGGGCTGTTGTGAGGCCGTGGGAAGCATTGAACTATTCACTGGATATCACCTCTTGGATGCCTTAAGTACATCTTAAAGTTTATGTATCCTCATTATCTTTTTCCCCAAGCATGATAGCCTAATGTTCCCTAACTTGTTTAATGTTCCACATTCCACTGAATCACCCCCTGTGAGAAAATTGGTGGTCATTTTAGATTCCTTCTTATTCACACCTTAAGTCTGTTGGTTTTAATCATAAATATATTATTTCACCTCCTTCTTCCCATTCCCAGTCCTACTCAGTCCCACCTTCTGGCCTGGGTTGTTACGGTAGATTCCTTATTGGTTCTACCTCCAGCCTACTTTCCCCCATCCATCCTCCCTGCTGCTGGAGAGAGCTCTCCAGAATTCCTGTATGGTCATGTGATCCTCTTGCTCAGGCCTTTTGGCAGATTTCCACAATTTACAGTTTCAGGGGATACTCACGGTCATCCATAATTTCACCCCTGTCAATCTTACTGGCCACAGCTTTTGTTTTCCCTGTGCAGCATATCAAGATGCTAGAACTCTTCATCAGGTAGAAGCAAGGATCACAGAGAAGGAAAGGGTTTCTACTGTATACATAATGTGGCAATAAACAAATATGAGCTAGTCATTTTTTTTTTATGATGAGTCAAAATGTTCCTGAATTCAAATTATCCTCATGAAAATGTTAGATAGCCATGCCTGGGAAATAGAGGGTCAACAGATTAAAAAAATGAATATATAAATGATAGCAATATTGTTGTTAAAAATATAAAATGCAAATGATGAGTGAGTGAATGAATGAATGAATGAATGGAGGCATTACTGGAAGAGGAGAATCCAGCTGGGAGCTATTTAATAGTCTAAGAGAGAAAGAATGAGACCCAGTTGATCTGTGTCGATAAATTGACATGAAACTAAAGTGAGTTTTAATTAGGATTGGAAAATTTCTTGTGGATCAATCTGGGAATGGCTCCCACCATTTGAAATTTGTCTTTACCTAACCATAATGCTGTTGGATGCAATAGGGTGGTGGTGTGGACTTTTTATCTTTGTATACCTTATTGCTATGAGATGAACGGAAAGATTTATGCCCTTTGTGAGAAACATGCTCTTACATGCTAGGAAGGTTCTCATTAGCCTTTGGAACACGAAAGCAGTGATCTGGGGAGGTTAAGGTTAAGTTTGCTGAAAGCCAATGGTACAGAAGAAGCAAAGGGCCCTTTTTAGTTGTTAAATTTAAGCAGCGTGTCAAAAAAGATCATATATTGTGCATCAAGCTACTTTTACCTAAAGGTAAAATAATGTATATTTGGAGGCAAATTAAAAACTAAGCTTGGGAGTGGAACACAATAATGGGAGCGAGGAAGGGATTGTTGCATCCATGTTGACTTGCTCAGAAAATTAATTGGCTTTTAAAAGCCTGAGGAATCCTGGGAGACTCCTGGAAAGCAGAGACTATTTTTTTTTTTTTTTTCACACGTCCTTATATACTGCACACATTGGGTGTCTGCTGTCCTGTAGATAATCTGTAAGCATTCCTTTGAAAACCACCAAAATATTAAAATATATACAAAGCTCAGCGAATCGTACATTATTTAACCAGTAGGTATTTTTTTTTTTCCAGCTGCGCATACGATTTTTTAAAAATATATTTTATTGTGGCAAGAACACTTAGCATGAGGACTCTTATCAAATTTTTAAGCGTGCAATACAGTATTGTGGACTATAGGTACAATGTTGTACCACAGACCCTGGAGTGCGTTCATCTTGCTTCCCTGAAATTTTATGCCTCCTGATTAATAATTCCCCGTTTCCCTTTCTCTCCAGTCATTGGCAATCACCATTCTGCTTTGATTCTATGACTTTGATTAATTTAGGTATCTCATAAGAACAGAATCATGCAGTATTTGCCTTTCTGTGACTGGCTTATTTCACTTAGCACAGTGTCCTGTGGGTTCACCTGTGTTGTCTCCCGTTGCAGAATTTCTTCCTCTTTATGATGAAATCGTATTCCGTTGCATGTCTGTACCACATTTCCCGTATCTATTTACCTGTTGATGGACATTAAGGTTGTTTCCACATCTTGCTTATTGTAAACAGTGCTGAGACGAAAACAAGCGTGCTAACATCTCTTCAAGATCCTGATTTCAATTCTTTTGGATAACCACCCTGAAGTGGGTTTATTAGATCATATTTTTATAGTTTTAATTTTTTGAGGAACATCCATACTGTTTTCCATAGTGGATGCACCAATTTGCCTCCACACCAATAGGGCACAAGGGGTCCACTTTCTCTATACCTTCCCCAGCAGCACATGTTATCTTCTTCTTTTTTTTTTTTTTTTTTTTTTTTTTAGTAATAGCTATCCAGGGTGCCTGGGTGGCTCAGGCGGTTGAACGTCTGACTTCGGCTCAGGTCACGGTCTCTGGGTTCATGAGTTTGAGCCCTGTGTCGGGCTAACTGCTGTCAGCACGGAGCTCGCTCTGGATCCTCTGTCCCCTTCTCTCTCTGCCCCTCCCTGGCTTGCTCAAAAATAAATAAATATTAAAAAAAATAATAGCTATCCTAACAGGTGTGCAGTGCTATCTTGTTGTAGCTTTGAGTTGCATTTCCCTAATGATTAGTGGTATGGAACGTCTTTTCATATACCCGTTGGCCATTTGTAGATCTCCTTTGGGGAAACATCTTATCATGTCCTTAGCTCGTGTTTTAATTCAGTTATTAGATTTTTTTTTTGCCGGTGAGCTGTAGAAGTAACTTGTAGGTAATTTTAAGTTTAGCCAGACACAGGATGTACCATGCCATAAATTGATAACATTACATTTTAAGCTTATTCATGGATATAAGGAAAAAGCAAAATATTTGCGGCAAGTCACTGATCAAAACCCAAAGTGCCAAGCAGTGTGTTGGACGTTAGGGAGAGAGAAAGTAAATGAAAAGATCAGTAAAGGCCTGAGGCACACCCCCCGGAGACTCACCTTCCATGACGTTTATTGGAGAGAACAGGAAATTCTTAAAAGTAAATACCCTCATCAAAACCAAAGCAGAGAGTGTGTGAGTTACTTTAACAAAGGAGCGCAACATATATTTTGCTTATTAGACTGGATGCTTCTTCATTAGGTTTATAACTGAAACAGTCTTTCCTTGGAGATCACACCAGCATTTATTTCAAATCAATGTTGAAAATTAAATGATAATCCTCAAGGGGAGGGAGACTCCTCCATAGCCAGCACTTTCTATTGGAAATCATTCTTTCATGTTTTTCTTAGTACTCAATCCCGGGTTTGAAATTAATTAAAAGATATTCTTTCTCTAATCTTTAGATAATTAGCTTCAAAGATTTTCTTCAAAATGTTGTAATAACTCTATCTTTTATGTGTAAATTTCAGAACTGTATCTATCTGGACAATGATAATTTGGTAGTAGTTAGTAACTGAGAGAATGGAATTTTTGTCAGTTATTTGAGTGTCTGGAGTTCGGTCATCTAAAGTAAATATTCACTGTAAAGCCCCTTTTAGACTTTTTTTGTATAAAACTCAAGGATGAGTAAAGAGTCCAGGTAGACTCCCCAAAATCGGAGTGAAAAAGTACCATTTACATTTTAGCTACTCATTTTGTAGACAGGGAAAATCCAATTTCAGACAAGGTGTAAATTTATTTAAAAAAGTGTTTATTAATTTATTTTGAGAGAGAGAGAGAGAAAGAGAGAGAGAGAGAGAGAGACAGAATTCCACGCAGGTTCCACACTCAGCATGGAGACCAATGGAGGGGTTTGATCTCACAACTGTGAGAACATGACCTGAGCTGAAATCAAGAGCCGGTCACTTAACCGACTGAGCCAGGCAGTCACCCCCAAATTTCTTTAACTAAGGCTATCAAAAAAAGTTTTCTAGTCACCTGGTGACTAACTCCATGAAGACAGAGTAAAGAAAATGGCCTTCAATGGCAATGAGAAAGGTTTAAGTGGAAGCTCAGCCCTTACAAGATGTATTTTTTTTTTCCCTTAGAGAACATATGAAGGACTGAAAAGGGGTAAAAATTATTTAACATTTCTCCTACCGAGAGTGGAGTCTAATTCCCTTCCCGTGGAATCTATGCTGGCCTGATTGACAAAAAGTATGGAGCAGAGATGACATTTTCCAACTTCGGAGGCTGAGTCTTAAGAAGCCCTGTGGCTTCTTCCTGGGCCTCTGAGAAGAAGCATTTTGGAGCTTGGGTCTCCCAAAGTCTGATGATCATGATGCCACCATGCTGTGAGGAAGCTCAAGCCAGCCACGTGGAGAGGTTGCATTGGACAGGTGCCAGGCATGGGAAAGAGGAACTTCAGAAGACCCAGCCTCAGCTACATCTACCTGTGATGGTATAAAGGACCCCAAGTGAGAGGTGCCTGGCTGAGCCTGTGAGCCTTGAACCGATGTTTTATGCCACCCAAATTTGCAGTGGTTTGTTATGTAAAACTCGGAAAAAAAATATCTCAGAAGAGGCGTTGCAAAATATCCTTCCCTGAAGCGTATGAAAATGAGTAGCAACACGACTTGAACAGTGAAGGCATGGATTTGGATAAAACTTTGATGACCTAAGATGATGGCCCGTCCTCCATTCCTGCTCTTCTTTACCCCGAGTCCATTAATGCTCTACTGAACCCTCAGGTCATTCGTTTGTGTCTATGTATTTTCCCTTCCGTGAACACTGTCTTTGAGGTCAGTATCTTATAGACATACTCACAATAGGTGGAAATGGCTGCTTAGATGTACTGTTTTGATCTCTACTGATTTGTCAACTCACTCAGAAAATATTTATTTATTGTCTACCATGTGCTAATCACTATGCAAAAGACTATGGGAGTACAGCAATCTATGAATAGTTAGGATTTCTGCCAGTCCTGTGGGGACTTAAGCCTAGGGGGAATAGAACTAACCAAATAAGTGATTGGAGTTTGCCGAGGTCACAGTCTAAAGCCAAAGGAATGTTTGTATAGCTGTGGAAATTAAGGCTTTTGGGACTTAGATGCTAGAAATTTTATTTTAGAGCCAGGCAGCCTTCCTAAAATCTAAACATCACACCTCCTCCTAAGACAGGCTCTGTAGACAGACTGCCTATCCTTCTTAATATTCCTTCCCAGCCTGAGATGCTATGTTTTTGTTTCCAAAACCAGTTGTACAATCCCCAAGGCAGAGAGGGGCTAAAAGGCTTTGGATTCATCCACCTCACCCAGTCCTCCCCCTGACTGTCACAGGGCCTAGAATTCATCAAAATCTATTTACCAGCTTCCGTGTACCAGGCACTGTGTGGGATCTGGGAAAAGATTGAGAAAGCTCATGACCTAGTAGGGGGAGAGAGAGAAATAAACAAAAGATTACAAGAAAGAGTAATAAATGCTCCAGTACAATCAGGTCAAAATGCTAAGGTAACAATCTTATGTAATGACATTTACATGTGAGGTTTTGATAGATGACAAAGGTGGCTTTCCAGATCAGTGGAGAAAAGAAAGTTAATAAAAGGTGCCAGGGCGATGGGAAAAAAGAGACACTGCAGTCTCAACTCCTGTTTTTATTTCCAAATGAATTCTAAAGGAATTAAGAGTAAAACCTAAAGAAAACTATAACAATTGAATACAACTGTGATGAACATCTGCCTGATCTTTGAATGGTAAGGGCTTAAAAACATGGAAAGGATCACAAAGGAGAATATTAATAAATGGAACTATGTAAAAGTGAAAGCCACTGTTTGCCAAAAATGATCTCAAGGGAAGACAACACACTAGAATATATTTGTAACATACATAAAGGATAAAAATTTAACACTTCTGACATATGAAGAACCCATTCAAATCAGTAAGAAGAACAAAGACTTTAGTAGGTAATTGGCTTCAGATAGGAAAGATAACTCACAAAAAAGTATAAATAGTCAATAAGCATGCGAAGAAATGTTCAGTTTTGCTATGATCATGAGCTCATGGTTTTAACCATAGAGCATTTGCAAGATTAAAGAATGTTAAGTGCATAATTTTGTCATGATTTCTCTTCGGTACAGGTATGCTGTAGGTGGCAGCATAAGTTGGCATCCTCCTTCTGGAAGGCAAAATGGCAGCGTAGCTGGAAATTCTTTATGAAAGCTATAGCATTTGTCCAAGGACCTCCTCCTTCTCTATGAATTAGTCCTAAGCCAGAATTGGGTATGTGGACAAGGATGTCTGCACACAGATCTTCATTGTAATAGCAAATAATATAAAATACTTACGCACAATGTTAATGGCCACAACTGAGCAGAACGTGGTAACTTGCATGATGGGCTATCAGGCAGCTATTTAAGAGATGTATGTTTTTGATACATTCTTTCATTAAGAACCTCACCTCATATAAACCTCACTGGTGATAATACTGCCACTGCACAAAGCTTGATACATTCCTAAGGTCATAGAATGGCTTTGGTATAACATGTATATATAAAAAAGCAATATACATAATAGGGCCCACCTACAGCATGATCTAATATCTAAATGATAATGGAAAAATATGCAAAAAATTAACTTTTTTCTATGATTGATGGGTATGTTAATGATTTTTATTTATATCTTTATACAGTATGCATGATGCATTTTTGAACATTTCCAAATCATTTTGCTTTACTCGAATCACTGGAAAAAATGCAAAATAAAAACATCATATTCACAAATAATTTTTTTTTATTATTTTTTTTTTATTTTTTTTTTTCAACGTTTATTTTTGGGACAGAGAGAGACAGAGCATGAACAGGGGAGGGGCAGAGAGAGAGGGAGACACAGAATCGGAAACAAGGCTCCAGGCTCTGAGCGGTCAGCACAGAGCCCGATGCGGGGCTCGAACTCACGGACCGCGAGATCGTGACCTGGCTGAAGTCGGACACTTAACCGACTGCGCCACCCAGGCGCCCCTCACAAATAATTTTTGTAGGTGGTAAAATGCTCGGCTTTTCCTATATATCAGGCATTGTTTCAGGTACTTAGGTTATGTCAGCCCAACATGGGGCTTACCTTTTACTTTTTATTTTTTTTATTTGAGAGAGAGAGAAAAGAGAGAGAGAGAGCACAAGCTGGGGAGAGGGGCAGAGGGGGAGAGAGGGAGAGAAAGAGAGAGAGAGAGAGAGAGAGAGAGAGAGAGAGAGAATCCCAAGCAGGCTCCATGCAAGGCTCGATCTGACGACCACAAGATAATGACCTGAGCCAAAAATCAAGAGTTGGACACTCAAGCAACTGAGCCACCCAGGTACCCCGGGGGGCTCACATTTTAGCAGTGGGCAACAGAAAATTAACAGTAATATCAATGAAGTGAGGCATACAATATGTTGGATGATGGCAAGAGTGCTAAGTGAAAATGGAAATCAAAGTAGGATAAGAGAAATCAAACATCAAAAAAGGCAGGGACGTTGGAGGGCAGATTGAAGTATTAAATCAAATGGCTGCATTAGGCCTCATTGGGAGGAAGGTGATACCAGAGCAAAGACTTGCAGGCAAGGAAGTTCGCCATGTAGTTATGGAGGAAGGGCCGTTCCAAGCAGAGAGAACTATCAGTGCCAAAGTCCCTGGACAAGGAATTGCTCTAAAGGAAGAGCAGGGAGTTAGGAGGCTGGAGCAGAATGGGGATGGAGAAAGCAGTAGCCGAGATCAGAAAGATAATTGCTGGAGAGCTGGGGCAGGCAGACCATGAAGGGCATTGGTAGCCATTGGAAGTACTTTGGTTTTTACTGCCAGTGAAAAGGGGAGCCATGGCTTCTCTTTTTGAGAAGTTGGATGACTTCTGCTTTTAAAGGGTTCCTCTGGCAGTTTTGGGGCTTTTGGTGGTGCGAGGGCAGAAGCAGGGTGCCACCTGAGAGGCTGATACAGTAATCTGGGCAACAGGGTGGTGGTTCTGACCAGAGTGGTAGCCATGGAAGAGACGAGAAGCTGCATTCTGGATCCATTTTGAAGACAAAGCCAGCACAACCCCTAATGGGTTGGATGTGGGTGTGAGAGGAAAAGAGCAGTTGAGGATGACGAAAACTTGAGCAGCTGGGAGGGTTGAGTTGATGTCAACTGTGATGGGGATGGCTGTTTGTGGGCAAGTCCTGATAGCATCACCATGGGAGAGGGCATATATCGAGAAAAGATCAAGGGCTGAACCTGGAGAGGTTCCTCTAGTGAGACATCTGGGAGAAGAGATGAAGGGGCAATGGTGACTGAGGAAGAGCCACCACAGAAGCAGGAGGAGACCCAAGGAGGTAAGGTGTCCCAGAAGGCCCAGAGCATACGCATCAAGGAGGAGAGAGTGACCAATTGTGCTAAATGTTGCTTCATCAATGAAGAGAACAGTTATTGGCCAATTGGATTTACCAACCCTAGAGAGTAGCTGTGGAAGTTCTTTTCTGGTTGCTTTGATTTTCTCGGGGAAGTGGGAAGCAAGGTCATGGATGAGTGTGAGGATGGAGAACGGGGGAACCACAGCTACAGATCTCCTTCCCAGATGCTCCAGTTAGTGAGCGCTGGGAGCAAACTTTTTGTGTCTTAATTCAATGGAGGTAATACCTCTCTCTTAGGGGTTGTCCTGGGGTGGAATCACCATGTTCGAGTTGACGTACATCCTATGGGAGGTGAGCGTCGTGGATAAGTTGGTTGGCAACTCTACAGACACTGGAGATGAAATAAAATTGAGAGTTAATAACCCAACCTCTAAGTTTAAACTTACAGTTTTTTTTAAAGTGAGGGACCTGCTGTCAGCCCTTTTTATCTTAATCCAAACTTGCTCTAACATGAGTGGTAAGGTTGGTGTCTTCATTATTAAGAAATAGGAAATAAAGAGCAGCACAGGTCTCCTTTATCACTAATCGGGCACAGAGGGATGAATGAGATCAACCATTCACTATAAGCAAAACCACAATTGTCTTAGACTTAATAAAAATGATAAGATATTTATAGCACATTAGTTTAAACCAAATTTGCTAATCTGATTTGATGGAAAGGAACTGTGTAAAAGATTAATATAATGGACGAGTGCCTCTAATATAATTGAAGACTCCTGGCTTTTCACGTCATATTAGTGACTTTCATGCTCTTTGTGCAATTCTCTGATGGAATTTGTGCCATCTGCAACACACGAATGACTTTCGTGTATCATGTTGTCTGAGGGACTCGTGGAATACAAAGACAGCTTTGCGTCCTTAGACATTGGCTCGGCATATTACCAAATGTTTTGTTTTCCCAAGTTGAGGAGGAAGTCACTCCGCAAAAGGCAGCGATTTTCCATTTTTTTTCTGCTACAAAGTTGATGCCCCCTCAGTGGCACAAGCCACTCGACCGTTGCTGCCACCCTTTACCAGCCGGGGATGTTCAACCACCTTGACCTCACAGCCTTTTTTTTACCTCACCTCCAATGCTCAGACCTGTGAATTTGTTAGCTTGGCTGTCAGGATTGTGATAAAACTTTTGGTCTCCGAAAGAGTGCTGTTAAAAAAAAAATCAAGTGTATTTATCCAAATAGGCATGAAATTTGTATTTGCAGAATTCAATGCAGTTGTTCAGCAGATGGCCTCCTGTCGCTAGCAGTGAGTCTGGCCCAAGAGGCATCCCCTGTGCCAAGGGTGCCTATCACTCGTTCCCTGTCTTGTCATCCTCTGCTCTGTCCCTCTGCCCAGGTCTTCCTGAGTTATCTCAGGTCCCCCAGGTATATCAAGGCATTTCGTCACTCTGTGGCTATGCCATGCACGTCTTCAGACTGGGACAGCCTCTTCCTGTGTCTCATGGTATCCCATCGCTTCCGGTCCTGCATCTCCAGGTGCTCTCTCCACCCTGTCTTTGCCATGGATCTAGACCATGGGTTTTGCCATGGTTGCGCTCTCTAGACGCCCCCCACCCCCCCCCCCCCCGCATTACTGTGACCTCATTATACTGCTAATTGCACTGAGCAACGATCACATGCATGCACATCTTTCAAGTAGGGAGCTACTTGAAGACAGGGGTCACGCCTTTCATCCCTGGATCCTTCTTTAGTTTTTGACACAATAAACGTTTAACGAGCAAGTAAGTGTATGGGCAAGTAGTAATGTCATGACTAAACTCCATCAACTTGGAAATTCCTTTCTCATTAATAATAAGTCAGCCTTGATCTGTGTGTATTTACCTAGACCAGTTTCTATGTTGTTCATTTAAAAATAATGAGAATTCATCAGCTTACCTATTTCTGTCATCCATCTATCTAGCTATCACCATCGTCTATCTATTTACCTATCATCTGTCTATGCATAAATTGTAGGTTCAGTCTGGCAGTTTTCTTGGTTTTTCTGCTAGTTGGAGATAAATGAAACACAACAAAATAATAAAAATGATTTTGAAGGCATGCTTCCCTGGTCTCTTTTCTCTCTTCATCTTCGAAAGGCCACTGTAATTAACATCTAGATTAATGGGTGCTGGTAACAAGGCACTGATAGGCAGTCCTTCTAAACAGATAATGAGACTCTTTCACTCCATGCTGATCTTTTGATAACTGTGTGATGAAAATAAAGTGGTTTAGCCTAGATTCAGTCCAAAGTAGCCTCCCTGTGACTGGCTGGGCTTTTAAATTCTGTTGGATATCTGAAACAAAGGTGTGGCTACCGTGAACGTGTACGCGTAAGACTGATAGAGTGTTTAAAAGCTTCTAAACAAATGGCAATTCACTGAGTGGTACACTGTAATATATGTTACATTTAGTGAGTGTGTCAAGATCTCGTGGACCGATTGTTTATTTGACTAGCTATTTTAGCAGAGGCTGACTGAAGGGAATTGCATGCACATAGATTGCATGCCAATAAAGACAGGGCATTCCTTGGAACAGATGGAAAGATTCTAAAAGGTGATTTGTATTGCATCTTAGATCAATTTCCCATGAGTATTCAAATCTGAAATTATAATGGGAATCAAGGTGAAAATACATTTGTTTTTCTGTATTTTGTTTTGCCTATAATTTCCTTGCTATTTTGACACATTCAGCTGTGTGGCACAGAAGAATGGTTAGCTCACTTTTGTCTCTGAAATAGAATCTTTTTTTCCCCCTCCTGAGCAGCTCCGTGAAGCTTTTAAATATGTAAAACTGAAAAAGGTATTACATAATTAAATAAAGCTGCCTTCTAGCTTCTCCTGAATTGGGCAAGAGAGGGAATCAAAAGAAATCAGAAACGAGGTTTGGCTTTTGTGTTTGCCTGCCTCAGGCAGACCACTCTTCTTCGTGTGAAGTTCTAGCATGAATGAAGGACGGAATGTTTGACTGCAAATTTATGGTGCTCTATGTGACAGCCTATTTTAGAAGGCTTGGGGTTTTGATAGTTTCTGGGACTAGTACTTGCTGCTGAAACAAGAGATCACTTTCCTTGGACAGACTGTAGTTTAATAGTATAACTTGGGAGCCAGCCACCTCCTGTTTTGCACTGCTCACTCTCATCGCCCCGCGATACGTAGAGAGGCAGTATTCCTGGGTGAGTGAGGCACTGTGGATCTTGATTGTATTAGGACACATCAAGGCTGGAAAAAATCAAGGTTCCGTGAAACACAACCAAGCTCCATGGGTACCTATCCTTTCTGAACTACATGGGGGTGAGATGAGGAGAAGGGCGGGTCTCATTTTATAAGGCGAAAGTTACAATTTCAAAAACATGCAAGTTGGAAGAATAAAGTATAAAGTCATGGTATTGACCCATATCTTCTCACTGGGTTTGCAGAGTGATTTCACATCATCTTAAACTGGTTTACCTGTTTGTCGGGTAATATTATGTCTCCTTTAAAGATGGAGAGGGGCGCCTGGGTGGCTCAGTCGGTTAAGCGGCCGACTTCAGCTCAGGTCATGATCTCACGGTCCGTGAGTTCGAGCCCCGCGTCGGGCTCTGTGCTGACAGCTCAGAGCCTGGAGCCCGTTTCAGATTCTGTGTCTCCCTCTTTCTCTGACCCTCCCCTGCTCATGCTCTGTCTCTCTCTGTCTCAAAAATAAATAAACGTTAAAAAAAAAAAAAAGATGGAGAAACAGATTCCAAGAAGACAAATGACTTACTGAGAATGACATGGTCATTAAGTATCAAAGATCAGAATTCAGAGTTGGGGCTTTTGATTCTTGATCAATGGTCCTTCTCTCCCGAATGTGTAAACATAAGTATATGTATAGATACATAACTCATTCTCCATTATTAATTTAATAACAATAATGGAGAATGGCAGATTTAAAAATGAAGGCCCCCAATGAGCCATACATCCCGTTTACTCATGCCCGATGTGAGTCCCCTCGTACCAGAAATCTGGACTGCCCAGTGTTACTAATGTTACTAATTTAAAGAGGAGGAAGCGATGAAATGGGACTTTGGAGGGAAGCTTCTAGAAAGACTTGCAGCTTTGTCCTTATTGCCGGGGAATCCTTCCTCTAGAGTAAGCCAGGCACCATGGAGGAGGTTTGACCACAGAGATTACCATGTTGGGAAGAAGCCCAGCGCATCAAGAGGCCACATGCTGATTCAGCCATGGAAGTGAAGAAGCCTCTAGAAAACTCACCCGTGCCACCATGGGGCAGCAACCACATGAGAGAGGCTCTGATCAACTCTAGCTGATCTAAGAACCATGAGAGATAACAATAAAGTGTTTGAAATCATTAGATAATGGGTTATTTGATAGGCAGAAGTAGGTAATTGGAAGAGTGATGTATAAACCTTTTCCTATTTTCCTTTGAAAACGCCATGAAATTTCTATTCTGTATGTTCTCAAACAAACATCAAAACCTAAGTGATCATTTTCCTGGTCTACGTTTTTGTTAAACCATTATTTTTTTACCCACAGAAGGTATATAATCTGAATATATTTCAGAACACATGGAGAACTGCTATAATTCCAAGTCCTGGTTTTCAGAGTATCAGTGTTGGGAACCCATTCTCCATAAACCTCTTGTATTCTCTGGACATCTTGTGAGCAAAGGCACTGACTACTTTTCAAAGGATATAGTATGGCAAACCGCTTTGGAGGATAGAGTGAGTATCTCCATCTGGAGCAGAGAAAGATTTTACCTTACTCTCCATCTTACAAGTTAGTTCACCATAGTATCATGGAGGCTGGAAATTTAACGGAGATAATGTTTTACTCTGGAGCAAACAGCAAATGAGCTCAGTGCCCAGTGTAAAAGATTCATGTTCTCTAAGCTGAGGGTTCCTTTTTTTGTCACACAGCCCCCAGTGCCTACAGGTGTCACCTTATTGTCTTTGTGTCACCTTGTGGGAATTGGAGCTCAGGGAATTGGTGGAAATGTCGAGACTGTTGCTGGTGTTGTGAGTAATGCACTGTCTTTCGCTCTGACCCGGGAGTCTCATGTCTTATTCTAGCATCCATGAAACGAAGGCAAATTAACTTGTGAGCTTGCAAGTGGGGGAAAATCTTGGACTCTTCCCAGTTCTTGAGAATCAGTTGAGATTGTTTGCCAAATCGGGTAAATGCAAAGCCAACTAATTTTCGGACTTTAAAATAATCTTGGAGATTATCTGGCTCAACTCAATCTCTCCTAGACCGTGTTCCATTGCACTTGATGGAAAATGAATGGAGGCTTGAATATTTGGTAATGTTAACGATACAAATGAATCCCTTGATTCATCCAGGTTGTTCTTCCTTTTTATCGCTCAGTAGTATTCCATGGTATGGACGTGCCACAATTCATTTCACCATTTAGCTACTGGAAGATGTTTGGATTGTTTCCCGTTGTTGGCTGTTATGGACATAGCCACCATAAACATCTTGTACAAGTTTTCGTACGAATGTAAGACTCCATTTCTCTGGCAAGAAGGCCTCAAGGTACCATGGCTGGGGTTTATGGTGGTTTCTTGTTCAGTTTTGAAAGAAACAAAATGTATTTGTCAGAATGATTGCAGTATTTTACGTTCCTAGAAGCAGGTGTATCTGTGATCTAGTTCTGTGTGTCCTTACTGAAATTTGGTGTTTTCACTATTTTTTATTTTAGCTGTTTTGGTAAATATGCAATAGTATCTCAGTGTGATTTTAACTTTTATTTCCCTAATGACAAATGATGTTGAATGATTTTAATTGTGCTTATTTGCCATCTGTATATCTTTGGGGAAATATCTGTCCATGTCTTTTGCCTATGTTCTAACTGGATTTTGTCCTTTGTTGAGTTTTGAGTTCTTTGACATCTATCTATCTATCTATCTATCTATCTATCTACTATCTATCTATGTACTCTAGATATTAGTTTTATGTGGGTATGGGGTTCGCAAATATTTTCTTCTAATCTATATGCTGTCTCATCCTCTTAAGAAGTCTTTTATGAGGAAAAGTTTTCAATTTTGATGAAGTCCTGTATATCAACTTTTTCTTTTAAAGATTGTGCTTTTGGTGTCAGAGCATAAGAAACTTTCCCTAGTCCTAGATCATGAAGACTTTTCTCTTACATTTTCCCAGAAGTTTTATAGTTTTCCATGTTACATATAAGGCTGTGATCTCTAAGTATCACAAAAATGTAACCATATTGGGAAACAAGGTCTTTAAGGAGGTAATTAAGTTAAAGTAAGGTTGTTAAAGTAGGGCCCTAATTCAATATGACAGGTTTTGTTATAAGAGGAAGAGACACCAAGGATGTGTGTGCACAGGGGGACAACCATGTGAAGAGGCAGTGAGAAGGTGGACATCTAAGTCAAAGAGAGACAACTTAGGAGAACCAATTCTGCTGACACCTTGATCTTAAACTTCCCGTCTCCAGAACCATGAGAAAACGAATTATGAATTTTTGTTGTTTAAGCCTTCTGGTCTGTTGTATTTTTTTTTTAATTTTTTTTTTAACGTTTATTTATTTTTGAGACAGAGAGAGACAGAGCATGAAGGGGGTAGGGTCAGAGAGACAGAGACACAGAATCTGAAACAGGCTCCAGGCTCTGAGCTGTCAGCACAGAGCCCGACGCGGGGCTCGAACTCACAGACCGCGAGATCATGACCCAAGCTGAAGTCTGCCGCTTAACCGACTGAGCCACCCAGGCGCCCCTGTTGTATTTTTTTTTTAAGGCAGCCCTAGAAAACTACTACACATGTCTGTCATTTTGGGGAGAATTATGCTTTTTATTTTTTTAAGTAGTCTCCACATGGGAGCAAGAGCTAACCGACTGAGCCATCCAGGCATCCCAGGAATTACACTTTAACCATGTTGAGGCTTCCAATCCATGAACATGATATGTCTCTCCATTTTATATATGTCTTCTCTTTCATCAGCATCTGTAGCTTTCAGCATGTAAGTCTTATATTTGTTTTATTAGATTTATATTTAAGTATTTAACTTTCTGATCAAATGGCTTTGTACTTTTAACTTCAGTTTCCAGTGTTTATTGCTAGCACATAGAAATAAAATTCTATATTGTTTTTGCATTTTACGATCTTACTTAGCTCACTTGTTAGTTCTCGAACTTTCTTGGGGGTAGATTCCTTGAGATTTTCTACACAGGCAACCATGTTTCTGCATATAGGGGTGGTTTTATTCCTTCTTCTGTGATCTATATACATGTTATTTTTTTTTTATTTTTTTTAACGTTTATTTATTTTTGAGACAGAGACACAGCATGAACGGGGGAGGGTCAGAGAGAGAGAGACACAGAATCCAAAACAGGCCCCAGGCTCTGAGCTGTCAGCACAGAGCCCGACGCGGGGCTCGAACTCACGAACCGCGAGATCATGACCTGAGCCGAAGTCGGACGCTTAACCGACTGAGCCACCCAGGCGCCCCTACATGTTATTTTTTAAATGCCATATTGCACTGGCTAGTTCTTACAGCATTATGTTGAATAGTGGTCAGGAGAATGGATCTCATTGCCTTATTCCCAATTTTAGACGAAAGTATTCAGTCTTTCACTCTTAAGTGTAATGTTAACTGTAGGTTAGTCCTATTTATTTTCTGAGATTTTTTTTCATTGAATTTTCTTAGATTTTTTCTGCATTAGTTGAAATGATTATGTCGCTTTTCTTCTGTATCCTGTTAATATGCTAAGTTACACCAATTGATTTTCAAATATTAAGCCATTCTTACATTCCTGTAATCAACACCACTTGTTTATGGTGTATGGTTACTTGTATATTGCTGAATTCTATTTGTTAATATTTTGTTAAGGATTTTTGCACCTATACTCAGAGAGGCATTGGCGTGTATTTTCTTTTCTTTCTTTCTTTTTTTTTTTTTATTGTTTCTGTCTGGATTTTGTATTGGGGTAATATTAGCTTCATAAAATGAATTGAGAAGTTCTTTTTGACTCCATTTTCCAGAGGAGATTATTCAGAATTAGTATTAATTCTTTTTTAAACATCTGGAAAAATTCTTCAGTGAAATCCTAAAAGCCTGGAGAGTTCTTTTTAGGGTGTTGCTTAAATTACAAATTCAATTTTTAAAAAAGTTATAGGTCTATTTAAATTACCTATTACATAGGTAAGTTGCAGTAATTTGCATTTTTTAAGAAATTGGGGTATTTTATCTAAATTGTCAAATGTATGTGTGCAGAGTTATTTTTAGTATACATTATTCTTTTCATGTTGTAGTTACTGCAGTGATATCCTGTTTCATTCCAAATACTGATAATCTGTGTCTTGTCTCTTTTTTCCTTGTCTTTCTTGCTAGAGGTTTGTCAGTCGTATTGATCTTTTCAGTGAGCCAGCTTTGTTCATTGATTTTTCTATAGTTTTCCTGTTTTCAATTTCATTGATTTCTGCTCTCTCACCTTTATCATTTCCTTCTTTGTGCTTGCTTTGGGTTTATTTTGCTCTTCTTTTCCTAGGTGATTGAGATGAAAGCTTATATTATTGACTTGAGACATTTCCTCTTTTCTAGTGCATGCAGTGAGGGCTATAAATTTTCCTCTGAGAACTGCTTTTACTTTATCTCACAAAGTTTGCTATATTTTATTTTACTCTATTTTTGTTTAATGTATTTTTTTAAATTTCCCTTGAGACTTCCTCTTTAATCCATGGTTATTTAGAAGTGCATTGTTTAGTTCCCAGGTGCTTGGAGATTTTCCTGCTATCTTTTTGTTATTGATTTCTAGTTTGAATCCCATGTCTTCAAAGAGCACATTCTGTATACTTTCAATCCTTTTAAATTTGTTGAGATTTGTTTTATTGCCCAAGACATATTCTATATTGGTATATTTTCGATTCTATGGACACTTGAGAAGAATGTACTGTCTACTGTCATCTGGTGGAATGTTCTATAAATGGCAATTATATCCTAGCGGTCAATGGCTTTGTTGAGTTCATCTATGTCCTTGCCAATTTTCTGCATAGTTTTATATCAGTTGTTGGAGAGAGGGATGTCGAAGTCTCTAATTTTTATTGTGGATTTGTCTACTTCTCTTTTCAGTTTTGCTACACATTTTTGAAACTGTTTTCTTTAGTACGTATACATTTAGGATTGCTATGTTATCTTGTTTGACTGACATTTTATTAGTATGTAATAATCCTCTGTCCCTTGCAATTATCCTTGCCCTCAAGTCCATTTTATCTGCTTTTAATGTATTCATTCCTGCTTTTTTTTGTTTAATATCTACATGGCATATATATTTTGCCTTCAACTTGCTTTCATTGTTATATTCAAAATGAATTTATTGTAGACAACATGTAGTTGGTCATGATAGGCTGAGAAATAGTCCCCAAGATATCCACATCTTAATCATAATTAAGATTACCTTACATGGCAAAAGCCATCTCGCAGATGTGATTACGTTAAGAATCTTGAGGTAGAAGATCACACTGGTTTATCAGGGAAGCTCTAAGTGTGATAATAATTGTCCTTACAAGAGGGAGGCAAAGGACAATTTGACATAGAGGAGAAAGTCACGTTATGGAAGCAGAGAGAGATTTGAAGATAATAGGATACTGGCTTTAAGGTGGAGAAGAAATTTATGACTTCAGGAACGCAGCTCTAGAAACTAGAACAAACAAGGAAATAGATTTTCCTCAAGAGCTTACAGAGGGAACACATTCTGCCAATAGTTTCGTCATGGCCCACTGAAACTCATTTTTCACCTCTGGCTTCCAGAGCTGGAAGAGAATAAATTTCTGTTGTTTTAAACCACACTAACTGTGTGTATCTTGTCACAGCAGCAATAGGAAGCTATTGCATTAATTAATATGTTATTAATACATTAATGAATACATTGATACATAATTTTCAATCTACCCTGTCATTTTAATTCGTTTCTTTTAATTGGTGTATTTAGACCATTTACATTTACTGTAATTTTAGATATGTTAAAGATTAAATCTGCCATTGTATTTTTTGTTTTTTATTTTGTTTTTATTTTTTATTTTCTCTGTTTACTTTTTTCTGTCTTTCTGGAGATTACTTGAATATTTTTTAGATTTCCGATTTTTATAGTGTTTTTGAGTATATCTCTTTCTATGTAGCTTTTTTTAGTGGTTGCTCTAGGTTTTACATTATGCATATATAACTTATCACAGATTACTAATCCTGTCATTTTACCAGTTCATGTAGGCTATAGAAATCTTATCTCCCTTTGCATTCCTTTACTTTCCCCATTTATTATGTAATATTCTTAAAAAAATTTTTTTTAAATGTTTATTTATATTTGAGAGACAGAGACAGAGACAGAGCACAGGCAGGGGAGGAACACAGAGAGAGGGAGACACAGAATCAGAAGCAGGCTCCAGGCTCTGAGCTGTCAGCACAGAGCCCAATGTGGGGCTCAAACTCATGAACCATGAAATCATGACCTGAGCTGAAGTTGGATGCTTAACCGACTGAGCCACCCAGGTGCCCCTCTTATGTAATATTTTTAAAATTTATAATATTCTTAAACATTGTTTAGGAAACTTAAAAAGAGGAGAAAGGTCTATTGTATTTACCTGTATTTTGCAAAATGTACCTAATTATATTTTGTTCTTTCCTGACATTCCAAAGTCCCTTTTATTTTTTCTTTTGCGTTAAGAATATTTCATTAGCCATTCATTTAGAAACACTTGGTTAACGACAAATATCTTACTTTTCCTTCATCTAAAATGTTTTGATTTTTCCTTAATTCCTGAAGAATATTTTTGCTCCATTTAGAATTCTGAGCTGACAGTTCTTTTCTTTCAGCATTGAAATATACGTACCACTTCCTTCTGAGCTCCATGGTTTCTATTGAAAAATCTGCCTCAAAATTGCCTAAAAGTTTTTCAGGTCATTTGGCTAGAGATGGTAGGTTCTTGTTGAGGGTTTTGTCAGTACCTACTGGATTTCCATATCGGTAGCCTCTTCAGCTCCAAGTATGGGATATGTGGAGCAAAAAGAAAAATTCAGGGATCTCGCCGTCATGTCTTTCTTCTGGTCCTAAGGTCCCTTGCCATTCTGTGTTCTTCTTTCCAACTTTCAGAGTCTTCTTATGTTTCTTTTATATATAACATCTGGAATGGGGGTACCTTGCAGGACTGAGTCTTTAACCTGAGGGGTCTGCATTTACTCTGGATAATTAGTGAATTGAATTGAATCAATGGACACCCAATCAGTGTTGGTGGAAGGCAACGCAACAAATATTGGTGTCTGAAAAATCTCCACACATTTGGTGTCAGAAGTGGTTTCAGAAAAAAAAATCACAGATGAATAATCATACTTTTGAAAAATAAATTTTGCAACCTTAAAGAAAACGATAATGAAAGCATGTAAGAGATAGCTGAAGAGAATATTTTTGAAAAAAAAGAAAGCTTACTCCAAGAAACAGAGGTAGAATTTGGGTGACGAGAGCAATTTTAAAATGATAGTTCCTACAAAATAGGAGATGAATGATGAGAGAATAAGAAAATATTGAAACAAAAAGTGATTTCATTGAGATGAAGAAAATATTTAGAACAATTTCTTTTTTTTTTTAATTTTTTAAAAGTTTATTTATTTATTTATTTATTTTTTTATTATATGAAATTTATTGTCAAATTGGTTTCCATACAACACCCAGTGCTCATCCCAAAAGGTGCCCTCCTCAATACCCATCACCCACCCTCTCCTCCCTCCCACCCCCCATCAACCCTCAGTTTGTTCTCAGTTTTTAACATAGAACAATTTCTGCCATAGCAAAATGTAGAAGAGCTAAAGAAATTGATATGGCAGAAAATTGATCAGTCTTATGGAAGATGAATTTGGGAGAATCTCTCAGAATACAGAGGTAAAGAACCATATGAAAATGCATGTGGAGGCAAGGCAATGAAAAACCAATTTCTGCATAAAAAGAGTGGCCAAAAAATACAAGAGTGAACCAGAACAGAAGAATTGGGAGAGAAGCATTATTAAAAGTTATAATTGGAAAACAAATGTAATTTTTGCCACGCAGACATTTCCCCCAAATGAAACAAAACACAGAACCCCCCAAAGTGAATCAAATGATAACACTGGAATTATAACAATTGGAAAAGGCATAGGAAGTTTAAAGGGCTTACACATCATCCTTTTTGTCTGTTAATCACCTTGATTAAAAAGGCTCACTAGGCAAGCAAACACCAAAAGTAACAAATACCTTGCTGAAAAAATTGAATTTTAAGGCTATAGACATCACTCAAGTAGGGAAAACTATAAGATAGGGTCAAAAAGTAGTTTTAAAACACTAATCATCTCAGGCCGGCCATATTGTTGTACAAAAGTTAGATACCAGAAAATCATAGGGTTTTGTCTGTAGAGCTTGGGGAGAAAGTGATATGAGGCCCAAATTCTATACCAACAAGACTGTGCTTATGAGTGAAAGGAACAAAAAGACATTACCAGATGTAGAAGCGACCTAGGAGGGGGTCTATCAATGTTTCATTTCTGAAAAAAATATTTAAAGATATAATAAAGTTAACCAAGCCATCAAACATATAATAAATTTTGAAACTTCTGAATTGGGAAGTCGTAGCGTAAAAAAACCTGTAGTGAACATAATTTAAACAAATGATTAAGTAGCAATTGTTGCAATTTTGAGGATAGGGAGACTACACGTGTTATAAAGCTCGAAAGAATAAGAGATGGAATAATAGAGTGATAATAAATTAGGATAAACATTTCAGACAAAAATGTGTGAAATGGTGGGAGAGGCTGTGGGAAGTCCACTGGTGATGTTAACAGTGTCCTTTCTTTCTTTCTTTCTTTCTTTCTGTTTTCTTTCTTCTTTCTTTCTTTCTTTCTTCTTTCTTTCTTTCTTTCTTTCTGTTTTCTTTCTTCTTTCTTTCTTTCTTTCTTTCTTATTTCTTTCTTTCTTTTCTTTCTTCTTTCTTTCTTTCTTTCTTTCTTTCTTTCTTCTTTCCTTCTTTCCTTTCCTCTTTCTTTTCTTCCTGGGAGAATATAAGCTGAGTGTAGCTGAAAGTGGAAAAAAGCTGGGGCGTCTGGGTGGCTCAGTCGGTTGACCGACCGACTTCGGCTCAGGTCATGATCTCATGGCCTGTGAGTTCGAGCCCCACGTCGGGCTCTGTGCTGACAGCTCAGAGCCTGGAGCCTGCTTTGGATTTTGTGTCTCCCTTGCTCTCTGCCCTCCCCCCGCTCATGCTCTGTCTCTCTCTCTCTCTCTGTCTCTCTGTGAAGAATAAATAAACATTAAAAAAATTGAAAAAATTAAAAAATTAAAAAAATTGAAAGTGGAAAAAAGCGGAGAGATAATATCCAACATGCTGAATCAAAAGAAAGCAGAATGCTGTTAGTTAGAAATACCAAAAACCCCACACTGGATACAATGAAAAGACTTTAAAAGAGTTTGCTCTGGACTGAAAAGTGGGTAGGTATGTCAGGGTAATATGGTTATGGTTTTTATAAGCTTTTATCACCATAGATCTTTTATATATGATGTATAGGTAGTAATCAGGTAAAAAATATTTTAAGCTAATAACAGCAAAATGTTGACCAAATATTAAAAGTAGTGTTATAAATTTAAGTTGATAAACAAAAACAGGCTATAAGCATGGAGATGTCATGGTCGTTCTTTTCTTCCTGCCTATTAAAGCACAAATAAAATGAGAGAAAAAGAAAGGATACAGTGATAATAGGCCTGGAAATTAAGAGTCTATAATTTGTGTATCTTTGTTTTTGTGTGTGTGTTTTATTTTATTTATTTTATTTTTCATTTTTTATTTTATTTTTTTTTTATGAAATTTGTCGTCAAATTGGTTTCCATACAACACCCAGTGCTCTTTGAATTAAATTTCTACTAACTTAGCTATGGGAGAAGGTAAATTTTAAAATCTCTAGTGGCCCATGCATAAACTCGAGAAACACAGAGAGAAAGGAAGTAAGTTGACAACTAGCTCCATGTTCAACAATAATCCCAGTGTCTACAAGGTTGAGCCATGCTTTGCCCCTAGTATTTCTCTGCCGGATAAATATCCAGGATTACATACTGGGATGCAATGTCAAGAAGAACACTGGGTAGAGTATATATGCTGTAAGGATTTTTGAGAATATGATTTTTAAAAAAAATTTTTTTTAACGTTTGTTTATTTTTGAGACAGAGACAGAGCTTGAACGGGAGAGGGTCAGAGAGAGAGCGAGACACAGAATCTGAAACAGGCTCCAGGCTCTGAGCTGTCAGTACAGAGCCCGACGCGGGGCTCGAACCCATGGACCGCGAGATCATGACCTGAGCCGAAGTCAGACGCCCAACTGACTGAGCCACCCAGGCGCCCCGAGAATATGATTTTTAATGCATGCTTCAGGGCCAAAGAAAAGCTCTGAATACTTCACAAGTACTTAGAAATATATTCACCTCCTTGTAGACAGAAAAATTAATTGTGAATTACTCTACCTCAGTCTATCAGAATCACAGAAGATAATCACCTGGAATTATCACTAGCCTGTGGCTCTTCTTTCTTGCCTTTTTCTTTTCAATTGAGGTATTACTGATGTACATTAATTACTTCAGGTGAGCAGCATAATAATTTGATATTTGTACATATTGCAAAATGACTACTGCAAAGAGTCTAGTTAACATTGGTTCCCATACCTAGCTATAGTTGTGTGTATATGTGTATGTGAGATAAGGACGCTTAAAATCTACTCTTTTGGCAGCTTTCCAGTATGCAGTAAAATATTATTATTATTTAAAAAAAATTTTTTTAAATGTTTATTTATTTTTGAGAGAGAGAGAGAGAGAGAGTGCAAGAAGGGGAGGGGCAGAGAGAAAGGGAGACACAGAATCTGAAGCAGGCTCCAGGCACTGAGCTGTTAGCACAGAGCCCGATGCGGGGCTCAAACTCGTGAACCGCGAAATCATGACCTGAGCTGAAGTCGGTCGCTCAACCGACTGAGCCACCCAGGCGCCCCCCTCAATAAAATATTATTAACTATAGTCATCATGCTGTACATCTCCATGACTTATATGTATTGTGTAACTGGAAGTTTGTATCTTTTGACCTCTCCACCCATTTTTTTTTTAAAAATCATGTTTTAATAAGAATAAAATCTCCATTAAAGGTTAAAAATTCAACTATATGTCGCTTATAAGAGGTATACCTAAAAGAAAGTAATAAAGTTGGAAGTTAAAAATGGTCAGAGGCATACCAAAGATAGACATATATTACGAGACAACGTAGTATTTAGGTACGCTCTAACGTGAAATGTTAACTATTACAAACCTTAGTGTGAAAAATAAGATGCTCCTGAAATATATAAAGAAAAAATTATTAACAACTGAAAGAGAAATGGAGAAAATACAAGAGTGGAGGGGGGTGGCACCTGGGTGACTCAGTCAGTTAAGTGTCTGATTCTTGACTTCAGCTCAGGTCATGATCTCACGGTTTGTGTGTTCGAGCCCCACGCCGGGCTCTGAACTGATAGTTTACAGCCTGCTTGGGATTCTCTCTCCCTTTCTCTCTGCCCCTCCCCTGCTCACTCTCTCTCTCCGCCCCCCTTCAAAATAAATAAATAAATTAAAAAAAAATAAAAGACTAGAAAGGGATTTTGATGTACCTGTTTTTCTATCTTTTCCAAATGAAAAGCCTATAAAACAGGTATAACATGTAAATAAAGAAAAACCAAAATAAATACAAATTAAAAATTAATTTTAAAAACATAATAGTATAGCTAATTATCTCTCACAACTATGCAATAAAATTTATAATAAAAATAAAACCATAAAACCTATTCTATTTAGCTCCTTAAAAACTTTAGCAGAACACAATTGAATGGGGTGCATAATACCTTCAAATAGTTATGGTGACGTTATTACATATCATTTCTTTTACGTGACATGGTCAAAATTGTACTCAGATGAAACTTCACAGTTTTAATACCTTTATGTAAATACAAAACTGCAAATGCATAAATAAATAATGCATAAGAATTAGTACACATAGAACATTTGATATTCATTTTATATATAATATATTTATCATTTATTTTAATATTATACAAGAATTAATATACATATTATACATAAATAATATATAAGAAGATTAAAGAACCACAGGAGAATATGTGTACAACTTGATACTAATATATTTTACATACTGGACAAAGTAGATGTTTCTCTAGGGTGCAAATTATAAAAATATATTCAATGAGAAGTAGAATTATTGAGTAGATCAGAACCTGTGGGGGGAAAAATAGAATAAGCTAGGTTTGGGCCCCCCAATTTCCCTTCCAAACTGCAAGGAACAATTATTTCCAAGTTCACGTAAACTGTTATCTAGAATAAAAATGAAACCAATTTTATTAATTCTATTCATCAAGGTAGCATAACCTTGATATGACAGGTGCCAAAAATTGGACAAAAAAAGAGAAAACGGTAAATCTGTGTCGCATTTAAGTGTTAATACAAAATCCCTGAATAAATGAATGAATTCTTAGAATGAATTCAGCAGGATTTTGAGATTTCATCCACCCCTACAGATTCAGGTTTCATTTAGGATGGTAAGAGTGTCTCCAAACGTATCGGTATAATTCATCGTATCTATAGAACAAGAAGCAACGTTATCTTATCAGAGCTAATGATCCCCTGCATGATGAATGCAAAATTCATCCTCTGTTCTTGATTAAAGCAACGTGTAGCAAGATGGACATAGAATATGTTAACCCCCCCAAAACAGCCTCATGTTCTGTGGTGAAGTAGTGAAAAGTATTTCTTTAAATGCGGGACAGGGCAAGGTTACCCACCATTACCATTGTTATTTATTTTTCCGAAAGAGCCAGCAAATGCCATTAGACAAGAAATCAAAATATGCCATGTAAATACTGAGAAAGGAGAAATAAAATGATTATTTGTAGATGGTAGGAGTACGGACTTACAAAATAGAAAGGAGTCAACTTCACAGCTGTCAGAAATAGTAAGAAAATGGTAAGAAAAGAAAAATAAAATGTGAAAACTCTCTCCCAGAATTACGAAAAGTAATTACGGCACAAAAATCCTATCTCTAGCAATATGCTTGGGAAGACTTGACTTACATGAGAAACTAAAATTCTATTGACTGACATGATAAAAAAAGGCTCGCATAAATGAAGAGATTGCAGCACTCTTGGATGGCAAGACTCGGTAATGATAAAGACATTAACATTCTCCAAAGTAGAAAAAAATAGACTTAATAAAATTTCAATAAAACCACAAGGAGGATTTGGAACGTAACATTGTTTTAAATAATCCACTAGGAAGACTAAACACTCTGGAAGGCTCGGGGAGTTTTTTTTTTTTTTTTTAATTTTTTTTTTTCAACGTTTATTTATTTTTGGGACAGAGAGAGACAGAGCATGAACGGGGGAGGGGCAGAGAGAGGGAGACACAGAATCGGAAACAGGCTCCAGGCTCTGAGCCATCAGCCCAGAGCCCGACGCGGGGCTCGAACTCACGGACCGCGAGATCGTGACCTGGCTGAAGTCGGACGCTTAACCGACTACGCCACCCAGGCGCCCCAAGGGGGAGTTTTGAAAATAGAAATGAGAAAAGATTTGCCCTAACAGATACTGTGCTATAAAGCTGCCGGCATTATGACACTAGGACAAGAGTCAGACTTGTTGGAACACAATGTGAAAAGAAAGCAGAGATGAATATATACGTGACCGTGGGTAGGGGAGCCTCTCGTGGCATTACCCTGGCAACAGTAAGTATGAGGGGATAACGAACGCATTTTACAATATCATAATAAACAAAACCTAAGCAACCCCCACCCTCAGTGTCATAATAACTAACATATAGACACCTGACATATGTCATAATAACTAATAACATAATAACTAACGCAGTCAAATAAATTTGAAAGATAGATGGCAGACAACCAAATTGATGAACACTCTTATTAAATAGTAAAGGTTAACCTTCTGAATACATAAAAGAGCTTTTCTACAGCAGTAAGAAAAATAGGCAAACATCCCAACAGACATGTTGCGAAAATCTCACGGAAGAAAAAAAATGGGTGAAAAATTTCAGACCGAAGAAATCAACGAATGCAAATAAAAGCATACAGTTTATGCCAGACTTATGAAATGAATAAGAATAATCAGCATTTCTCGTCGTCGGGAAAATGGACATTTTCTCCTCCGTGGTTGTGAGGAATACGAACTGGTACAACCTTTCCGCGGAGAAATGGACGTATACGCATGGGCGTGTGTGTAGATATAGCAAGCACTCTAAACACGTATCTTCCTTTGATCCAACAATTTCGTCTGTAAGATTTCCTAAGGGAAAAAAGTAAATAATCTGGTTCCTTTAGAGATACTAATGACCTTTGTTTCCCAGGCCTTTTTTTCCTTAGCATTTCAAGCAAATTTATTTCTTGTCATAGCATCAGAACAATTCTGAGTGACATTTTCTCCTTCACCGTTGTTTCATGGGCTGTAAATTCTAATCCACGCGGCTCAAAAGCCACGGTTCATAATTTTCAAACATTTTCAGTGATGTTCCTCGAACGAAGAAAACAAACTTCAAGATGATATAGATATCTCTATAGATATCTCTATAGATATCTCTATATCTATATCTATATCTATATCTATATCTATATCTATATCTATATCTATATCTATATCTATACACTCCAGGAAGAATCTAAAACTTTTCAGTCTAATACAGAAAGTCTATTATAAGATATAGGAGGACATGACCCGGGTTTTAATTTGAGTTAAAAACAAACAAACAAACTAAACTGAACTAGAAGAAAAACAAACCATTCGTTGTGATTTAATTCGGCAGGAGGACTGGAGTATTGGTAAGTGTTTGGGGTGGGGGTGGGGCGCTCACACCATCTTTTCTTAGTTCTGATGTCAAGCGGGCGCGTTCTAGGGAAGGGTCTTAGCCAAGGAGAAGGCAGAAAATCACAGAAGTGGCACCGGGGACACGAAGCACCAGGAGTTGCAAGATTTTGAGTGACACTTGTAATCTGTTTCGTGGTGAGAGAATTGTGGAGGCCCACGTTGTGGTCTGTGGGAAGCGAAAATGCCATACGATGCGGGAGCGCTATGTCACTGACAGTGTAATATTAATTTATTGCAAGTAAGCAGCCATTACCGGGATTCATAAAAGGGGATAATTAATGGTATTGTTCGCTTTTTAAAAAATTGGAAAATAAATGGCCATTTACTAGTTGTTTTGAAATGCTAATGAATTATGGTGGGATCATTTCCAGTGAGTCAAGTTTACATCCCCAGAAGCTAGTTTTGCACATACGGTTCAGAACCCAAGTCAATAGGGCTCGTGCGCAGATCTTTTCAAAATGTATTAAATGGAAATGGAAAGTTGTTCACTCAAGAGATTTCCTTCACCTTCTCAGCCAGGGCTCATCACAGGGCAAGGTGAGCATGAATCCCCTGGGAACATCATTTTTCAGTTTTTTTTTTTTTTTTTTTAAGGAACCTAGTCCATGTTGGAAAAAATATTGACAGGATGGTCTATAAATTGGGGGTGGGAGGGAAAGAAAGAATCAAAGAGAATCAAAGAGGGAAAAAAAAGAATGAAAGCAGAAAGGGTTAGTCTCCCTTTTCCTCCATCCCCTGTCATTGTCTGTCCTTCCTTCCCACCTCCCGGCCCTCCCCACTGATGCAGACAAAGGGACCAGTCGAAGCTCCTCCTGGAGCAGCTGATCCCAAGGAAGCAGGAGGGCCGGGGGAGCCCCCACAGCGGGCACATCTGTCACTCAAGAAGTGTCGCCTGCCTCGGCCTGTCCGGTGCAAAATCAGAATGGGAAATGCACTGGTTCAGAATGGTACAGAGACAGACTGCTAGGTGACTGAGTGAGACCTAGGCCAGTCTGGGAAGGGGGTGCAGGCCTGTCCCGCTAACTCCTTTAAAGAGAGCTTTCATTGCTAACAGAAGAGCTTCCATGGCGAATGTGTGCCTGCATATAGACGCAGAGGCTTGCACACATCCCCAACCCCCATCCCCTTAATCCCTTCTCTCACCTGTTTTGGACCTATTTCCCCCAGTTCACATATAAGAATACTAGCTTTTGTGCAAACCTGTCTTCTCGTGCCAAGGCCTCACTGTTCACCACTGGAGAATCGAAATAAACAGCCTTGTCCCACCCCCACTCTGGCTCAGTAAAACCAATTACCAATTGAGCACAAAAGTGCCCAGTGGAAAACAAATAAACAAACAAAAAAACCCTCAAACCTTGGAGCAGTCCCACGTTCGTTTGGGAGGGCAGCAAAGGCTTTGATTTGCAAAGGCCCAGAGCTGAAGAGATTCTTTCTTTCTTTCTTTCTTTCTTTCTTTCTTTCTTTCTTTCTTTCTTTCTTTCTTTCTTTCTTTTCTTTCTTCCTTTTTAAATTAGCAAAGGCACACTGCTCCCTGGGAACAGAGAGGATGCCGGGAGCCCCTGGGACACTGGGCCACCTCCCTCACTTCCGTGGCGAAAGGCAAAAGCTGCTTTAATTGTCAAAGTTTATTTTTTCACAGCAGACTTTAGAGGAAGACCCTTGGCAATCCGCACTTTGAAGATTTATACACGGCAGTTACCAACTCGACTTTTATACATTTGAAATAAAAATAGCTCAGCAGCAATTTGCTTCTTTTTGACTCTTGTTTTAAAACTCATTTCTCTCCTACCTTTGAAGTGCAGAGAACTCTCTTAGTCACCAGCCTTTTTGGATGGCAAAATGTTAATCATAAGAATTTATTTTCTGTGCTAACAAATGTTTTCCTCGGAGACTTTTTTTTTTTTTTTTTTTTATCATTTAGACAGAACTTTTTAAAACGATATAAATTAAATCAGATTGTTGGGAAATTTCCCTGGGGAATAACATCTTCATTTATAAGATTCTCCTGATCACTGCAATGCTCGAAGAGCCCCCCCCGCGCCCCAACCAGTTCCTGCCGAGAGCAGAAAATACTTACCACTAAGACATTAAGTCAAAGAGTATTTCCTTCCAGGGAGATCTTACCCCAGCGCCCTAAGAGGCAAATTATAATTATAGTAATCAGGTGACAAATTGAAAACCAAACCCAAAACAGCCTCTGTACTTTTAGGCATGTCTCCATTCTGCCCAAAGTTTCTTCCAGTTGCATACGAAAGATTATGAGGCGTTTCTCCGGAGCTCTGATCAGCAGATTTGATATGTGGATTTAGATCAATTTTTTCTTATGGCAAATCTATATGTTATTCTCCGTCTTCATTTGGTGCTATTTGCTGAGTGGCTGTTACTCAGGGGCAAAGGTCGCTCTCTGGCGGCTGAAGCAGCCAGGCAATCTTTTACTCCTCACGAGAGGAGTGTGAGATATTAAATCACACTTGACGTACCTGAGGCACAGTAACTTCATCCATATTTTATCTGCTGTAAATTTAATACCACAGCACTTTTTAGGGTGATGTATTTATTAACTGGCTGGGGATGAGCAGTACAGAAATTCAGTTTGTTCAGGAAAATAAAATGAAGACAGTCTGACAAGTTTATGAAGTAAGCACAATGGCTATTTATTACTTTTTAAACACACGGTTTGCTGAAATGTCTTTAGCAGTGTTTGTTCAATAAATGCATAATGCTTTCTAAATCATCTCCGGTTATTTTTTTTTTCCTTTGAATTTTAATAAAGTCTTTTTCTCTTAAAGCAACCGACCTGCTGGCCCCCACTGCTCGTGGCCTTGGTTTTGGACGGCTTACCCTGGGGCTCTTCAGGGAGAGAACCACAGCTTCGTTCTGCATGGACCGCCCTGTGGAATTGTGGGAAATGGAATCGCATTTAGACCTGCTACAGCCAGTCTCCTGCCCCATAAGTCAGGTGCTAAAGTATTGCAGAGTGACACTTACCAAGAGCACTGCTGTTCTGAATTATTTTTGCCGAACTTTTCAGCCTTTCTTTTCATCTTTTCTTTCTTTCCTCCCAGCCTCGCTCCTTTCCTTCCTTCCTTCCTTCCTTCCTTCCTTCCTTCCTTCCTTCTTTCCTTCCTTCCTTCCTTCCTTCCTTCTTTCCTTCCTTCCTTCTTTCCTTCCTTCCTTCCTTCCTTCCTTCCTTCCTTCTTTCCTTCCTTCCTTCCTTCCTTCCTTCTTTCCTTCCTTCCTTCTTTCCTTCCTTCCTTCCTTCCTTCCTTCCTTCCTTCTTTCCTTCCTTCCTTCCTTCCTTCCTTCCTTCCTTCCTTCCTTCTTTCCTTCCTTCCTTCTTTCCTTCCTTCCTTCCTTCCTTCCTTCCTTCCTTCTTTCCTTCCTTCCTTCCTTCCTTCCTTCCTTCTTTCCTTCCTTCCTTCTTTCCTTCCTTCCTTCCTTCCTTCCTTCCTTCCTTCCTTCCTTCTTTCCTTCCTTCCTTCTTTCCTTCCTTCCTTCCTTCCTTCCTTCCTTCCTTCTTTCCTTCCTTCCTTCCTTCCTTCCTTCCTTCCTTCCTTCCTTCTTTCCTTCCTTCCTTCCTTCCTTCTTCCCTTCCTTCCTTCCTTCCTTCCTTCCTTCCTTCTTTCCTTCCTTCCTTCTTTCCTTCCTTCCTTCTTTCCTTCCTTCCTTCCTTCCTTCCTTCCTTCCTTCCTTCCTCTTTCCTCCCAGCCTCCCTCCCTCTTTCTTTCCTTCTCTCTTTCTCTTTCTCTCTCCTTTCAACACTCTCCATGTTCCACAGCATGTGTGTTCCTAAATTCTTCTCTTACCTGTGCACAGAATACAGGCTTTGCTCTTGTGAGCCACAGGCCCACCCTCCTTGCCCTTTCTCTGTCTGGTGTCATGAGAAGTCCGCTCTTCACCGAAAGGGAGAATGACGTCTCTCTGTGGGTCTGTGGAATCATTAAGTCTGATGAACTTTCGTTTCCTTCCCTTTCACGAAAGATAAAATCTTGAGGACTTGGGCCAAGCCGAGCTTCTGTTGAGTTCTAGCGAGAGGGAACAGCGTTCTTGTGGTTAGAAAAGTTGCTTTCCTCTTTTCATTTGTGGATCCTTTTCTTTGGTGCCCAGGTGGTCACCCGCCTGCAGCCGATATCTCTAAAGGAACCAAGAAGGCTCTCTACTTCACCACTGGGATTATGCTGAAGTGTCCTGACTCCATAAAACGGGACCAGAACAGCGGTTCTGGAAGCGTGTTTCGGACCACCAGCAGCCGCACGCCTTGGGAACTTGTTGGATGGGCCCATTCTCTGGCCCTACCCACTAAATCAGGAGGGAGGGGGAGGGTGTGTGTGTGTTGGGGGGGGGGGTATGGGGGGGACACGGGTCCAGGGTTTCACAAGCCTCCCAGGTGTTGCTGATGACTGTGCAAGGGTGAGACTCACTGGACTCAAGTCTTGAAGAACCGCAATGCGATATCCGTGTCCTTGATTTGCCCCCCACCCCCACCGCCCCAATATAGCAGACTTCTGGGAGGCTCTGCCATCTCATGATCCTTGGGGAGTGAGCACAAATTTGACTGCCGTTGGAAATACTGCTCTGACAAAGTACATTCCAACGCCAGATACAAATACTGTTTTGGATTACTCAGTATATTTAGAATCGTCTCTTGGCATGGCTTATTGTAAGATGACTCAGTCCTGTTTCAGGAAGGGGATGGGCAAGAAAACTGATATCAGTACATCTCTTTAAAAGTTACCTCCGAACAATTTTTTTTTTTTTTTTAATGCAGTGATGATGTGCTCATTGACACCCTTTTGGTCTTCATAAAGCGTTTTCTCCTATAAATACGATCTGACGATTCTCAGGGCATATTTCAATTCAATGGGGTATGCACCGTCTCCTTCCTGACCCCCCACCCCCACCCCCCATGGTATGATTTAAAAATAAACAGAACACGTAAATCGGGAATGCTTCAAACTTCTCTTTTATCATCATTTAAAAATATATTAGCTCTTTTTACCTTCCTAAGTGCATCATTCCAAACCGCATTTTGATTTTTTCCTTGATGTTTGTCCTCTCTGCAGCACTGGAGAACGCAAATCTCCAGATCACACTGCTGCCTCCGACTGAGTGTATCCAATCAAATTATTGGAACGGGTAGCTTTGAATCTTACACTCTGAGGGAGCTGGTTGCGTCATAGTCGATGTGTCAAGACAATAAGGTTACTATAGTACTGGGAATTCACGGAAGAACCCGAATTCACCTCCAAAATTTTGGGCTCCATCTGGGTTTCACAGTTTAGAACTTAGCTGGAGCTAGAATCTGGTGTCTGACCTGAATTGTTTCTTTTAACTATAAAATGTGTTTGTCTTAAGAAGGTCACATTGAAAGGAAGGGAAACACACCGTGATCCGACCAGAGAGAAATGAAATGAGTTTCCAGAACCTAAACCTCTGAGATCTGTTGGTCCCTTTTATTCCAGGCTGACAACCAAGCATTCTTTAATAACCACAACAGCACTGTGAGAGCTTTTACGTGTATACATATTACACATCTTACATATTACCCCATCTTTATAATTCTGAACTCCAGCAAAGGAAGGCAGAAGGGGGAAATCTACTCGTTAGGGTGGCCTGTTATATAAAGCAGTTTTGTTTTCCATACGGCTGATTGTGATGCGATTGTGGCTCATGAAATCAATTGTGTTGGTCATGATCTGCATTAAGAAATTAAATTGCAGAAACTAGACTAAACTAAAATGGAACGCTATAGAAAATAACAGAATACATTCTGGTGTATAGTGAGGTTAAGTCTTATTTTCAGAAAATGTCTTAGTAGAAGTGTATATATGAGTGTTTGTAAAAACACTGGCAATAAGAGTATTGTACAGTTATACTTAGTGGGTTTTTTTATTAGTGATTTGTCTGCACCTTTTTGCCTTTCACAACAACAGCAAAACCATAACAAAGCCCCCCAAAACAAATTCAGACTAGAGGTTGCTGGAAGGAGAGGGGTCTGTCTAGGCAGGGTTTAAGCACAAAGCTTAAGACTAGTCTGCCGATAGATACCTCGACTCGTTCGTTCATTTGAGAACCTTGAGGAAATTAATAAAAATTCTCTATGCCTCGACTTCCTTATCTGTGAAATGCCACTCACAATAGAACCTATCTCTTAAATTATTATGAGGATTAAATCGGCTAATACATGTGCTTCGAATAGTATAAGTACCACATACAATGTTAGCTATTCATGTAAATATTATCTACATTCAATGTATGCCAACTGTGGATAAGACACAGTGCTAGGTTCATGGGGTATCCAAAATGGTCATCCATTTTAATCAATGACCCCTCATAGAAGGGCCATTCAGATAACGTTTCTTAAATTTTTTTTTTTAATGTTTCTTTATTTCTGATAGAGAGAGGGAGAGAGAAAGCATGAGCGGGGGAGGAGCAGAGAGAGGGCAACACAGAATCCAAAGCAAGCTCCAGGCTCTGAGCTGTCAGCACAGAGCCCGACTCGGGGCTTGAACCCGCAAACTGTGAGATCATGACCTGAGATGAAGTTGGACGCTTAACCGACTGAGCTACCCATGCGCCCCCAGATAAAGTTTCTATATATTACCTTGGACATAAGTCAAAATGAAGGGGATGCCATCCATATTTGTTCATTGAAGAATATCTATCTATCTATCTATCATCTATCTATCATCTATCTATGTATTCTGGGAAAAAGAAAGAAAGGTCAAGACTTTTGACTTTAACGGATATTAAGAATATGCCAGCCTTGCCAAACTGGGTGACCTTTCTCAAGACTTCACCTTGTACCATGATCTTCATCTGTGAAATGGAGATTTGGGCTATTACTTCCAACGTCTCCTCTGCTGTGGACTGAATTGTGTCCCCTAAAATTCATATGCTGACGTCCAAACTTCGGTGCGACTATATTTGAAGACAGGGTTTTTCAGAGGTAAATAAGGTTAAACTAGGTCATCAGGGGGGACCCTAATTCTTCAGGATTGGTGTTCGTCCAAAGAGGAAGAAATGGGACAGATCCTTCTCTCTCTGTCTCCACGCACACAGAGGAAAGGCCATGTGAGGACACAGAGAGAAGGCACCCGCTTGAAAGCCAGGAAGAGCAGTCTCAAGGGAAATCGAGTTGGTTGGAACCTTGATCTTAAACTTCCAGCTTCCAAAACTGTGAGAAAATAAATGTCTGTTGTTTAAGCCACCCAGTTTGTGGTATTTTGCATGGCAGCCCCAGCTGACTAAGACAACATCTGACTCTGAGGTTTTAAATGGCTGCAAACATGTGGCAATGGGCAGTTTCTACCCTCTCTCTTTCCCTGACTGTCTCAGTTCCGTGACTTGAGAGTCCTCCTTCTGGGATGGGAGTTGGTCCAGAAACACACGCCTGGGCCTTTGTGTAAGTGGAAATGCACAGTCTTTTAGGATGGAATAATTCTCTCACTGACTTCTGTACCCTGACGCTCCCCTCTAACTAACTGGTAAAGTCAAGGCTTTAGGGATATAAAAATTTGCTTTTTCCACAAAACGAATGGCCGAGGAGAATTTCAGTGAACTTTATAGACTCGTAGTTCTCAAGACAAGACAATGCCTGTGCTGGGTTTACTATTGTTTCCCCCAAATCCACATCCTGGAATCTGTGAATGTGACCTTGTTTCAGAGATCCTCTGGGAAGGATAGCTGAAATAAATTTAAGATGAGGCCATACGGGGACCTAAAAGTAAGTTATAAGAAGAGGGCCGTTTGGTCACAGATGTACAGGGGAGAATGCCACATGAAGACAGAGGCTGAGATTGGAATGATTTTTTTGTTGTTGCTGTTGTTTTAGAGGGAGAGGGAGCGACAGCGAGAAAAGCACAGGTAGGGGGCTGGGGGAGGCAGAGGGAGAGGGAGAGAGAGAACCCCAAGCAGGCTCCGTGTTCAGTGCCGAGCTCGACATGGGGCTCGATCCCATGATCTTGGGATCATGACCTGAGTCAAAATCAAGAGTTGGATTCTCAACCGACTGAGCCACCCAGATGCCCCAGGAGTGGTGTTTTTAGAAGCCACAGAACACCGGGAATTTCTGGCAACCACCAGATACTAGAAGTGTCCAGAAAGGATTCTCCCTCGGAGCTTTCAGAGGGAGGATCATTTCCTTGCTGACACCTTGGCTTTGAATTTCTAGCTTCCAGAACAATGAAAGAATGCATCTCCACTGTTTTAAGCCACCCCGTTTGTGATAATTTACTATGGCAGGTCTAGGAAACTAATGCAATGCTTAAGAAGAGTGGCTGTATTGTAGAAATATACGTGCAAATGATTTACGTTTTGAAGCAATATATAAAAGTGGGTACAAAGCAACTGCCCCCTCCCCAATTATAAAGCTTCCCAAGCAACACACGCAATGATTGTAGGTCAAAATGGCACTAACACAATGCCAAAAAATGCATTGCTATTCCTTTTAGAAATATCTATCGGCTCCCCACTAGGGGTCAAGCAATATGCAATTTTACATTACAGGGACACAGTAGGCCTAAATAAATCTGAGAACTTGTTTCCACATCCCTTCTCTTGGAGCAGAGGACACGATTGACCCTGCTAAACTGAGGAACCATCAAGTCCGCACTTGGTAAAGAAGGAACCCTTGCACTAGCTGGGGGAGAAAGAGATGTGGCGTTTGAAAGGGAAGGTCCTACGTCTTTGCTTTATGTATCAGATATCAGATGTCCTTATTCAATGTGTAGGTGTCTCCGCCACGTTTTTCTCATTTTTTTTTTTACACGAAATCTGAAGTTCAAGGCTTGTTTACGTGTCACCAAAGACCCAATGTCCATCACTTTGGATGAAGAGTGGGGATTCAGGGATGCTGAAGACGCTCTTTGTCCGTCGGAGAGGATGCTGGGCCAAGGGCATGAGACATACATGAAAATTAAAAAAAAAAAAAAAAAAAAAAAAGTGTAGAACGTGAAAAACAAACAAATCCAGAAAAAGGCCAGTGATAGTAACGATCACCTTTGCAGGAGGCCTCCAGCCCGCATCACACCTGAGCAGCAGTGTGGATTCTGAAGGGGAGGAAGCGGGGTGGGGGGAGCAGGGTCACCAGCCTGCCTCTGTGGTGTCAGGACCCTGCAGTTGCCCGATGTACGGTGGGAAGGGACTTCGACGGGACGGGCACGGCAATCTGGGACCGGTTTGGCTAGATGAGGTGGGGACGTTTTGTGTAGGAATCTATCCCTTCCCCCGTGGCGACTGCAACGAGAGGGGGAATTCAAACGCGTTCTCTCCTCCCGAGATGACTCTTGCCACACATCCGGTTGCTGGAGACAGCGATGACCGAGGCCGGGGACCCAAAGGGAGCTGTTTCCTTCGTCTAAAGTTCCGGAGGTTCAGGACTCAGCGGTGTGCCGGAGACCGTTGAGGTTCAGGCAAAAGCCGGATTGCTACAGGAGTTTCATTTTCTCTTAAAACGGCACTTGGCCGAAGCACCTGCGAGTTTTGAGAGCACGTGTAGAAGAGGTAAGGTGAGAATGAAGGTGCCCATGACATTGCTAGGAGTTCGGTGCACACCTGGGGCTCTGACCCTGGCCTGCGGAGCTCATCTGTCCCCAGCACACCCCGGGGCAGTGCCTGTGACACACTCCCCGTCTCGTCACAGGGGACACGTTGAGTGCGGGGCGGGGAGTTGAGTGTTTTGTACCGAGGTCTGAAATAGGGATCTGAAAGCCCCTTAACCACACCGGCCTTCCCCATGTACATTCCTGGGCCGACCTGCCCTACGGTCATTTCATGCTCCGCTTTAAGGTTCGGGGGCCACGCTCGCTGAATTAACTTCTGCCGGGGAAGGCCTGGGAATCTGCATTTTGACAAGCCTTCCCAGGTGACTCTTGCAGGTTCTCAGAGGTTTGAGGGTCACCGAGCCACACTTCGTGGCGTGGCACGGAGGGGAGCTCGGGACGAAGCCGCCTCCGTGTGTGTGTCCCCTCCATCCCGCGTCATGAACCGCGAGGGAGAGCCGGCCGGTAAAGTCATCGTCATTTTTATCCAGGAGGATTTGCGTAGGGGGATGGGAAGGGAGGTGAGAGGCAAAGGGGACCCAAAGAAGGAGCAAAGGAGAAAAAAGAAAAATCTAGACGATGAGAAAGGCAAATGAAGCAAAGAGATGATATGAATGGGCCATTGAAGGGGCAGGAGAGGAAACGTGACAGGGCCCTCTTCTCAAGAAAAAGGGAGAGAAGATCAAATATTTCCACTCCGTAGGCTCTCCTTTGTTCTCCCCACCAGTTCCCCACTTTCTACCTCCCTGCCTTCAGCAGAGATGGTGAGGGGGTAGAAAACTTCATGGGCCAAAGCGAGAGAGGGCCAAAGAGGGCGGCCCAGCGTTGTCCTGCCTGGCAGAGGGCCACGAGGATAAAAAGAGCATCCTCTCCCTGTCCACCCAGACAGGGATGATGGCAAAACGCCGAATCAACAGGCAACGTTTTCATTCCTTTACAATTCAGCTCACGTTAGAGAATCAGGTTCCCTGGTTGCCTTGGGGAACCCTCTTCAGGGTTTTGATGAGCGGCACCCCTTTGATACGCACCCCTATCTAATAATCCCTGGGCTACATCATCTCGAGGGCCCTTTTTCTTTTTACTCTGACAATCGATCTTTGCCAAGTATTCTTAGGACAAGTGTCATAGGTGTGTGGGGAGGAATTTCATTCTGCTCTGGGATTGAAAATAGAAAGCCCTGCGTGTTTCTTATATGTAGGCCAGTGTCGTCCTCCCACGCTGTCTGTGCTGCTGTTTGTTTTAAGCGCGGCCTAATTTCATGTCGGGAGTGGGTCTGGGAAGGCAGTCATTCTCCCCGAAGACGATGGGATTGGACGTATTGAAATCTGCTCTGGGGATGAGAAGAAACCTTTAAATGCTGTGTTCTCCAGGGGCACCTGGGTGGCTCAGTCCGTTAAGCGTCCGACTTCGGCTCAGGTCATGATCTCTCGGTCCGTGAGTTCGAGCCCGGCGTCGGGCTCTGTGCTAACAGCTCAGAGCCTGGAGCCTGTTTCAGATTCTGTGTCTCCCTCTCTCTGACCCTCCCCTGTTCATGCTCTGTCTCTCTCTGTCTCAAAAATAAATAAAACGTTAAAAAAAATTAAAAAAAAAATGCTGTGTTCCCCAGAGGCCTTCGGCTCTGGTGAAACTGAGAATTTGTGCTCCGGTGAAAAATAGGCTTCAGAAAGAAAGCGCCGGGTGGGTGGGGGGAGGGGGAAGCATGAGCCATTTAGTTTTTGATCAGTGGGATGAACTGATACACTTTAGGCCGGGGAGATGTCAGTCAGCCCAGCTTGTGCCGAAAGGACCACACGGCAAGCAGCAAGTGGCAGAAGAGGGGGGCAGGGAAAAGTGGATGGCAGGAAGGAAGGGCTCCCAGCAGGTGTCCCTGGAAGCTGCTGGGGGCTTCTAGGGGCCTTGCTGTCTCATGCTGTGGGAGTGTGAGGCTGACGGCCACCACGAGGGGTGGGGTGGGGAAGTTCTGCTTTGTTGAAGGCTGCTGTGGTCTGAATGTCAGTGTTCCCCTAAAATTCGTAGGTTGAGACCTAATCCCCAATGTGACGGTAGGGCCTTGGGGACGTGATTAGGTCATGAGGGCGGTGCCATCATGAATGGGATTAGCGTCCTTATAAAAGGGACCCCAGAGACCTAGGGGGAGTCCTCCCATCATGTGAGGACTCAGGGAGAAGAGGGCCGTCTGTGACCTAGGAAGCTGGCTCTCACCAGACACTGAGTCTAACGGCACCATGATCTTGGATGTCCCAGCTTCCAGAAATCTCGGCAATAGGTTGGCAATAAGACCCTCAGTTTTTGATGTTTCTGTTGTAGCAGCTGGAGCAAACTAAGACAGGGACTCTGAGGAACCACTCCTCCTCACCCTTGACCCAATTCTTTCTCTCTCTGAGACCCTGCTTGAAGGCCTTTTTCCACTGGCCTGATGTGTGTAGACAAAGGAAATGGTTTTTGGCAATGGCGGCCTCAAAACGACCTCTCAGACTTTTTGCGCCGTCACGAGCTTGGAAGGTGGTGCCTTCCACGTGCAAATACCGCGTGTATGTATCGGGCCAGGCTGCCTGGGCGGGGTGCCCACCGTGTGCCTACTCCCCCTGTAGACCCCCCTCTGTTTTAGTCTGCTCAGGCTGGCATCACAGAGTGCGCACGTTGGGGGGCTTAAACAGCAGGCATTCACTTCTGGAAGTTCTGGAAGCTTCAAGTCCAGGATCAAGGTGTCAGCTGATTCGGCTCCTGCCTGAGAAGGGCTCTCTTCCTGGGTTGCAGTTGGCTGACTTCTCGGTAGGTCTTCATACGGCCTCCCCTCAATGTGTGAACATGGAGAGAGAGAGAGGGAGCGGGGAGGAAAGGGGAGAAGGAGAGGAGAGGGGGAGAGGGAGGGAGAGGGGTCCTCTTCTATAAGAAGGCCACTTATAAAGGCCAGTAATCCCATCACGAGGGCCCCGCTTTAATGACCTTATATCTCCCAAAGGCCCCATCTCTAAACACCATCCCACTGGGGGTTGCAGTTTCCACATGTCAATTTTGAGGAGACACAACATTCAGTCCATTATCCTAACCACAACCTGAGAGGCTGACAGGAGTCCGCCAACATACCCCTGAGTCAGTGGGGCTCTGAAGGTGACAGAGCAGAGCTGGAATTGGAGCCTACTTGGTCTTTAAAGCCGCACGTTTTCTGCTAACCCGTTTCAATTGTCCAGTGTGGGGCCTCCGAACTGGTTGTTTAGGAAGCGCACAAATGACACAAGTATTTGTTCTCTGTGTTGGTGTCTATCAGAAATAGCTCAAAACTAGGCATTCGGGCTCTGAACCAGGTTGCATTCCATTCACTTCTTGTCTCAGTGTCCCAGGCTTGCCTTCCTTCCTTCCTTCCTTTTCTTCCTCCCTCCCTTCCTCCCTCCCTCCCTTCCTTCCTTCCTCCCTCCCTTCTTTCCTCCCTTCCTCCCTCCATTCTGTTCATCCTCCTTCCCTTCCTCCCTCTCTTCCTTCCTTCCTTCCTTCCTTTTCTTCCTCCCTCCCTCCCTTCCTCCCTCCCTTCTTTCCTCCCTTCCTCCCTCCATTCTTTCCATCCTCCTTCCCTTCCTCCCTCTCTTCCTTCCTTCCTTCCTTCCTTCCTCCCTTTCTTCCTTCCTTCCTTCCTTCCTTCCTTCCTTCCTTTTCTTCCTTCCTCCCTCCCTTCCTCCCTTCCTTCCTTCCTCCCTCCCTCCCTTCCTTCCTCTCTTCCTCCCTCCCTTCCTCCCTTCCTTCCTTCCTTCCTCCCTTCCTTCCTTCCTTCCTCCCTTCCTTCCTTCCTCTCTTCCTCCCTTCCTTCCTCCCTTCCTTCCTCCCTTCCTCCCTTCCTTCCTTCCTTCCTTCCTTTTCTTCCTCCCTCCCTCCCTTCCTCCCTCCCTTCCTCCCTTCCTTCCTTCCTTCTTTCCTTCCTTCCTTCCTTCCATCTCACCCACTCACTGCCTTGTCAGTTGGGTCTCCTTTCTTGATCCTCATCTCCTGACTTGGTGAGGTTATCAGGCACATAGCCTTGTATGTGCCCCACTTGACTCCTGTCACAGCTGCCTTCCAGGCACCAAGATGATTCATGTCACTCTTGAACTTTGCTGCACCTTAGGGTCTCCTGGGGACCCTTTGAAAGATCCCTGTGCCCAGGCCCAACCCGACACGGATTAATTCAGAATCTGTTGATGATGGACTGTAGGAGAGGGAAGAGTTTTCCTCCACCCTCTTAGGGTTCCTGGTTGTGTCTACCACTGGAATTGACAGAAACAGGAGAATGTGAGAAAAGCACACACATTTATTTAGTGTAAGTTTTACATGATGTGAGAGGCTTCCCAAGGAAAGGAAGACACGAAAAACAGTTCAACCTAAGCATTTTTTATGGTAGGTTTCATAAAGAGTCAACCGTTGTGGAAAAATGTTCACATGTCGAGGTGCCATATTTTGGGGGTGGTATTTCCTGAACCCCATCAGGATCCAGGCCTCAGCATTTCTCAGTGCTCCCCAGCTGATTGCGACGCGCAGCCAACTTTGAAAACCAGGGCAGAATGTGATAGGTGACTGGGGCTTTCCAAATAACTTTTGTTGAGGGGCGCCTGGGTGGCGCAGTCGGTTAAGCGTCCGACTTCAGCCAGGTCACGATCTCGCGGTCCGTGAGTTCGAGCCCCGCGTCGGGCTCTGGGCTGATGGCTCAGAGCCTGGAGCCTGTTTCTGATTCTGTGTCTCCCTCTCTCTCTGCCCCTCCCCTGTTCATGCTGTGTCTCTCTCTGTCCCAAAAATAAAAATAAACGTTGAAAAAAAAAAATTCAAATAACTTTTGTTGAGCATCTACTTCGTGCCGGGCACTTGGAAGACAAGGATGAACACCCTCACTACCACACACGCTGAAGGTGGAGGAGAGCTATAAAATGCAAATCACAGTGTTTTGCACCTCCTCACCTTGCTGGGGTACCTTGAATTAAAGTGTTTTTAATCTTCGTAAGTGTATGGCCGGGTTTTGCTCATCCGCGATGATGGGGATGGGGTGCCATAAATAGATGAGCTCCACAGATCATTTGTTTTTCTTATTACACCATTACCTTTGACTCCTTTCCCCATCAAGCCTCCAACAAAAGCTGCCGATGTGCCGCACAATTGACTCATTTGAGCCTCATTTCTATTTTTCTTGTGCACCCTTTCGTGGAGGCACTCGTGAGGATTAAGTCACCCCAAAGGTAGGCAGCAGCAGGGGGCATGCAGAGATTTCAAGAGCCTGCACCATCTGTCTGGATATGCTCAAGATATCTCCCAAGTTTTATTTACTTTCAAGGAGTTAATCACAATAATATTCAAGGAGGGGGTGCTGTTGGTGTGAGTGTTTATGTTATATCGTCATAGAGTTTTATTTGATTGTCTTTCACTGTTGCAGTCCAACCACCGAGCTCAAAGTAGGGCACTCATGGTTGATGGCGCCTGACCATCCTGTCAAGTTCAGAGTCCCACCAGAGCCCCTGCACACAGATTTGACTGTTGGTGGCCACTCGGCTTCAAGCTTTTGGTAATACTCCAACTCAGGGCTTTTCCAGACCCATACCCGGGGTCTCACCATTTTCTGGGTTGGCGAAACTTGCTCTGACTCACATTAGCTCTGCAAGCCTCTCTTTCCCCGTTTCTAAACTGGGAAGTTTTCCCCGGTACTCAGGAAGGTGTGTGGATTGAATGGGATGAAGCACGTAAAGGTGTGGAGCCTAACACCTGCCCTGGCACCTGAGCCCACAGCCAGTGCGAAGAGGGATCCCATCTTTTTCCTTGTGTCATCTCCCTTTTGACTTCTAGCACTGAGAAAACTTAGACTGCCAATTGCTTCCAATGGCAAAAGCTCCACAACTTGTTCCGTTTCTTTATCACTTCTGAGGGCATTTGTAGAAGAAAACAAAAGGCGGACCTGAAATTAATTAGCTTTGCACAGCTCCTGACACTCAAGAACTTCAACCAGTTCAACCAGTTCAGGGGCCTCAACTCCTCTGTTCAAGACTTTTTCAGCCGAAGGGCTTCAATCATCATTGTTTATTCGATGATGTGAGCACTCCTGGGAGAGAGTCATAAAATGGCACCTGAACAAAAAAGGGACAAGTCCAGGATAATGGATTTTACAAATAGAAGCAATATTTGAGCAGGATTTCTAGCCAGAAGGCAAATATCTAGAGGTTCAGGCTTCTGGAGAAGAAAAGGGAAGACAAGCCAAGAAAATGGCAGCAGAACTTTTATTAATAAGCTGCAAGACTGGCACAAAACCCAGCTGCAGCTCTCGGTCCCACCCGTCGTGCCCACTGGCTGATGGCTGGGAGAACCCGGCAAGAGCAGGTGGGTGGTGCCCGTGACATTGGTCTTGGCTTTGTACTGGGCCACTAGCTGGGGTGCCCGTGGTCTCAGCAGGACAAATGAGAGAGATCTTTCTGCTAATGTCTCGACTCTACAGAGAAGTGCCTCTTTCCGCTTTCCAGATCTACCTGAGTGCCTGTACATGTCAATAGAATGGCTATTTTTGTTAAACAGAGCTTAACTATTTCTGAAACAGCCATTTATTTGTGAAGACTATTTTATGTTAATTTAATTATAAGAAAATTGAAAAGTGTAATACATAGCTAAGCCCTTAAGGCCGGTTAATCTATTTGGATTGTAACAAACATAATTTTTATTAGCTCAGCCTATTTGGATGGTAACGAGTATAACCTTTCCATAGACATTACAGACTCTGAGTTATGGTCTATTTTTATGTAAAACCAGCCTTGAGTAGAATAAAAAGAAAGTTCTTTTATCTGTCATTGTGTTATGGAATCATTATATTAATGAGAGTAGAATCTGAGCCATTCCTATTATCTTAGAGCGGAGCTCGTGTCTTCTCTAGGTGTGATTGAAAAAAAAAAAAAAAAAAAACCCAGGTAGTTATGAGAAAAACGAACAGCCTTATAGAGAGGGTAAGATATTCTGAAACCTCCCTTGGGTAAAATATGCTGATTTTCAAGAGGGTGAATTACTCATTTTTTCCAGCCAATCAGACTATCTCTCCAGAACCTCAACTATCTTGGAACGTAGATGAGTGCTTGAAAAGAAGTAACAAAAAAAAAAAAAAAAAAAAAAAGGACTCTGAGAGGTCACAATGGTGTCAGATAGTTTGAGGGCCACAAAAGTTCTTTTCTTTCTTTTTTTTTTTTTTAATTTTTTAAATGTTATTTATTCTTGAGAGAGAGAGAGAGAGAGAGAGAGAGAGAGAGAGCATGAGTGGGGGAGGGGCAGAGAGAGAGGGAGACACAGAATCCGAAGCAGGCTCCAGGCTCTGAGCTGTCAGCACAGAGCCCCACGCGGGGCTGGAACTCATGAACCGTGAGATCACGGCCTGAGCCGCCGTTGGATGCTTAACCGACTGAGCCACCCAGGCGCCCCCAAAGCTCTTTTATATAGAAAAGTCTCCTATTTTATGTTTTCCCAATGTTGGACACAACAACCGGTATGGTCAGATTTACATGGTGAATGGACTCAGGAGGGTCAAAGCACAGACTCTGGAGGCAGACTGGCTGTGTTCCAAGCCTAGCTTTGCCGCTGACTTCCTGGGTGACCTTCTGTGCCTCAGTTTCCCCACCCATAAAATGGGGGTGACAGCGGAAGTGCCTTTGTGTGAGGATGTGGATAAGTCAATACATGTAAAACACTTTAAACAGCTCCTGGCACATAGATGGTCCCATGCGACCATTCATAGCGTGTTATGCCCATACCAACGGAGGTGGCCATTACCGTTGTTTCCCTTTTCCCAAAGCGCCATTTTAGTTTTCAGGCCCTGGTGCCCGCACAACACTGCGATGTCGCACAATCTCGAACTTTTCTTTCATATCCTTTTGTTTTCGCTATGCTAAAAATAGCTTTGAGAGGAGCACACATTTAGAAGTTCATGCAAAGTTTGGGAAAATTTTAGTACCTTGAACCACGGTGCCTAATGGAGCACTCACTGGGTGTCAAGCTGAGTACTTCCAGTATTAGGTGAGCGAGCAGATAGCATCCCGTGCAAACTCGGTAACTTCTGGGAGCAAAAGTAGGGCTACGGATAATTGTTTCTGGACTCTCCTCAGGCTCACTGGAATATCCTGGAATGTTCTGGACTATCCTCAGGCATCATGCTGAATTGTCACTACAGCTCCAAACGACGAGGAAGTGCCAAGTTCATTTGTAAGTGAGCAAACAAGGGCTTAGAGAAGTCAGATGCTATGCCCAAGGCCCCACAGCCAGAATGTGGCAAAGCCAGAGTTCAATGACAATTTTCTCTGCTTCAGGATGCTTGCTTTTTACTACTGGATTATACTGCCTGTCTCAGTCGGCTCAGGCTGCCAAAGAATACCATACAGTGGGTGGTGTAAACAACAGAAACTTATTTCTCGCAGTTCTGGAGGCTAAGAAGTCCAAGGTCAAGGTGCCAGACTATTTAGCTGCTAATGGGAGTCCTCCTCTTGGTTGGCAGACAGCCACCTTCTTGCTGTCTCCTCAAATAGGGGAGAGGAGATTATCTCTCTCTATCTCTTCTCTCTCTATCTCTTCTATCTCTATCTATCTCTTCACTGACGGTGTTAATGGCACTAATTCCATTTTTGAGGGCCCCACTCTGGGGACCTAGTCACCTCCCAAATCCCTGCCTCCTGATACCATTGTATTGGAGATTTGAGCTTCCATAGATGAATTTAGGGGGCGCAAACATTCAGTCCATAGCCTTTGCCTTCACCTCCAGCTAAGAATCTCTTTGGCTTATTCATAGCTTTAACTGAGACTAAAATAGCTGCTCCCTGATGAAGCATTTCCCTGAAGTGTAAAAATTCACAAAGTTTAAGTTAAGGTGGTTCCATTGTACAAAGCATGATTTTTCTGGGTTCATAAAAGTGTTGGCTGAGAATTTCGCCAAATAGAAGTTCAAGAGGACTTTATGTGATTCTAATAAACTTTCTTTATTTGAGTGAAACTTGAATTACTTGAATCAACTAGTCACTTTGTCCAGTCCTCCTTGTTTTAGAAGGAACTGGATGTAAAGTTTCTTTGGTGCACATTCTGGGGCAAATGCTGTGTCAAGTTCCTGGGTTTCCATGGTGTCACCCATGCTCTTGGGTAGCAGGAAGCAGGGGCTACCTCCTCTGAGCTAGAATCATGTAATCACACATTTACATGCTCATATATTCAACAGGTAGTTTTTTTTTTTTTAATGATTATTTATTTTTGAGAGAGAGAGAGAGAGAGTGAACACGAGCTGGGTAGAGGCAGGGAGAGAGGGAGACAGAGGATCCAAAGCAGGCTCCGTACTGACAACAGAGAGCCCGATGTGGGGCTTGAACTCTCGAACCTCGAGATCATAACCTGAACAGAAGTAGTATGCTTAACCAACTGAGCCAACCAGGCGCCCTTCACCAGGTAGTTTTTGAGCCCTTATTTGATGCCAAATGCTATGTATTCAGCTCTGAAGATAGATAGAGTGAACAAAAATCAAACAAGGAGATCTTTGGGATGCCTGGGTGACTCAGTCGGTTGGACGTCCGACTTCGGCTCAGGTCACGATCTCACAGTCTGTGAGTTCGAGCCCCGCATCGGGCTCTGTGCTGACAGCTGGGAACCTGGAGCCTGCTTCAGAATCTGTGTGTCCCTCTCTGACCCTCTCTGGCTCACTCTCTCTCTGTCTCTCTCTCTCAAAAATAAATACACATTAAAAATTTTTTTTAAAAAAATCACAGAGATCTTTTATCATTCCATCACTTGTTCAGCCAGGGACTGGATGTTTTCTGAGATTCCTAAGCAGAGAGAAGACTAGTCCAGTAACCATGGTGACTAACCATCCTGATTTGCCCAGGACAAGGCATTCCCCGGGGAGACTTCCTAGGGCTTTGTGGACCCTCCCAAACGGGGAAAGTCCAGAGCAAATAGAGACTAGTGCTAACTGGTATTGAGCCTGGAGAGGTCCCATTCTCTGAGAGGAAACTAGATTGGAGTTAATTTCCAATTAAAATTTTTTTTAAATTTATTATTATTATTTAAAAAAATTTTTTAATGTTTATTATTTATTTTTGAGAAGAGAGACAGAGCGTGAGCAGAGGAGGGGCAGAGAGAGAGAGACACAGAATCCGAAGTAGGCTCCAGGCTCTGAGCTGTCAGCACAGAGCCCGACGCGGGGCTTGAACTCAGGAACCGTGAGATCATGACCTGTGCTGAAGTCAGACGCTTAACCGAGCCATCCAGGCGCCCCTAAATTTATTATTTTTGAGAGAGTGAGCAGGACAGGAGCAGAGAGACAGAGAGAGGGAGAGAGGGAGAGAGGATCTGAGCAGACTGTGCTGACAGCACCGAACCCGATGTGCGTGGGACTCAAACTCATGAACCACGCGATCATGACCCGGGCCGTTCCCGGACACTTAACTGACTGAGCCACCGAGCCACCCGGGCGCCCCTAGTTCATTTCCAATATCGTGCACACCCATGAGACCCTTCTCGGGAGACTTTGGCATCCTGTGAGTGACGGCAAGAAAAGTAAGTCCCAGGCTGTTGAGTGGCCTAGTTGTGGTCCTGACAGGCAGAGGGGGGAAGGTGGCTTGGCTTTGTGCTGAGTTCCCTTCGGGCCAGCACACTCACCACCGTCCTGGATTCCAGGGTTTGCCACCAGCACTGCTGCGTGGCCAGTGCTCTCCCAGGCAAAGAAGCGAATGCCAAACTTGGAATCCGTTGGCCATAACTCACTGCGGAGGCTGCGGTAGGGGTAGGATGGGCGCTGGAGCATGGCCGCTGGGTTTGATGTCCGTCTCCACCCTGTCTTGGCCACCATCCTGGGCAGGTTAATGAGCTTTCCTACAAAGCTGAAAGAGGAGAACCGTTAACAGTCCAGTAGTCACACCCGTTCATAGGGTGGGGCACAGGAGAACATTCCTGCGCCTCAAAAATGGCCGGGGTGCAGCTGAAAGAAGAACTAACACCGGTGGAGAAACACAAAACCGTCCTCTACTAAAGCCCCATCCTGAACAACCATGGTGCGCTGGAAATGGCTGCCGTGGAGAGGCAGGGGCGAGGTTGCTTCCACAGTGCCTCGGCGCTTGGCCAGGTGGCTTGTTTGGGACATTGGCCGATGTGGAGCACGTAGAAACTTGGTGAATGCATGCCCAGAGTCTGCCCTGAAGCAGCTGCAGGACGAAGCCCGGGATGGGGCCACCGTGAGGAGAGGCCTGGCTCTCCCGCTGACCCAGCCCTTGGCTCCCTGCAGTTGGCCGAGGAGGCCTGCGCCAACTCAGGCGAGCCCGGTAAAACTACCCAGAAAATCACACGAAACAAGTTAATTTTCTTGGTAGTCAACTGGTTAAGATCAGGGGAAGCACGAACTGTTCCACACAAGTTGATAGGGTGTCTTAAAAAGAAAATCACCGCGGAATGCACATGGGCTGTCTTTATAAGGGTCTGCCGCAAAGGCCATGGCAGAGGGTGTGGAACTTGTCCATGAAGATGGGCACCCTTAGTGTGTTGGCTTTGCATTAGCCAGGGGCTGGAAGACCTTTCTGTCAAAAGTCATATGGTAGGTACCTAGGCTTTAAGAGTTACATGACCTCCGTGAAAACTACTCAGCTATGTGGTTGTAGGGGAAACCGCCGTAGACAGAACATGAGTGAATGGGCATGGCTGTATTCCAATAAAACTTTATTTCCAAAAATGAGCAGCGAGCCAGGTTTGACTTCCGGCCCTAGTTTGTGGAACCCTGCTCTTGAGAATTTAACATGGCAGAGATGCCCTTGACCTTGGAGTTTCTCACCTAGTCTCCTCAGCATTAGGGGGCTTTGCTACTATTCTCCTCTTGTCCTTTTCCTCACCATCAGTTTCTCTTGTTTTTCTTCTGGCCCTCCCAGCTCCTGCCATGAAAACTCTAGGCATTGCTTTACCTCTGGTGACCCTCCAGGCTAAAGGGTGTGTTGACCCAGCAGCAGCTAAGCTGCTATGTGACTTTGATCAAATCTGTTACCATGTGTGTCCGAATATAAGGCAGAATCGCTCTTTCTTCCACATCAACACCAAATTATCACTCTAAGCACCACCCCCCCCCCCAAAAAAAAAAACCCCAGGCAGTTGCCTTCTATTTCACTCTTTGCTAGACTTTCTTTTGTTTTTTCCACTAGATGTCTGTCAATCACTTTTCTTTCTTCTTTTTTCCGACCAAGTACCATTTGGGGAAAACTTTACAGCCTGGAACCACTTCAGTTAGTTCTGGCTTTTGATAGTTGGAGAGGTAAGCGAAGAGTTTTCTATTATCACCTTATTAGCTTATGAACTTTCAAATGATAATTCATAAAATCTAAGACAAAGCTACTTCCGTGGGCTAGATAAACAACTGTTCTAATATTCTGTGGATTGGGACAATGGATCAAAGATTCTGTAGCTCAACCAAATTGGAAGTAAACAGGAGGTGATGTGCACAGCCATACTGATTTAGATGATTCAAAAGTGGCTTGTCTAACGACGGCAAAGGCTTTAATGGAGTTGGACTCACTGTTTTTTCGTAAAGTGTGAGGTTGGAAAACAGTGGTAGTTTTAATTAATATATTATTTTCTTTAAGAGGTTAGTCATATCAAGAACTCCGATAATGATATCTATCTTATAACATTGCTCTAAGAATTGAATGAGATAATGAATGCTGGGCATCTGACATGCAGAAGGTGCTCATCAAATTAACATTCTTTTTTCCCCCTTTTAAGAATAAAACGGAATACCTGGGAGAGAAATCTGTTCAGTCCAGTGTTTAATCTAAGGAACTAGTGTTCCACAGAACATGGGTTTGGGAATCCCCACGGTTAATTTTATGTGTTCATACGGCTGGGCCATCATATCCAGATATTTGGCCAAACATTATTCAGGATGTTTCTGTGATGGTATTTTTTTATGGATGAGATTAACATTGAAATCAGTGGACCTTGAGTAAAGCCTGTTTTACTTAGGCATTAGAGTCGGTGGGCCTCATCACATCAGTGGAAGGCCTTAACAGAACAAAGTCTGACTTCCCCTGAGTGAGCAGGAACCCTGCCAGCAAATTTTCTTTGGATTGGGACTCCCCTGGGTCTCCAGACTGCCAGCCTCCACAATCTCATGAGCCAATTCCTTAAAATCTCTTTCTCCCTACGTACGCACTGTAGGTTCTACTTCTCTGAAGACTCATGACTCATACCCTCCAGGTAACATTTTAGGAAACAGACTAGGTCAAAGAGGATGAGGAGGAAAAAAATGAAGGGGGTGGGGGGAAAAATCGAACTTTGGATTAAGAAATGATTTCCCTGTGTCAAACAGTCTTTATGATATTTTGACTTCCTTTTAAAAGAATGAAATTGTATTTGGCTACTGCCAACCACACCTGTGTCCTTCCTCTCTGTTGAGATTGTTCATTGTCTTACCTGATAATTAGGCAGATGGGATGAAAAGTCGATGGTCATTCTCTTTGCACTTGAGCTCGGCTCAGGAGTTGTGAATGTGTGTGTGTGTGTGCGCGCATGCGCACGTGTGTGTGTGTGTGTGTGTGTGTGTGTGTGAGACAGAGAGAGAGAGAGAGAGAGAGAGGGAGAGAGGAGAGATATTATTTTAATAAACACAGAAGGGAAGTACAGAAGGGGGAGGGGGAGGAAAATGAAGGAAAGTTTTAAGCTTCATATTTCAACTTGAAAACCATTGTGGGAAGTATCAGTGTCCTTCAAAGGAAAAAGGATACACACTTGAAAGGGGGCAGGATATGAAAAAGAGAGGGTGTAATGGGCTGCTGAGTGGAGAAGGAAGTTCACCATATGCAGTGTCCTGAGGGAAGCGTGCATAAACAAAGTGAGAAGGAGGCCGGCTTCAGGAAGTAATGGGGGACCCAGACCCCAGCGAGGGGAAGGCAGCTGGGGAAGAGGTCCCTCCTGAGGCGCCGGGGGACGCAGGCAACTGCCCCGAACGCTTATGAGCCACATGTGGAAGGGAAGATAAGCTCGGAAAGCACTTTACAGTCGAATCCACAAAGGTCATAAGTTTTGAGGGCGGCTTGGGGGAGACCCACACATAACGGCATTCAGGATTTGGATCTGCAGAAAAAGGCACGCAGAGTTGGAACATCAGCTGGAAATACTGAGTGACAGAGAGAGCAATAGTAACCGTGTTAGACAGAGGCTCCAGGGGAACGTTTACAAATAAGACCAACTCTTTAAAAATCCGTTGCATGAAGGCCGTGGTCAGGGCATTTTAGCGAGAGGCCCCAGAGAAAATAACACCTAACTCAAAAGGTAAGACACTGACCACAGGGCGTGAGGAGTTTAGAGGCATTTTAAGCTAGCTTGGCATAAGTTGAAAAGTAATTAACCCATGTTATATATTACCTGTTAATGTGTCCACATTAACGGTTAAAATATAAACAATGGAGGCAGTTATTAAATGTGGAAGTGGGTGTAACTCCAGGAGAAAACAATAGGTTTTGTGTATATTTCAAAGAATGGTGATTGATATGTTTCAGTGAAATTACACATTGCCTTGGGAAAAACTAAGTATAACTATAATAAAAAAATAAGCGGATGACAATCTTTCCGAATTCTTTCCAAATCACTTATCTCTAAATGCACTGTGCCCTTGTGATTTTAAAATCTTGGTATTCCTGTGTAAGAGAAAGGCAGAACAATTGGGGAGCAGGCATGAATATCAAAAGGCTAAAACCTGTCACAGGGGTGAGCTAACATTGGAAGAAAAGAATCTTTTCCTGTGCTTACTGATATTTAAAATTTTCAAATCTCAAAGTTGCATTGACATTTTATTTTTGAAGCCGCAGAGGTGAATTTAGCTTCACAGTGCTTCGTGTAATATGGCTTCCTCCTCATCTGCGTAAGCATGCCCTTTCCCCTCAAAAAAAAAATAAAAAGAAGGAGAGAGAAAGGAAAAGAAAGAGAGAGGAGAGAGAGGAAGGAAGGAAAGGGAGGGAAGGAAGGAAGGAAGGAAGGAGAGAAGGAAGGAAGGAAGGAAGGAAGGAAGGAAGGAAGGAAGGAAGGAGAGAAGGAACGAAGGAAGGAAGGAAGGAGAGAAGGAAGGAAGGAAGGAAGGGAGGAAGGAAGGGAGGGAGGAAGGAAGGAAGGAAGGAAGAAAAGGAGGGAGAAAACCCTCTCCATTGGGTGCGTCTTTTTATGTTAAAGCATCTGAATGAGCATGATATGGGCATAATCTGCTTTGGTAGGTGAGCAGTCACACACACAAGCCATCCCTGGAGACCTTCTTTCCTTCTCAGGGGTGCCCGTAATATATGTTTGCTTCAGGGCTGGTAAGGAGAGCAGCTTCCTGTCTTGTGGAGACATTGCTAGGCTGTTACCCCTGGCATATATTGTGCTGTGATTTTAATTAAAGCATTTGAATGCTGGCAGGTCAGTATTGTTAGCAGGGATGTCTGATTAATTGCTTACTTCTTTGTCACAGCTATAAATGGGATGTTGTGAGGGTTACGTGTTAGAATCCAAACAATTCCCCCTAGAGTGGATGAGTAAATGGACTTGGGGGCAATCAGCCCCTTTCATCTGAAGTGTGAGATAGGAGAAAAGCCAAAATTGCACTGGTCACCCAATGATCCCACTTAAAGATGCTGCAGTTAAAAATGCTTCCTGGTGCCCGATGGTGGGCTAGGGCAACTCTTTATGCGTGACACCACCAGCCCCAAGGTACAGGGAGGATTCGGCAGGTAAAGCGCTCTGCTCTCCGCCAGCCAAATTAATAAATGTGCAAATTAAAAAGGATGTCAGAGCACTAAAGAAACATCTGCTAACCAAAGTAAAAAAGTAATGATGATGATGATAAATAGGGAGAGACAAAAGGGACTTGTGCCTCGGGCAAATTTCTATCCAGCTGCACCCTACTGTAAGGAGCAATCAGTTACCCACGAGGGTCTCGCACTGGCTAGACATTTAGAGCATTATCTTTGAGTGTCCAGGTGATAGACTTTTGGACTCCTGACACTTGAGAAATATATTGCCAGGCACTGGCAACTGTCCCGGTTCAGGGGTTGTCAAATTTGGCATTCCTGACTTTTCTGGCCAGACAACTCTTTGTTGTAGGAGCTGGTCTGTGCATGGAAGGATTTACTTGTGCTGGTAACACAACCGGGGTCAATTTAATAACCCCGGTCAAATGGCATCTAGTGCGCAATCTGTTCCATATAAGGGTTGCAAATGATGAGCCCTCGTAGGAAACTCAAACCATCCACATTTTGGAAATTTGGGCTCCTGTGCGCGCTTGTGCACGCATTTGCTGTTTGCAATACTTTTCTCTTTGCTCCCTTCTGCAGGAAATTTGGAGGAGTGATGTCTTCCTCAGCGAGGCATTGAGCAGTTTTGGTTTTCCTGAGGCGATCCCTCAATGACTGTTTTCACAACTCGAAACGATGAAAGGAATCTTGTGGCAAAACACTTACAGCATCCTAAGATCTTCTCCATGAACTTCCTGTTTAGAAACAACATGGCAATTACTAATTGTAATTATGTCCCGAATCTCTGCAACCAGCTGTCTGTGCTTTTTGCTGAATCTCTCGCTTTTGTATAGTTTTCTGTTTCCAGTTTATTCCCATATTCATCAAAAAGTGGAATATTGATATGCGAAAACCCATGATGAAGAGATACAAAGGGTCCCCCTCCCAGTGAACCCCCACACTCTGGCACGCGCACGCACACACGCACACACACAATCATGATTTCCAATAGAAATCACATTTTAGAAGTTTCAGAGGAGACCTTAAAACTAATCAAAACCTCTCTCAAATCAAAGACTTCCTTCTGCAAATACAGTCTAGGCTTCCTCAGTACTAAATGGCTGGAAAAACATATTATATTTCCCCTATGGTAAAATATGATGTTTAGCATATCCACTATGATATGCTTAATTTGAAACCCAATATAACCTGTCTTTGTATCATTCTTTCCTCCTACTTGGCTTTGGGGCGTGTCTCTCAATACTTTCTCACTTAACTGAACCACCTCAAGTTTATTTTATAACCTGATAGAAAAAACAGCAGATGAAAAGACATGTCAACGTCCATAATATTTACAGGCTAACCTCTCGCTTCAGACCAATTCAGCAGTCTGCGGAAATTTGCACAAGATTTGAATAAGCAGCCAAACTTCAGGATACTTGCCCAAATGCAATCTTGCAATCTTTTTTAATTCCTCCAGCCTTAACAAAAACCAGACAGTTTCTGCATCTTGGATTACAGAGTAGTGAAGGATGCCAATGTATTTATTAGTGAGATTCTGAATACCCTTTGTATAGTATGGGGATACTAAAATTATACTCAATTTTTTCCCAATGTACTGTGCGGAGCCACACTGAATATTCATTTGTGCATATGAATGTACATTCAGATACAAGATCACAAAAATTTGGGAGGAATTACAATTCAAAGCAACTGCTGAGGGAATCAAAGAGTCAACGGGACTTAAAAGCACCTTGGAAGATCACCTAGAAAATTTCCCCTCCCATTTCAAAGGAAAAACTGTCTGCTCTTTTTGGAGAGATTTTCTATAGAGGAAGACCCACTGGTTTCTTGCCTCATCTCTGTGACATTGGAGGATGTGCTGCTGTTGTGATCTAAGAACTTTCCTACGACACCCACCCCCTTGGAAAGAGGCGAGAAATACCGGGTCTTGCACAGCTACTGTTGAATGTCGCTTACTGGGAAATAGCTGCACAGTCAAAGGCATTTGCACTGATTGGCTATGGGCCGTGACTGGCCAACGAGAGAGCTAGGCTGTGCAAAGAGCTGAGGAAAAGCTGCACAGATGTGGGTCAGTGACCACATCACCTTCCACTGGGCCGACTGGCCAAGAAAACCATTTTTGTCTATTGTAATTAAATGATGATGTGAGGTTGAAAGAAAAGTATACTGTTCAATAAATGGATCCCAAGGTCAGATAAATGCCTTAGAAGAGCGGAGGTACATACCAACCATGAAGTCTAATTTAATCAACTGAACGTTCCCATGAGAAAACGCACACACGCACACACACTCAGTATTCTAGGAGCAGGAAGGACACAGTTCACAGCTAAACAACAAAAGGGGCAGGGAGAGCGAAAGGTCAGCAGAACTGGGACCAGTAAAGGTACAGGTTGGGAGACTGGGAAATGAAAGTGCCTGTAGCAGAATCATGGGCATTTTAGGGCATATGAAAAATAACTCCTTAGCAGAGTCGTGTGTTTATACCTTTGACATGGGTGGCCAGTTTGAGCTCCCATTGGACTTTGGGCAAGTTCGTTTATCCCTCAGCGCTTATCTCTATGCGCTGGAAGATAGGAGCCCACCGGTCCCTTCCTGCCCTTAGCACCTTCCCTCCTTGCCCCGAGTGAGTGTGTGACACTTACGATGAGTACGCAATCATTACACATGCGCATGTTCTCTCCGTGGAGATCCAGCTGTAGAATGGGACCCACATCAAACTATCAGTGCACATCAGGACTGCAAGTGGTGAACACTACCTGATTTTTAAAAATTCATAGGCAGGGATATATCATAACCCCTATCTCCACGCACTGTGCTTGCGTAATGTTGATTTATTAGTACAGTAGAATCCCACTAATTAGCACTAATGACAGGGGGACCCATTGTGGATTACAGAATTTTGCAAATTAGCGAGAACATGAATAAACAAGAAAAATCAGGAGTCCTGCACTGCAAAATGTCCTTTTCTGCTTATTTTGACAGGCAAGTATTTTATGTTGATTATTTATGATAATTTTTCGTCATACATTGCTAGCGTTAGAGTTTCTTAAAAAAGGACATTTGCAAGATTTAATGGGACGATGCTTATACAGTAGTTGGGTCAAACGTAGTGTAAAACGTTAGGGTGATGGGTCCTACATGAAGTTTAGGGGTAAAGAAAGGAAACTTTCAAGTTCAAGATGAGAAGGATGGGAGGCAGCTGGCTGTTTTAGGAGGATCATTAGGATCGAGAGCTTGTGCTTGAAAATTAACAATACTTAAATATTAAATGACTGCAAAAATAGCTCTCAGCCTGTGTTTGTCATTGAAGTATTCAGGTCATTAAATGTGTTATGTCAGCTACTGTGAATGATTTGGTTTCTCAGGTGGCATCTTCTAGCAATCATAAATGTACTCAATATATAACAGAAGATTCACAAATAAATGGTGTAGGAATTTTATTTGAAAAATTTTTTGATGAGGATTTTTTTTTCTCTTTCTGGGCTTAGATAGTTGGTATTTCATTATGGAAAATATCTAGAGGACTCGGGACAGTGTCCAGAGTTGGGAGGGATTGATCACGTAATCCTGAGGAATCATGCTTTCGTGACCATGATTTAGGTGCTGATAGGATACTTGTGGATAAATACTAAAGCTGCAGAAGAGATATTCTGCTAATTCCAGAGATAAAGTTATGCAATTGGGAGTAAAATTCTAGGCTAAATCAGCCCTGAGATAGGTTTTAAAAGTGGATGGGGGGGGATAGCTACCTGGGTGGCTCAGTTGTTTGAGTGTCCCGCTCTTGATTTTGGCTCAGGTGGTGATCTCGCAGTTCATGGATTGAGCCTCGGGTTGGGCTCTGTGCTGATGGCGAGGAGTCCACTTGGGATTCTCTCTCTCCTTCTCTCTCTGCCCTTCCCCTGCTCATGTGTGCCCTTTCTTGCTTTCTCTATAAATAAATAAATAAATAAATAAATAAATAAATAAAACATTAAATAAATAAATAAATAAAACATTAAAAAAAAGAAGTAGATGGTGCTAGGTTATAAAATTTGCATCTCTCTGAGTAGCCAATAGTTAGTAAGAGTTCTACTCAAGTTGAAGTCTTGCTACACAAGATGGTTCAAATGTAGCTTGACCATGGTGAACTCTTGGTTCATTCCCCAGGCTTGTTCATTGGCATCTTGTAAGTGACAGTAACTTAACTGCCAGTTGATGAAAGAAGCACCATTTCTTCTTTTTTTAAGTTTATTTATTTATTTTGAGAGCGAAAGAGAGAGCATGAGTTGGGGAGGGGCAGCGAGAGAGAGAGAGAGGGAGAGAGGGAGAATCCCAAGCAGGCTCCACACTGTCAGTGCAGAGCCGATGCAGGGCTCAAATCCATGACTGTGAGATCATGACCTGAGCTGAAATCAAGAGTTAGTCGCTCAACTGACTGAATCCCCCGGCCCTCCCCCCGCAAGCACTAGTTTTTAAAGCATGTAAAACTAAGCCGGCCCGAGCATATATCAGGGACTCTGTGAGCCTTGAGAGTACAATAGAGAACCTTTGCCTCAGCTTCCTGTTAGTCCAAAATCTAGCATTTTCAAATGTATCAGCTAGCAGCCTTGATTTTCCAGAGAAGTCAACAGCAAAAGAATCTCCCATGTCCCATAAATAATCACAGCTGGACATCACTGAAGGGTTGGGAATCAAGGCTGAGAGGCAGGACCCAAGGGACAGGAGGATCTGATAAATATTCTTTATCCTGTTTGTTGTTCTTTGAGCCCTGAGAATACATAAAGCTTCCCACAAAACAGGGTGGGTAAGTTAGCATATGCAAATAGGCTCATGAAAGTTTATTTTTAAATTGCCCATTTGTGCCTGAAAGTAGAGGTTAGATATCTGTCAGTTCGATCCAAGTTCCAGTGAAAATACTAAATCCTTTTTTGGTTTTGGGTCTCGTATTTTAGAGCAGTTGTCCTTATGCAGAATTCCAAAAAACAGGCTATGAAGTCCCTTAAGATATTCCATGTTCCAAGATTTCCTGTTGCTTGGCTCGTGTCCATCTCTGATTCAAGAAAAGAAGGGATTGGCTTCACTCCGTGGTCTACTTTGACTCTTAAATGTAAATTTCTTTTGATGATGTGTATAACCCTATGCTAACTCAGTTTTAATGAGGGCGTTAGTTTGCCAAAACTGTTGCTTCTTTGATCTGTAAAAAAAAAAAAAAAAAAAAAAAATCACTTAAACGTGTCAAGATACTAAACTGAATTAATATGACACAGAAGGTTACTTTCATAGATAAAACCTGGAAATTATATTTGGACTTTCATTTTCTTTCTAAACACATGAACAAAACACACACAACGCACACACACACACACACACACACACACACACACACCAACCATCATACAAATAAACTAAAGAATGTTCCAAAAAATACCATGAAAAAATCTTCTATGTGTTTAAAATGTCTTGTCATAAATCACACTGTGTAGTTAGCAGAAGAATATGACTTAAGCATCATTGGATCCTAAATACTAATTGGTCATGAGAATAAAATGTAAATATTAGATGTCTTCTGTTATTTTTCCAGCTGCTTTGCCCATAAAGTTTTAAACTATTTTTTTTTTTGACTATGGGTAGTGATTTACAGGGAAATGTGACCCTGAGCCCCCAATCCATTTATATTGAACTCAACAAAGCATCACCAATGAATTCTACTGGTCGCTCTGTACCTGTTTAACATGCTTTTCCCCCTAGAAATTAGAAAATTAGTCAGAATAAATGGAATTGAAACCCGAAGGGTGTTAGATGCGATGCTATAAGAATGTCAGATAGCATCAGAAAGAAGCAGAATTAATTTTTCATCCTTAATGTATGTGTTTCTGACGCCAAGTGCGTTTTCCTAACAGGCTGTTGACTCTCAGTGAATTACTTTATAAGCAAGCAATTGCCAAAGAGAAACATTGCCTCAGAATCCGTTGACATCTTCAAATAAAGCATTAAATTTTACTCATGAGTACTAATGCCATATGCCCAGTAAAAGAAATGCCACGTTTTCATCCCTCAGGCGTTTTTGAAGGAGATTACCTCAGGGCCCATGCTTCTGTTTTACCAGCATGACATATTATGCTACCTGTGACTTCGACCGGAACCACGGTTTTCCACACCCCAAAAGGAGTCAAGGTTGCCAAAATGTATCATATCATCTCAAGTGGAAAACAAAACAACAGGAGAATTCACGTATGTGGTACACACACACACCACAGGCAGCATCACGTGTGGGATGGGCTTGCATGTGTCATGGTGGGCACCTGATGAAGGGCATGCCCGGGCGTGTGACACGCTGGGCTTTCCGCCTCTCCTTGGGCGTAGCTCCCTATCCGGAGACGTCTTCCCTAGCCTTTCATGCTGGATTCCCAAGTTTGAGCAAACTGTATTTCTGAACCATGTTTGAGCTTTCAAAATAGTTGGGTTCCTTCTTTTCAGGTTTACTGCTCAGTGTTAACACCAAAAAGGAATCATTATTATGCGGGATTCTTGGCATTCTGAAATCTACCGCTGGGAAACTTAGCATTCGCTTCATGGGAACTGAAACCATTCAATAAAAATGGGTTCTGCTTAGTTCCAACTTCAAGTTTTGGAACGAGGTGACGGACGAAGGTATCATGCAATATCAAGCTTGGGTTTTTGCAGGCAGAGAGGGGAAGGAAGCCAGGGTGGAATCGATTTTTTTTTTTTTTTTTTGTCATGCACCGTCATTGATAAGCAAAGACAATGGGCTGGATGTGAAGAAATGGGACTGTTTGCAGGAACTGAGGCTGTTGGTTGATCGTTCACCTCACCATTTCCCTTCACTTGTGGACAAAACCTTAGGTGCCTTTCCTCGGGCAACTTCCCTGTTTTAATTATTCTCCAGGTCGCTGCTGGGAGCTTCAGCAGGCTGGCTTTCCATGCCAATAAAAGAGAATGATGGCTTCTCAGTGAGCTATGGAATTTACAATTATTTTAGCTTACGGTTTTCCGTCAACTATTTTCAGGAGAAAAAGAAGTGACTAGAAGGAAGACCATTTAAATCCCTCGGCTTCCTTCCTGGCTGCTTTGAGGAAAAGACACGGAAAGGAATAGATACTTTATTTGACAGACATTTTATTTTGGAGCTCTCCTTCCTTCCCAGAGTTGACACAGACCTTCCACGATGGTAGGCATCACTGAATCCAGGGTCAAATGTGAATCCTTGATATTTAAATTTGTATTTATGAAAGCCAAGTGTATTCAGATGGTCATTTGCTCTTTTTACACAAATAAGCCAAAACGCACAAGAAGGAGGGCCATCGTCCTTTACAGGGTTGCCACATGTTTGCAAAGATAGCACAGAGGCAGAAGCATGATTTGTAATCTATGCACATGAATAGACGGCTTTGTTTGAAGAACATGTTGTCATGTTTCTGTAAATTGGATCATATTCAAAATGCACTCGAGGGTTTTTCAGGTGATTCTACGCTTCGGACTTCTTTTCAGATCAAAATCTCCCTGTTGAGTGAAGATTCACCAGTCTGTCTTTTTCTACACCTGAATTTTCACACATTATGATTTGAAAGCAGAGTGCACCTGTCCTGGACCCTCCCAACTTCTCCGGTGCTCAAGCCCCAGGGCAGTCTGTCTAATAAAGCCAGGAGGGTTGTCGAGAAACATCTGGTCTATTTTCCTCCTTCAGAGGAGTCTGGGTTAATATTTCTTAACTTTCTTCTTCTACATTTTCGGAGATTCCTTACATAGACACTCAAAGATGTTCATCCTCCTCCAACTGTTTGCAGAGTATTTAAGGTGTTTTATTTTTATTTTATTCATTTAAAAATTTTTCAAATGTGTATTTATTTTTTGAGAGAGAGAGAGAGAGAGATAGCTGGCACAAGTGGGGAGGGGCAGAGCGAGAGGGAGACACAGAATCCGAAGCAGACTCCGGGCTGGGAGCTGTCAGCACAGAGCCCGATGAGGCGGGGCTCGAACCCTCGAGAGCCCTGAGATCATAACCTGAGGTGAAGTCAGACGCTTAACCGACTGAGCCACCCCAGGCGCCCCTTTAAGGTGTTTTAGTTACGCTCTTTCTTGTGCTGGTTAATTGTGATTCTCTGATTAAATCAAAATTTCTTTAATTCTTTAAGGACTAAGATTTTATTTCAGCTACCCTCCAAAGACATGCCACCAGACTCGGTGGTCAGGAAGTTGTGAAGTTCTTATATTATTGTGTACCAGTCCCCCCACCATAGCTTTTTGTTTGAGAGAGGACAGTTTGGTGACGCCTTATTATCTCATGTTTTCTACTTCATTCTCTTTAAAAATATTTTTCTGCTTCTAAAAATGTAGCTCTTTCATTTATAATCTGCCAGACTTGGAGGCAAAATTTATTCCGACGGAAGAAATAACGTCAGAGGCTCACTCAGACCACTCAGGCTTTTCCTCCCTGCCCCCCTTTTCAGTTTCATGGAACAGGTTTCAAGGCTTTGAACACACCAAGAAGGCTGATCAAATCCAAGAAGAACTGGGCCCAGAGCTGCAAGTCAAAAATCTTAAGGCTCGAGACAGGGTTTCAAACCATAGACAACTGGAAAATGCTCTGTTCTCCTCAGAAAGTTCCTCTCAAGAGAGGCTTTTTTTTCCCCCCCTTGAAATATTTTCCTCCAGTGAAAACCTATCTAGATTTTCTTTCCCTGATGGCATCTTACGAGGGCTATGGGTTCTAGGACTGGGCCTCTACGTGCTGCTGGGAAAGCAAGTGAAACACAAGTTTTCTGGATTTTTCCAGACTTTCTCCTGTGTGACTCTCACACGACATGGCACGTGCTGACAGCTTCCCTGGGCCTGGCCATCTCAGGGCTCCTCTGCGTGTGCTTCTGGGTTTGCCCGTGTCCCATTCCCAGCCATGGTCTCCCCAGCTGTCTAGAGGCAGCAGATCTGGGGACCTCCAAAGCGCATACAGGCCCATGAATCCGAAACACCTTGCAGTTCTGGGGACCCTTTGCTTTCTGTGGTCCTCACTCTGCAGTGGCCATGAATGACAGGAAGCTAACACAGGGACTAAATTTAGGCACGATAGCTTCCCCAAAGCCCAGTTCAGACAACATAATTAAGTGTGTGTGTATATATATATGTATATACATATACATATATATATATAGTAACTTAAATACAACCTCGATCTATTCCTCTTGAGTCAACAAATATCATGACAGGTCTGGGCACCCAAAGGTGGTCAAGATTCATGCCTCATTGGCTCTTCTTTCAGCTTTTACAACTCCTTCTGGATTGTGGGCAGGATCCATGGAGACTAGGCTACTGGGAACGGAGGCCTAAGTATGGCCTCTGTCCAAGAGTAGGCGCTAGGGTTACCCTTACGTCAAGGGGGATAAAGAGAAGTGCAGAGCAGAAGATGGGCTGGCCAAGGACCACGAGCTTTCCAGGACACAGCTGGGCTTTGCATCCCCACTCGCCACCGAGGAGCGACACGTGCAGATTCCTCCACGTATGTCCCCCGCACCAAACGTGGAACCAGGAACCGTGGATGTGACACACGGCCTCTCAGTGCCTGCTGTCTGCAGGGAACTGCCAGAGGACGCAGGGGACAGCATACGAGGGACCATTCTTAACTTCGAGGAACTGCGGTCCGATGAGGGAAAAAGACCCAAATAACGGGAACACAGGGCAGGATCTGGTAAGTGCCTAGAGTGACATGTCCAGGAGCAATGAGTCTCAAGCGTGTGTCCCTGCTACCAAAGTGTGATAAAGTGGCCCTTGGCAAAAGCCTTGAATGATGGGTGGGATTTTGAGCGGTGGGCCTGAGCGATGGCATTCCAGGCAGAGGGCAAAGCGTGGGGAAACGGGAGAAAGATACTCTGTTTCAACAAAACAGCCAGGCTTGACAAGCAGAATTGGTTTTAAGCAGACAAGCAGGCCATGCGGCTGGGAAAGTGGACGGAAGTCTGGTCCAAGGAGCCTTCGGTGCCCGGCTGAGAGTGAAGATCTGAAATAAGAGGAGAGAAGGACAGGGTGAGGTTTTGAGGTTGAATCGGCAGCAGTTGGCCATGATTTGGGTGTGGAGAGTGGCAAGCGTGGCCCCCGGGGGACTGCAGTGTCAGCACAGGAGTCAGATTCTGGGGCCATCAGCATGGCTGTGTACCTTGCGGCTGTCGACAGGGGCTTAGCCGGTGGCCAGGGCGGCGACAGGTGCATGTGGGTGGAGCTCCCTAAAGATGGGCTGGAACGGAGAGAGAACCGTGTGGGAATCCTGGATTCAGAGATAGTAGTTGAAAGTGTGAGAGTGAGTCTGTATTGAAAGATTCCAGAATAAGCCACTGTGGCATAAAAAATTTATTTTGAGCTGAAGGCATTTGAGAATAGACTTTTCTTCCTTTCTTCTTTCCTTCCTCGCTCCATTCCTCCTTTCTTTCCTCCCTCCTCCCCACCCTTCCTTCCCTCTCTCCCTCCCTTCTTTCCTTCCTTCCTTTCCTTCTTTCTTTCTTTTTCCCTCCTTTCTTTTCTTCTCCTTCTCTTGCATTTGCGTCTATCTCTTCTTCTCCTTCTCCATACTCCCCTTCCCCTCCCTTTTCCTTCTTCTTTCCTTCTTCTTTTTTTTTTGGAAGGAAGTCCCGTATCTGCCTATGAACAGAGCCTCCCAAAAGATGTCAGTTGTCATAAATCCCCTCCCTGGAAGTTCCAACCCCAAAAAAGATGGACTTATCACCAAGAGGAGAAGTCGGCACCCCACCTAAACAGACATTGTCAAAAAACGATCACATCGCCATCTCTTCTCGTAAGGGCCCATTTATCTTTCCTAAATGTCATCTGTTTTCCCACAATGCCCTTTTTCACTTCTTCCCCTATTCAGAAGTCACATGTTTTCCCATCCGTGTCCTTCTATCCCTCCCCTCCCCCTGTTAAGATGGTATTTACCCCCCCAATTCTAACCATCTTATTAAGTCCTATTTTTCTGTGAACTCCCACATATGTATGCACACACAAAAAATCTGTCTTCTCTATTCCTAATCTGTTTTTCTGTCAGTTTAACTAGCGGGCCCCCAGTCACTAAACCTAAGAGAGCAGAGGGGAAGGTTCCTCGCTGACCATATCATCACCCGAGGAGAGAAAAGAGGGCTGAGGCCAGAACCTTTGAGAGCACCCACAGGTAGTTGATCAGAGGAGAAGAAAGGCAAAAACTTGACAGAGATTGAGAGGGAGTGGTCAGAGAAGGGGGGGACTCCGGGGGGTGTGGGAAAGGGAGCGTTTCAAGGTGGGATTAGAAGGTGGGAGCTTTTCAAGGGAAGGGATGAGAAACACATGTTGCAGAGTTTAGAGGGACTAGCATTTTATGGTGTATTTACTCTTTGCTACACTGTATCAAGCTTGTAAAACACCACCTCAGTGTCACTTAATACGAACCACAAGCTGGTGCCTGAGAGAAGGCCACATCCTCCTTTTACAGGCTTAGAGAAGCTGGGTGACTTTGCCAAGGTCATTCATCTGTGAGAGCAGGAGCTGAGGTCAGGTTCTGGGGTACCCGCCTTTTACCCACCCCCCCCCCCGGCCTTGTTGCTTCTGATGCAGTGGGGCATCTGTTTCTCCAAAACGGGACCGAATTCTGAAACTTGTGCATTTAGCCCTTGTCCTAAATCAGAGATCAATACACTCCAGCCTGGGGGACAAATCTGGCCTCCTACCGGTTTCTGAAAATAAAGTTTTATTGGCACATGGCCACGACCTCTCGTTTCTGTGCTGTCTATGGCTACAGCAGCGAAGGTGAGTTGTTGTGAAAGACACGCAAGGCCTGCCATGTTATTATTTGGCCCTTTACGGAAAAAGTTCGCTGACCCCTGCCTTAAGCCGTGAGGTTGCATAAAGAAATATTACCGGCTGGGGATTCTAATTTTGTCCACTGTAAAATTCTCATTTTATAATGAAAATATGCCCACGGAGAGAATCAGATATACTACAACATGGCTTCCATTTACCGGGGGATAATACCAGCTACTCTAAACTGTACTTAATGGGCTGTTATTTTTTTTTTTTTTTTTTTTAGAGGTTTGGAAAAAACAGAAGGTGATGAATGACGATCTGGTGACACTAATGAAGCAACATACACCAGCTCAGACAAGAGTCAAATCCGGTAAGGTCTTTGCATCTCTCTGGAACACGGCAAGGGTGGGTGGAAGGTGGGTGGGGAGGTAGAAGAGACGAGGGGCCTCCACATTTAAAAGGCCGCAGTCTGCGAGCACTGTGAATTCAGCACATAATGGGGCACCAGCCAATTTGTCCCCCGTCCATTAGCCAGGACCTCAGGGCCATGAGGACGGACATATGTCTCTCTATTCTTCTGCTGTTTCTGGCGGGACCACGGGCCCCTCAGAGGCGAGGGGCGTCCCCTGGGCTGTCAGCCTCCCTGGTGTCGAGAGCACAGCAGGCTTTCTGAGGTGGGAGTCCTGCTGGGGCACATCTGTCCCTCTCAATATTCACACTGCTAATGTCTTACTCTAGTGACAAATGCAAATTGGGTTGCTTAGTCCAAACATGTCAGCCTCATTAGCAGGTGCACAGCGACTGGCACAAGGCACCGGCCTCTCTATTTCTTCTATTTTTACCTTCACCCATGTAGGGGTCTCTTGTCCTTCAGGACTGCTGACTGGGGGCTCGGGGTATGGGGAGCAGGCAGAGAACTCTCCTCCTGGCCCCCCTATTTTTTGTTTTTGTTTTTGTTTTAAAAGGTCTATGGTTACTAGAGGTTGTCTCCTATGGCTATTCTCTGACCTCCTCTGGTCAAAAATTAAGCAAAACCAGACGAGAATGTTCCATCGATCTTTGGTGAAGAATTTGATCAACAGTGTGACGATTAAAACCTTGGCTTTTCCTTCCATTTCATTGGCCTTGAACTCTTAGGGAATTCTCTCTCTTCGATCGGAAATTTCAATGCTTTGGATGATTTTGAGTTTCTTAAACTTTCGATAGTGACATTGCGGTAACGCGAGCTTGGAAATTCAGTTAAGGACAGTACTCTTGTCATTAATAAATGTCCCATACTCTCAGCCTCTGGAAACGTTTGAATCATCTTTCTTGCCACTGAGATCCTTTGAAGGTCTTTTTGATGCCAATAATGTATTTGTTTTACAAATATAGATTAACCATAAGGGTAACAAAAAGGAGTAACCAAAATATTGACAATTATAATGGTTTCCATTTTGCATTTATTGTGCTCTCCATGTACTTTTTTGTGATGCCAAAGAAGTCGCTTTAACTGCTAACAGCTCACCATTTTTTTTAATGTTTATTTATTTTTGAGAGAGACAGAGACAGAATGCGAGTGGGGAGGGGCAGAGAGAGAGGGAGACACAGAATCCGAAGCAGGTTCCAGGCTCTGAGCTGTCAGCAAAGAGCCCGACGTGGGGCTCGAACTCACCGACCATGAGATCGTGACCTGAGCCAAAGTCAGAGGCTTAGCCGACTAAGCCACCCAGGCGCCCCTCACGTGACAATTTTAAAGCCTGTTAAGGGTAGTGTCAATTCTCTATTCTGTTTTTGGGAACTTTTGCTGGAGACACAAGAGATGCACCTTTTGAATTCGAGATCAGTGTTTTAAGTTCCAGCTAAGAAACTTAATTTTTAAGGAAGGACAATCTCCCATTTTTTTTTCTCCAGCATTTGCTTTCTCAGAAAACAAAAACAACTAAGATTTCTAGAACTTCTACGGTGATACATCCTCGCTCTGTTTAGGTTTATACCGAATAATCAAGGTCAAAAAAAAAAAAAAAAAAGAATTTATCCATTGGGTATATAACTTCCCTGTAGTTTGTTTTCTGCTTTATGTCCACGATATCAAATACTCAGATAAAAAGCCAGCAATCTGGTCAATTGCTTGGGAACGCCTTTGACATCAGTGGCCACCGTCTGGATTCTCTCACTTCCTTTTGTTTTCCTGTTCATACTTGGTGTTGTGTAGTTCGGTGAATATACGCTAAAGGTTTCTCTGGAAAGATCGTAAATGGCATGCCTCGCCTTTTAATTGGAGCACACATCCAGCATGGTTATTGTTTAAATATTTTCTTCCTCGGAGGCCATCTCTCCCCTGGAATCAGGTCACTCCCTGTGCTGCCTTCTCTTTGAAGGAACCAAATTGCCCCGTGGGAGGTTTCACAGAGGCCCCATGCAGAGTGCCTGTCGAAGGAGGACAAAGCTGACCGGACAGATGACAGAGCTGAGTGTTGGCAGTTCGGAGCCCAAGCCCTCTTCAGTAGCCCAAAGAGCCACCTGGATGACCTCAGTCTCCCCTCCGCCTTTCGGGCTCCTCTTACCATGGCCCCCCGCGCTCACCTCACCTTATAACAAAAGCGCCCAGTGCTTCAGCGTCCCTTTTCTCTTCTTAAAGCCTTTAGTTCCCTTCCTGCCTGATGTGGACCCCTGCAGACTGCCTCAGCCCCTCTCCCTTTGTGCCCTGGGCTGTCGCCAAGCATCCCAGCTCCTGCCCACCTTGGTTGGTTTCTCTCCTTGACTCTCAAGTTTAGGAAGAAGGCCTCCAGGTCTTTGAAGTGCTAAGTGCCCTCATCTGTATCCCCCTGTTCCCTTGCGGCCACATCCCACACTAGTCAAAACACAAACATGAAGTGTCACCCAGCTGAGAGTGTTCTGAGTGTGGCAGACGGGTTCCAGGCGCCCGGATAGGGAAGGCGTCTGCTTCCTGCAGTCACCCCATCCAGCTGGAGGTCAGCCCACACGACGGGACTCCTGGCAGGTGGGGGAGTGCCTGGCTGCGGGGGTTGGCACTGGGGGGAGAGGTGGCCCGGGGCACCCTCAGAGATGGTGCCTGCCCTCTCCTGACCGCTCTCGTCGATGGACCAAATCCCTCTCATTTCCTGAAGGGAAGAGGAGAACGGGGAAGGAAATGGGCAGATGTGTTGTGAGAATTTACTTCTTTTCTGTCTGTTTACACAGTCACCTCGCATAAAGATTCTGAAAAGGCCTTGTGGAAACCACGGAATACGGCAGATCCAGTCACCTGGTTGAATGCAGCATGATTACCACCTCCAAGAATTTCTTCAACGGCTCCAGAAAGCTCAGACCAATATTCAGTACCAAAGAGTAGTTTCTGAAGCAGTTTCATAACTTGAGATCAATACCTACCTTTTTTTAAACCCTTATTTTTATCTTACCCAATTTCTTGGATGCCGGTGAGAAAGAGTTGGGCCAATGCATAGACGCCTTGAAAGGAGTGAAATATTTGGTGCATTAGCATAAGGAATTAAGTCTTTGGAAAGATCATGGGCATTAAGTTATTTCAGGGGCTCCATTCAGAAGAAAGCAAGTATTTTGAGATCTGAAAGCTGCAAATGAATTTTTGGTATGAATATTGGAAAAAAAAATCTGTCACTTGGAGTTAGTCTGCTGAACCGTGGAATCTATACAGAGGTGGCCAGCTTCGTGACTTCGGGGAGGACCCGGGGCTGCTGATCCCAGCCCAGAACCCCTTCCATCACCACTGCAAGCTCCAACACTTGGAGCGATGACCGCTGGAAATTTTGAGTATGTTCCTTATTCTCGTCTTCTTCCAAACTATAAGCTACCCGACCCTTACTCTCATGTGTAAATGCATATGACATTTTTTACCCGTAAGGTTGATGCAAGGATTAAGTGAGATAATATACAGAGTAAAACCTTAGACGGCCAGTAACTTGTTCTGTGAGTGCTCCGCAAGACGAGCAAACATTTCCAATAAATCTTAACTTGATAAATGAGCGATGTCGGGGCGCCTGGGTGGCTCAGTCGGTTAAGCGTCCGACTTCAGCCAGGTCACGATCTCGCTGTCCGTGAGTTCGAGCCCCGCGTCGGGCTCTGGGCTGATGGCTCAGAGCCTGGAGCCTGTTTCCGATTCTGTGTCTCCTTCTCTCTCTGCCCCTCCCCCGTTCATGCTCTGTCTCTCTCTGTCCCAAAAAAAAAAAAAAAAATAAACGTTGAAAAAAAAAATTAAAAAAAAAATAAATAAATGAGCGATGTCTTGCAATACGAGTAGTGCGGGACGCTGAACGTCACGTGATCACAACTGTGCCAACGGTTCTTGAAATTCGCTTCGGTATATGAGTGCTTTGGATTACAAGCACGTTCTGGAATGAATTATGCTTGCGAACCAAGGTTTCACTGTATTTAAAAAAGCCCTTCGGTAATTGGAACACTGTAGAGAGTTAGCTTTCCTTCTTTCCCTCCTTCTTGCCCTTTCCTTCCTTCTTCCCATTCTTTTTTCCCCGGCTTACTGCTCCCCTCCCCTCTGTTTTCTTATTTGATTTTGTAGCTCTAGAGAGAGTAGCACATGCCTTCTATGCAACAAGTATTCAATCAATTTAGAGCCCAAGGACCAGGGCAAAGAGTGCTGATGGTGAGCTAATGGGACAGACAGCTGTAGAGGCACACATCACACTGGCATTGACCTTGTTCCCTTGGGGATAACAGTGCTCAGTCTGAGCTACCAGCGGTCTTTTGGCAATGGTAATAGGTTATCCTAAACGCATTTGCAACAAGGCTGGCCGGGTCTTTGGAACGGTTTGCCGATTCTGAGCAAAGCTAATGAAAGCATTTGTGGCCTTAAGACTCAGCCTTGGCCTTGTTAGCACCGTGCTCCATGCTGGTGACTTTTCTTCTCATTTATGATGCTAAGGCTTGGTATTTGCCACTGGAAGAAAAACAAGCAGAAGACTGTCTGTGGCCTGCCCCTGCAGGAGGTTGGGGGACCTCTCACACTCGGCCCGGCAGGTGTAGGGATGCCAGGCCGCCTGCCTCTTGGAGAGCCCAGCAGCGTGGGATGAGGGTGGCCCCGTGGCACAGCTATAACCATACCGTCTGCAGATGTGGCCAGACCCACCCCCAGATGGCCCATGATGAGCGGCCAACCATACCTGGCACTTGCTTGTCTGATCCCCAGCCTCTCTGGTTTGTTTTTTTACCAGAAGATGGTCTTGGGAACAGTAAGGAGCCATGGTTGGGTGAGGCCCCGTGTCCTGGAGGAGAAGTCTGTCACTCTGCTTCATTGCCCACTTTCCCTCCTTTCTGAAAAATTCCAGTGACTGTTATACGTTTGTGTAAAGACGTGAGGAAGATGTTAGGGAACTACTCATGAGTAACAACGGCAAGTGAAAAGATATGTATTTATGTAGTGCTTATTATCTGCCCGTGCTTTACAAACTTATTCAATTCTCACACTTTTTTTTTTTGAGACAGCTACTATGCTTCCATCATTCTCCCTGATTCTCCGGGGCACCGATGCCCAGAGAGGTTAACTATTGCCTACGGTCACATACCCGGTTAATGGTGGAGTCCGGATTTGAACCTGTGCAATCTGGCTCCAGAGCCCTACCCGTGACGCTGCACTGCCTTCATCAATTGTACCGGAGAAGTTGGGGTGTGATTTGTCGCTAGGTACCATAAGCCATACATAATGTGTGTATCCTGCGAGTTACAGTTCCCTTGTCACGAAGACCTTGCATTCATGACGCCACGGCATTCTGCTTCTCCACCCCCCTCTCCCGTGGTTTTGTTTCCTGTTCTTGCCTCAGTATCCTTCTCAATGTAGCACACCCGTAGCCTTTATGAAACAGTTGCAACACTCCCCGAGCTGAAATGTATTTGTACAGTTCTTGGCAGTTACCATTGCCAAGCGCTGGTCTACTTGCTTGAGGGAGGTTTGAAATATTATTCCCGAACTTGCTGACTAGAACAACAACATTTGAACGTGTATGTTGGCAGTGATGCTTTTCATGTGTTTGTGTTTAAATGTATGTGTTTTTTCCTGGAATCTCCACGGGGCTATGCCCTTCGGAAGCTGTTGGACCCCAAAGTCCTTTTAAGGGTAGTGTCCCTCCGGTGGATTTCATCCTTTCCACGTGTACTTGTGGCTCAATAGGCATCAGATAGTGTGCTGGGTTTCTACTGATGACACGGTTCCTCTGTCCTGAGAAGACCACTATTGAGAGCTACTGATATGCTGGTTTCCCAAATAGGAAACTTTGTATTGTATAAGTTTAAGGTGCACAATCAGCTGGTTTGATACATTTATATATGGCAATGTGATTACTATGGTAGTGTTAGCTCATGCCTTTACGGCTTCACATAATTCTCATCGTTTCTTCCTGTTGAGAACAGTTAAGATTTAGTCTGTTTGCAGTTTTGAAATTCATAATACAGTATTGTGGACCACAATCACTCTGTTGTGCATCAGATCTCTAGAATGTATTTATCTACGAGTTATAAATTTGTAGCCTTGAACAACATCTCCCCAGTCCTTGGTACCCAGCATTGTGCTCTCTGTGTTTACAAGTTCAGGTTTATTAGATTCCACCTATAAGGGATTTGTCTTTCTTTGGCTTATCTCACTAAGCATAATGCCCTCAAGGTCCATCCATGTTGATGCAAATGGCAAGATTTCCTTCTTTCTCAATTCTGTGCAATATTCGATGACATATATTTTCCACGTCTGTTTTATCCATTCGTCCATTGATGGACACTTAAATTCTGGGTCCCAACATCAAGGCATGTTTTAATCTGGCCTCAGAACCACAGCACCAAATCATCCTTCATCCCCCTTTTATTGTTCACACCTCTCGGCCCAGTTTTTCTCCTCCTTCTCCTCCCCCTCCTTCCCCTCGCTATCATACCACCTCCTTGGCCCAGAAGTACCCTCATAGTTTTTCCTACCTTTTCCTTTCAGCTTCTTCTCTTTTCCAAATCATTAAAAAGGAAACCACGAGCAGATGAGAAGCAACTTATTTCATTGCTTTTTCATAGCTAAAAGGTGTGTGAATAATGTCATATTTATCTGCATTTACAAAAATGATGAAGATAGGGCAAGTCTGGGAGAAGATTTGGTAGTGGGAAAGAAACAGGTAAACGGGATCTGTAGAAATAGACATTTCTCAAAGTTTAATAAGGGAATATATTTTCTATTCTTCAGTTCAAAGCTAACGAAGGAATAGATGTAGTAACATTTGCCAGATTTTACATTTATTAAAAGCCAGGATAGACAGGGATAATAGCATAACTCAATATTTATGATGCAGTAGCTTCTACATAAATATTAAAATGAGGCAGTTATCATCAGAACTATTTGTTGTTTATATTTGCTTTCAAATTTTAATGAACACAAATGCTACTCATGTGGTAAAGTTCAATACCTTAAAAAATAACTCATTTGTCCATTAATGAATCCAGTCATAGAACTGTCACGGGAAAGAGTCATCTTGAAACTAAATAATAATTTGGGAAGACATCAAAAGACTTCCGCTTCCGGGAAGACAGAATTGATCAACTTTTCCCGGTTCTTCTTGCTAAGTGGAGACAAAGCAGGTGGGCTGAGGACTGTGGCAACTGAGAAATGACACGTGACTGGGTTTCCTGGGCTGTTTTTGGCTTCATATATCCCAGACTGGATACTGGACAAGCCAGCAACCTGGAAATGCCAATGGATGCAGTCCATAAGAGCCCCGAGGAAAGCCAAAGGACGAGGCTGAGCCCAACAGAGACCTTTTATACAATAAATGCTCTACGCTTGACAAACCCCACACAATATCTGTGGCCCCATCCCTCCTGTCACTCTTGTGAGACTGTAGCAAGACGCCTCAACCCTAAGCTGGCTCTAGTTGCTTCGGACAAGGCCAAGGGGAGGCAACGCTTTCTTCCCATTGGGTGGTAATGAATGCTTTCCCCTCACACTCCTTTCCCTGTGTAATGACCCCTACCCCAGGCACTGTCGGTGGAGACTGTTTGTCGCACCTTGACTACACTTTTTTTTTTTTAACGTTTATTTATTTTTGAGACAGAGAGAGACAGAGCATGAACGGGAGAGGGTCACAGAGAGAGGGAGACACAGAATCTGAAACAGGCTCCAGGCTCCGGGCAGTCAGCACAGAGCCCGACGCGGGGCTCGAACTCACGGACCGTGAGATCATGACCTGAGCCGAAGTCGGACGCTTAGCCGACCAAGCCACCCAGGTGCCCCAACTACACTTTTTAAGTAGTGCTTGCTGGATTCCCAGTACAATGATGGATGCGATATTCCCGCCTTGTTAGCAATCTTAGGGGGAAAGCGTTCCATCTTTCACCACGAAGTGTCGTATTAGCTGTAGGGCTCAAAAACATGTTTATCAAGATGAGGACGTCCTTTATTCCTATATTTTTTTTTTCTGAAAAAAAGTTTTTATGATACACAGTGTCGGAATTGTTCAATAAGTTTTCTGCAACAATTGATTCAATCTTGTGGTTTTTCCTCTTTGGCCTATTAATATGGTAGATTAAATGAATTGACTTTTGACCACTGAACAGCCCTCTCATTCCTGGAATAAATTGCACTGGGTTGTGGTGTATACCTAAAATTCAATATTAGACAAACAAACAAACAAACAATCCACTTATAAAATGGGATAAGGTCATGAAGAGTCATTTCACCAAAGAGGTTGAAGAGATGACAAATAAGCACATGCCAAAGATGTTCAGTATCGTTAGCCACAGAGGGAAGTGTACATAAATACCCTAATGAGCTATCGCCATACAGTTGTTACAATAGCTATAATAAAAAGCGTGAAAATATCAAATGTTCGTGAGGATGCAGAGCAACTGGATCCCTCACACAGTGATGGTGTCAGGTAAAATGGAAAATGATACAGCCGCTCTGGGAAAAATTCGCAGTATAGTTAAAAGTGAAAATACGCTTACTGTATGACTCCGTAAATGCCGTCCTCGGCGTTTATTCCAGAGGAATCAGAATTTCTGTCCATACAAAACTGTACGTGGTTGTTCATCACAGCTTTATTTGTAATATCCCAGGGCTAAAAGCAACCGAAATGTCCCTCGACAACAGAACGTTTAAATAAATACTGTGGTAAATCCATATCATGGAATATTACTCAACAATAAAAAGGACCAGACTGTTGATACATACAACAACTTGGGTGGGTTTCCAGAGCATTATGCTGAGTGAAAACAAGCCAAGGCCAAAATATCATCTACTGAATGATACCATTAGATGTTATTCTTGTCATGACAACTTGATAGAGATGAAAAGCAAATTAGAAGTTGTTAGGATTTAGGGATGGTGGGGGGAGAAGGGTAGATATATATTGATAACAAAGGGGAGGCAGGAGGGTAGTAACGGCGTAGCTTTCTATCCTGATTGTGGTTATACAAATATGGAATGTGTAATGTGGTAAGATGAGATAGAATTGTACATATGTGTTACACTGATGTCAATTTCCCTGTGTGATATTGTGGTATTATTATAAAATAAATACTGTGATAAGATGTAACCACTGTGGGAAGTTGGATGAAGGGCACACCACACTTCCGTACCATCTCTGAGGTTTTCTGTGAACCTATAGTTATTGCAAAATAAAAATGAAAAAAAAAACATAAAAGGCAAAAAGCAAAACAAAACACCAACAAAAAATCTGGAATGCCTTTGGAATAAACGTAGAAATCTTACATATGAACTTGCTTTATCATCACAGATTATAACTGAGAAATAGAAGGGTTGAATAAATGAAGGAAGGAGAGAGGAAGGAAGGAGGGAAGGAAGGAAGGAGGGAAGGAGGAAGGAAGGAAGGAAAAAGGAAGGAAGAAGGAAGGAAGAAGGAAGGAAGAAGGAAGGAAGGAAGAAGGAAGAAAGGAGGAAGGAAGGAAGGAGGAAGGAAGGAAGGAAGGAAGGAAGGAAGGAAGGAAGGAAGGAAGGAGGAAGAAAGGAGGAAGGAAGGAAGGAGGAAGGAAGGAAGGAAGGAAGGAGGAAGGAAGGAAGGAAGGAGGAAGAAAGGAGGAAGGAAGGAAGAAGAAAGGAAGGAAGGAGAGTGGGAGAATTGCCAACTTCAAAATTTGCTGGTGTTCAAAAGATTTCACGTTCTGAACACTTATCTTTCATTTAAGGCCTGTTCGGTTTTCATTTCACAGCAACCTTAGCTACCAAAACGTTCCCTGGAGACCTCCTCAAACAGAGGAAGAGGGTCCTGGAAGCCTCTGGTCAGATGCTCCGAGAGAACTCCAAGAAATGAGATGCACAGCAACCAGGTCAACTACATTTGGAACCACACGTCCACAATAAGGAATCTGAAAACCAGCCGTATCTGCTCCCCGGTCTCTCTATCCACGCAGATTCACCAGAGGGATAGAGATGCTGGTTGCTTCTCAAACACATCCACGTGCAAGTCTCTTCAAAATGCAGCTGTAAGGTGAGCCTTCCTCCTTTATTTCCATTTGTTCACAGACGCTCTTAAGCCTAAAATTTGCCAATCGTTCCTGCCATTTACACCAACTCTGGCGTATCCGAGAACAGCAGCCGCAGCCCAAATTTCCTGGCTTTCGCGAGGTAGTAAATGCTTCCCTGAGCACCACCGTATCCTCTTAAATCATGCCACCCTGGCTCTTGCTACGCAGCCTTCTCTCCCGGTGCCAGCCACCCGGCCTGTCCCGAGGTCCACGCAAACGTGCGCTCAGCTGACAGGCGGTTGACGCTCTGTGCTCGGCACCCGCCCCGGGCCAATGAAAGAGGCAAGTTGCGGAGGGGTCAGCTGTGCACATCCTAGCTCAGTCTTCCAGTCCGTCCCACATGGGACTCGGACTCCATTCCCGATTGGTGACGTGCAAAACGCAATAGGTTCTCCTACCCGATCAAATAACATTAGCGCTCCGGGCTGCCGGCGTGCGTAACGGACAAGACAGGAAGGAGCCGCGATGGGAGAGAAAACAATGAGTATTGCTAACCACTGCTGTAATGACTGTTATTGACCAGGTGACACTCACAACTTCCACCGGAGTTAACCCTGCCCAGGCTGCGCCGCGTAAACTTCACAAAATTATTGTTATTATCAAGGACGTGTCGCACTTAGGAATATACCCGTGCCACCGAAAGAGCTATGGCATCTTTAAATTCCCGGGTAACGTAGCTAAAGACCTGGAGCTCTGCCAAGGTAAAAGTTGTAAAACTGGATTGATTTTTGCTACAGCTTGCTAAAGGCTCCCCCGAGCCGGGGATGCAGTGTTCAAATACAATAATTGATAGGCTGAAAAAATATTTCTGATAAGTGTGTAGAAGTAAGGCAGAGCCCTGCCCGAGATGAAGTGAGCCTTTGTGCTCTGGCAGACTCTGCAACCGAACGGACCCAGATCCAAGGTGGCGCCTGGGTCTCTGATCAGAGCCACCGGGCTTCCGGCTCGCCCCGTCCCTCGCGTCCCCAGCTCCAGCTCCTCCTGCCTTCGCTGCAGCTTCCTCCAGCTGGAGAGCAAATGGTCTTGGCCTTCAAATGGGGCGTTTGTTAAATGCTGTTGTGGAAAAGTAATTATCCAACAATCAGACCTGTACGTGGGGGCAGAAACCGCCTTCGTTAATACCACCTTGGTAATCCCGGGGGGCGGAGGGGTTCGCGTTAATCTGACCCCTTTTCAGTCTTGCCTTGGTGAGCTGACCACCCCAAGCTGTGAGTGTGTGTGTCTAAATTGCTCGGGATTCAATTGAACACATTAAAATTTAAAAAGGATTTAACTGAAATTTTTCAATAGCTCCTGAGAAGGGGGATAATTTATTAGCTTGGAGTAAATTAAAATCTCAAGCAGGGGTAAAGACTTCGAAGATTGCTTTAATACATTTTATATGCTTTCAAAAGAAATGTTCTTTTAAATGGTCCAAAAATCAGCTAATTTTGTCCTATTTAGCAAATTACCTCCTAAGGCCACAACGTTGAAAAACTTAACAATTATTTTTTTTAAGGGGAAAAATAGAGGAGGGATAAAACACGCGTGCGCGCGAACGCGCGCGCGCGCACACACACACACACACACACACACCATACACCTTCCATAGGAAACAGCCAAACCCTAAATTGCTATGTCTTTTCTATGCTACAGTTAGAATTTTTTTTTCTTTCTTAATTCAAAAGTCCGTGAAACATTTGCGTTACGTTCTGCCAGGCCACACGGGGGATCTTTTTTCCACATGGTGATTGTAGGCAGAGGAGGGTGGAAGGTTAATGGAGGGCACTGGCGGGCTAAGCCCCCATAGCTGTGCTGATAATTTATACCTTTATTTCAGGCCACATGCACCTGTGGAGCAGCCAGGCCACGGAGGTGAGGTGAACTTGTCGCTCTGTTCAACCCAGAGGCTGTCCCTGCCCTGACGGGAGATTTTTGCGCTCTGAATTATCTCTCTTATAAAAGACTCCTTCCCAGCTCCAGCTGACATTCTGAGACCGCAGGAGAAAGGCTTGTTTTCCCCTCAACTCTTTCTTCCCTTCACTTTTCCCCCTGATGGTACACAGCACTTTGTGGTTTGCATTTTGGGGATTTTTCTTTTGTTGTTGTCTGTTTTTTAATTCCTCCCCCCCCCCCCCCCCCCAGTTTTATTGAGAAATAATGAACACACATCCCTGTGCAAGTTTCAGGCAGGATGGTTTGATTTTCATACCTTGTGAAGTGATTACCACAATAGGTTCTGCTAATATCCATCTTCTTATACAGATACAATAAAAAGAACAGAAAGAGGAAAAGACAAAAAAAAATTTATGATGAGAATGTTCAGGATTTACTCTCTAACTTTCTTGTGTATCATAGAGCAGTGTTATAGACAGCACACATTATATCCCAGGAACGTATTTATCTTATAGCTGGAGGTTCATACTTTGTTGACCATCTTTCTATAATTTCCCTTCCTCCCACCTCTCACCTCTGGTAACCGCAAGTCTGATCTCTTTTACTTTTTTTTTTTTTTTTTTAATGTTTATTTATTTCGGAAGGAGAGAAAGACAGCGCGAATGGGCGGAGGGGCAGAGAGAGAGAGAGAGAGACAGAGAGAGAGAATCCCAAGCAGGCTCCCAGCTGTCAGCACAGAGCCTGACTTGGGGCTCTTGAACTCACGAACCATGAGACTATGACCTGAGCCAATATCAAGAGTTGGACGCTTAACCAATTGAGCCACCCAGGCACCCTTGATCTCTATTTCTATGAGGTTTGTTTTGTTGTGTTTTGTTTTTTGGCAGATTCCACACATAAGTGAGATCTTACAGTATTTGCCTCTGTCTGACTTATTTCACTTAGCATAATGCCTTCAAGGTCCACCCGTGTTGTTGCAAATGGTGAGATTTCCTTGTTTGGTTGGCTGAATAATACCGCACTGTGTATATGCCACACCTTCTGTATCCATTCATCCATCGGTGGACACTTATGTGGTTTCTATGACTTTGGTTATTGTAAATCATGCTGCTATGAATATGGGGTGCGGATATCTTTTTGAGTTAGTGTTTTAATTGCCTTTGTATATATTCTTAGAAGTGGAATTGCGGGATCATAATACAGTTCTATTTCGAGTATTTTGAAGATGCTCCATACCGTTTTCCATAGTGGCTGCACCGATTTACCATCACGCCAACCGTGTGCAAGGGTTCCCTTTTCTCCATGTCCACACCGGCATTTGTGACCTCTTATCTTTTCAATGATGGCCATTCTAACAGGCGTGGGGTGATACCTCATTGTGGTTTTGATTGGTGTTTCCCTGAGGGTAAGTGATGTCGAGCATCTTTTCATGTGCCTGTTGGCTGTCCGTGGATGTTCTTAGGTGAAATGTCTATTCAGGTCTTTTGCCTACTTGTTAATAGAGTTATTTGTGGGGTTTTTTTTTTTTTTTTTTTTTTTTTTTTTGAGTTGCATGTGTTCTTTATATGTTTTGGAAATTAACCCCTTATCACATCTATAGTTTGTAAATATTTTTTTCCCCATTCCAGAAGTTGTCTCTTCACTTTGTCAGTGGTTTCCTTGTGCACAAGTTTTTAATTTAATGTAGTCCCACTTGTTTATTGATTTTGTTGCTTGTGTGTTAGGTGTCATATCCCCAACATCGTTATGAAAATCCATGTCAAGGAGTTTTGTTCTAGGAGTTTTTGGTTTCAGTTTACATTGAAGTCTTTAATCCATTTTGAGTTAATTTTTATGAGCGGTGTAAGATTTGGTCCAGTTTCATTGTTTTACATGTGAATGCCCAATGTTCCCAGCACCATTTTTTGGAGACTTTTCTTCATTGCATATTCTTGGTTCTCTTGTCAAATATTACTTGACTGTATATGCTTGAGTTTATTTCTGGGCTCTTGACTGTGTTCCATTGGTCTATTGGTCTGTTTTTATGCCAGTATCATACTGTTTTCTATAACCGTAGCTTTACAAATAACTTGAAGTCAGGAAGTGTGACACTTCCTGCTTTGTTTTGCTTTCTCAGGATTTTCTTCACTATTTGGGATCTTTTGTGGTTCCATACAAATTTTAGAATTGCATTTTTCATGCCATTAGAGTCTTGAGATTGCACTGAATCTATAGATGGCTTTCAGTATATTGACATTTTAACATTATTCATTATTGCAATCCGTGAACATGGAATACCTTTCCATTTATTTGGTCTTCTTCAATTTTTTTCATCAAAATCTTACTTTTCAGAATAGAGTCCTTTCACCTCCTTAGTTACATTTATTCCTAATTATTATATTGTTTTTGATCTTTTGTAAATGGGATCATTTTTTCAGAAATTTTATTATTATTGTATAAGAAGGCTACTGATTTTTGTGTGTTAATTTTGTATCCTGTAACTTCACAGAATTCACTGATTAGGTCTAACAACCGTTTTGTTGAGTCTTTAGGATTTTCTATATATAAAATCATGTCATCTGCAAATAGAGACAATTTTACTTCTTCCTTTCCAATTCTGATACCTTTATTTTTTCTTGCCTCATTGCTCTGGCTAGGGCTTCTTGTACTCTGTTGAATTAGTAGCAGTAAGAGTGGGCACCCTTATCTTGCTCCTGATGGTAGAGAAAAAGATTTTATCCTTTCACCATTTATTATGAAATTAGCTGTATGCTTGTCATATATAGCTTTATGGTGTTGAGATATATTCTTTCTGTGCCTATTTTGTTGCATTTTTTATCACGAATGGACGTTGAATTGTGCTGAATGATTTTTCTGTATCTATTGAGATATTTATTTCTTTATTTTTCATTCTTGTAACTACTATAATTAATTCTATTATTATTATTATATAATTATATAATAGAATTATAGAATAATTCTATAATAATAGAATTATAGATATAGATATATATAATATATATTCTATATTATATATTAATTATATAATTAATTAATATATAGTATATATAAAATATATATATAAATATATATAATTTATGTATATTTATATATAATATTTATATATTTATATACTTATATATATTTATTTATATATTTATATATAATATATAATATATAATATATAATATATAATATATAATATATATAATTTTATGTATATATAAATATATATAATTTATATATAATATTTATATTATATATATATTATATATATTCTATATAATAATAGAATTATAGATATAGATATAGAATTCTATTCTATAGAATAGAATATAATAATTCTATAGAATAGAATTATATAATAATTCCATAGAATAGAATTACATAATAATTCTATTATTATTATTATTACTCTATTATTATTTCCTTTCTTCTGTTCACTTTGGTCTTTATTTGTTCTTCTTTTTCTAATTCCTTAAGGCATTGAGTTTATTCAGGATCTTTCTTGCTTCTTAATGTGTTTGCTGCTATGAACTTCCCCCTTGGAACTGCTTTTGCTGCATCCCACAAGCTCCGCCATGTTGTGTTTCCATCTTCATTTGCCTCAAGTAACTTTTTAGTTTCCTCTTTAATTTCTTCTTTGAGTCATTGGTTGATCAGGAGAATGTTGTTGAACTTGCATGTGTTTGTGAGTTTTCCAGTTTTCCTCTTGTTATTGGTTTCTAGTTTCACGCCATTGTGCCAGAGAAGATACCCTGTATGATTTCAGTCTTCTTGAATTTGCTAAGACTTGTTTTGTGCCCTAGCATATGGTTTATCGTAGAAGACGTTGCTCGTGCACTTGAGAAGAATGTGTATTCTGCTGTTGTTGTATAAGACGTTCTATATATGGCTGTTAGGTTCATTTGGTCTATAGTGTTATTTAAATACGCTGTTGCTTTGTTGATTCTCTGTCTGGATGATCTATCCAGTGTTGAGAGTGGAGTACGAAAGTCTCTAACTATTATTGTATGTTTATTTCTCCTTTTAGCTCTGTTACTTTTTGCTTTGTAGAATTAGGTCCTCCAGTGTTGGGTGCATAGATATTTACAATCATTATATCTTCTTGATATATTGACCCCTTTCTCATTATTTCATAGCCTTCTTTGTCTCTTTTTACTATTTTTAGTTTAAAGTCTATTTTGTCTGACAGCTAAACCCCTTTTTTTCAGTGACCATTGTTTGAAATGTCTTTTCCCATCCCTTCACTCAGTTTCACTCTACTTTAAGGCTAAAATGTGTCTCTTGGAGCTAGCATGTTGTTGAATCTTGCCATTTAAGCATTTGATGTAATATTTCTTTTCTTTTGTGATTTTTTGCTGAGAGTGTGTGTATATGTGTGTGGGGGAGGCCCACATGCCTTCTGGATTGTGTAATCTTCCCTACAGAGATGTTCTTTTTTTTCTTCTTCTTCAGGTTTCTTGGTATTTGATATTATGCATAAAATTTTCATATAAGTTTCTCAGTGTGGTTTTTCCATAGCACATGGATAATGATATAAATTTGGCCCCCACATATACTCATGGCACAAGCCTGAGGTCTTAATTTCTTGCAGGAGAGTTTTTCTCTCCCATAGCTGAAGGCAGATGGAAAGTGGCATTGCTGTTTCTCTAGGTTAGTGAATGGAGTTTTAATTCTTCTTTTCGTGGCTGAGGTGACCCTTCACAACTCCAGGCTTTAACAAAATGGCTGATTTTGGCTCTCCACCTTGTGCAGGTGAAAGGTTTCCTCACCTGTTCCACTTGGGTGTTAAAGTCCCAGTCCCAAACCCTAGGGTCTACATAGGGAAATATACTCCAGCAAGCAGTGATGGGGTCTGTTCTAGCTTTGCATGGAGGGCTCAGTCCCTCATCCTTGGAAAGTTCCTTTTGTTCTTTTGAGTTTGCTTATGTATTAGAACGTAGTATATCTTTTCCAACATATTTATATGTTCATGTCAGAGGGGGACCCGATCACATCACGTCACCTGTCCAAATCAGCCGGGTGCGGCATATTGCCGAAGTCTCCTACAGATATTTAGAGTATTTAGAGTTGCTATGTGATGGTCATTGAATTTTTTTTTTTTATATTAAAAAGTGTCTGATTTTCCAAAAAGTTGGGAAGGATGTCTTTATTTGATGAGGAACTCTGACATGACTTAAGCAGGGAATGGGTGTTGCTTTTCAATGATTCGGAAATTATGCCCTTGTCCACGCGTAGCAAGCAAACCTTTACAGTATGCCAGACATCGTCCTAAGCACTTTGTGGCATATCTGATTTAGTCTTCACCGATCCTATTATGAGGATACTGTTGTTAACACCAGGTGAGTAAACCTTTTTTGCTGATGGGGAAAGCCAACGAGAGGATATATAAACTTGCCCAAAGTAACTTGATTAGGAAGATTAGGAAGTTTGGCAGTAGTATTTAAACCTAAATAGTCTGCCTACACAGCCCACGCTATAGGTATAGAAATGATGATGGTGATTAATAATAGTAGTGTTGGTAATAATAATAATAATAATGATAGCACTTATTACACGCAACTATATTCCAGGAAATTGTTGGAAAGGATTTTTTAAACATCTTATTTGCTTAAGTAATCTCTACACCCAACATGGGGCTCCAGCTCACGACTCTGAGATCAAGAGTCTCATGTTCTACTGACTGAAACAGCCAGACACCCCTGTTGAAAAGCATTGTAGGGCCACCTGGCTGTGGTTCAGTCGGTTAGCCAACTTCAGCTCAGATCATGATCTCATCGTTCGTGGGTTCGAGCCCCGCTTCGGGCTCTGTGCTGACAACTCGGAGCCTGGAGCCCTGCTTCGGATTCTGTGTCTCGCTCTCTCTCTGCCCTTCCCCTGCTCGTGCTCCGTGTCTCTCTCTCTTCCCAAAATACATAAACATTAAAAAGAAAAGAAAAGCATTTTATAAATTAACTGGTTTGTACCATCACAAAACTCCCATGGACCAGTTTTTATTCTCTTCGATGCGTAAGTAAAAACAGAGAAACAAAGAAAGAAAAAAAAGAATCCCCCAAATCTATGGCACAGGTTAAAAGTTACATAATAGTACATGGTAGGTTTGGGTTTTGAACCAAGCAGTTGTACTCTGGAGCTCACTCCAATAATTTGTCCTCAGTGTTGGGGCAAAATGAAAGACTGGTTAGCTGTGTGCTCTAGCCATTTGATGAGGAAAAAGAACCAGGGTATGAGCTGAAGTGATGGTCATGAGAGTCAGGGAGAGACAGATGTTACAGCTGCAAAGGATCTCAAACAACACCATTTGATTTCATGTAGGTCCAGGGGAAGAAAAGTCTGGGGTCAGGGAGGGCCCGAAGATTTTTTCCTGATCTTTGGCTTGTGTTGGATCTTAGGCCCTTTGCCCAAAGTGAGTAAGACCAGTTTGGACACAAACATATGCTTTGTTCTAGAAAAGAAATATGAGACTGAGAAGTTTGGTTCAATGTAGCTATTATTTCAATAGCTGTTCATTGAGGGTCTGCCAATTAAATAAGTCGAGAACGTCTGTGCTTGCTTTTTGTGCAAGGAATTTTCTGGAAAGTGAATGCTTACCCTTTTATACCTAAGTAAATATTTACATTTAGTTTACTTAAAGTGAAGGGCACCTCACCACCATATTCTCATTCAATTACATATTTTCCAAGGATATAAGATTCAGTGGTAATTTAACCAGTTATTCACAAAACCCACAGGCCATGCATGTCTTGAGTATTATGCTTGCCGTCCTTCTTAACTAACGGTGAGTTTCCTCATAAACCACCAGGAACTCATAGAGGGGTGGATTTCCAAGAGTAATGATAGATTCGCAGCAATCTATCCGGACCCTTTTACGTGGCTCCTCCTTTTGACCGTAGACATACATTTTCAAGACAGGTGGCCTGCGTTGGGAGTAGTCTGGGGACGTGAATGAGACAAAAGCTAAGTGGCCCACATGGGCACTGAACCCCTAACCTTCGCCTCATTAGCACGAAGGTCCAACCATCTGAGCTTACCCACCACAAACTAATGATGTGTGCATGGCGGCCCAGCCACATCAATCACATTTTCTGAAGCAAAACTCACTACCCTGAAAGGAACCGGAAGAACCATCCATACAGGTCTCATCACTGTGGAAACGCAAAGCTATCCTAATGGATGGCTGAAGTGCTTCTTTTCTGGGAGGCATTCATTCATCATCCTGTGTCCTAACAGGACGTGAAGATTCTAGGAATTCACATTAGCTAATTCATACTTTTACAAATGTACCTCTGCTTGCAGGGTGCTCTGGTCAGAATAGATGGGCTGATGATTCTGATATCTTAAAAAGTAAAGTTTTTGAAAGTCTGGTAGGAATTACCAACCTGTTCTCATAGATAGATGTGTTTAGTGGTTGTGCCTCAGGCCTCAGGGGATCCATAAGCTCCTGGAATGTTGTGTGTGTGTGTGTGTGTGTGTGTGTAAAAGTGTATATTTTTTCCTTTGTAGAATATTGATAGTTTTCTTTAGACCTCAGAGGTATCTGTGATGCAAAGCCTATGATCTTAGGACTTCAATCAATAAAGAGACTAAAGGGGAAAAATGTATTTGCCATAAAGCGGACACTAGGTAAGAAGTCACTTGTCCTATTATTATTATTTTTTAATTCTTTATTTTATTACATTTTTTTAATGTTTATTTTTGAGAGACAGAGAGAGACAGCATGAGCGGGAGAGGGCAGAGAGAGAGAGGGAGACCCAGAATATGAAGCAGGCTCCAGGCTCTGAGCTGTCAGCACAGAGCCCGACGCGGGGCTCGAACTCAGGAGCTGTGGGATCATGACCTGAGCCGAAGTCGGACGCTCAACTGACAGAGCCACCCAGGCGCCCCTGTCCTATTATTTTTAATGACAGACAGAAGAGAAGGTTGAGGCCATGGGAACATGGGAAACATATGTGGACGTCCAATGGCCTGACGTTGGAGGTACCGGTGAGTTACAGAAGCAACTATATTGCCTGTAGAATGTATGAGCTTTTGTGCCTCCTACCAGTGAGCAGTGGGGGGAATTTGATGAGAGTTCATTCATACCTTGACGACTCCTGGAACCCAGGATGAGTTAGGAGGAACGGCTTGCTGGCTGTGTTCTGGTTTATGGAAAACGATTGCTTGGTTGCTCACTTTAGCAAAAAAAAAAAAAAAAAAAAAAAAAAAAAAAGGCTTACTTTGAAAAGGAGGAAGAGGGGAACTAATCCGTGGTCCCCCACTTTCCTCTGATACATAGTCTGAAAAATTCCCAAGGGGGTTGAAGAAGTGGAATATGCAAAGAACGTGGGCGAGAGGCCTTGCTAGAGGAAAATAAGAATAAGAATGGAAATGGGAATAGTTTTGCTTCCAGCAAATCTGTACCTGGAGGGTACCGAGCCCCTTGTGTATATCATCTCTTCTGATCTTGGTAGCAGCCGCGTAAGACAGCCCGGTTACTACTGTGCTTTTCCAATGGCAGCAAGTAGCATTAGGACAAAATTTAAGTGAGGACCCAGGGTTGTACGTTCAACGTCAAGATTTGAACCTAGACTGACCTACTCCGCAGTCTGTGCTCTAAGCCAGGGGTCAGCAAACTGTGGCCCATGGGCCAATTCCAACTTGCTCCTTTCTAAATAAAGTTTTATTGGAACACGGCAACTTCCATTTGTGTCCCCGTGATCTACTGGAGCTGTGTGTGTGCTCCAGGGGCAGTGGTAAGTGGTCGTGACAGAGGCTGCCTGACCCACACGGGACCGAGGCCCAGAGCGAAATGAAAATGCAAAGACTTGGGGCGCCTGGGTGGCTCAGGTGGTTGGGCGTCCGACTTCGGTTCAGGTCATGATCTCACAGCTCGTGAGTTCGAGCCCCGCGTCGGGCTCTGTGCTGACAGCTCGGAACCTGGAGCCTGCTTCGGGTTCTGCGTCTCCCTCTCTCTCTGCCCCTAACCCACTCGCGTTCTGTCTCTGTCTCTCTCAAAAATAAATAAACATTAAAAAAAAGAAAATGCAAAGACTTATGTTTATAAATTATTAAGAATTTAAGAATTCTTAATTATTATGGTGACAAGAGGGCATTCAACCAAGCACTAGGCCCCTCTAAGTGTAGGGCCTTCACAGTTGCCCACGAAGCCAGCTCTGGGCCTTCAAAGTCTACACCATTACTACACAATTGAAAGTTACAGCCAAGTAATTCCATGGGCAGCTCAGTCGCTCAAGCGTCCAACTCGATTTCGGCTCAGGTCATGATCTCATGGTTCGTGGGTTTGAGCCCTGCATTGGGCTCCACGCTGAGAGCGCGAAGCCTGCTTGGGATTCTCTCTCTCACTCTCTTTCCCTCTCTTTCTGCCCCCCCCCCCTTTCTCTCTATCTATCTCAAACTAAATAAATAAACTTATAAAATTAAAAAAAAAACATAAGTTACAGCCAATTGTTGCCGAGCTCCAGCACTTTCCTGTTCTTGGCCCATGATAAAGCTTCACTGGTCCACAAGCAAGAGAGGATCTAGATGATCTAAATGTATTCAACATAAAAGCTATTCTTTAGCTTGAGAGTCTATCCTTTAGAATTTTTTTGATGTTGCAATGCCTTTTTTTTTTTTTTTGATGAAACGATAAGAAGAGTAGCTGGTAGGCATTTGTTTGTCCTATATCCTTAATTGACAAAATAAAAAGTTTATTACCTATGTCAAGAATCTAATTAAAAAAAGAATTACAGGTATAGTAGTCACTTGAGGTACATAATGTTAAATGGAGAGACTGGAAAAAAAAACATCGTGTCGAGTAAAGCACAGAATGAGATCTAAAGCACAATATCACACACACGTCAGTGAAGACACTGTATTTCAAAGATTTATGCATATCGGGGACATATACCGAGTGTGGGGTGGGGGTGGGGAGGAGAAGAAGGTTGAGAATAGGGTTAAAAGGAAAAGGAGAAAGCAAGAGAAGGATCTTGTACGAACTGATGTCCGCAATGTGTCTTAACAGAAGTCAATTGACTGAACTTACATTGCCTGAGATCCAAAATATAGACCATGCCCCTACCAACACTAGATCCCCCCCAAACCACCATTCTAATACCTCTTTATGGTTTGCAATGTAGTTTTTTCTTCGGATCCTTGCAACACCCCAGTGTTCTCGATATCTTTATCCGCATTTTACAGACAAGAAACCTGAAATCCAGAAAGTTTAATCAAGCAACAAAACATGGCAGAATGTAAGTGTGCAGCCACATCTTCTGACTTCCATAATTATTGCTTTTTTCAGTTTCCTCCCAAAGGCCGTTTTCTTCCTAGAATGAGATTCACTGTATGTTCGGGGTGACAGCAAAATTCTGAAACATTTGCTGTTACGAAAAATCTATCGGTGGCATCTTTCAATGCACTTATAAGCGAAGAAGGCATTCTTTCCTCTGGAGTGCTACCTCTGTCTCCTTCCTTATTGTTCTTTCTCTCATCCTGATATGTGAATTATAGGGCCAAAAATTAGATCATTTAAAACATGAATCTCTTCTACAATTCTTTGACTTTTGTCCCACATGGGAGCAAAATTAGAATTGTCTGCAAGAGATTCATGTTTTAAATGATCCAATTCTGATTTTCTAAGAGTCCTTAGTATACATGTCATGTCTACAGCCTTGCAGATGGGCAGTTTTGCTCATGGCCACCTTGAATCTCCCCTGGTGCCCTGTAATTCTCGTCCTGTCCTCGGAAAAACAGCTGCTCGTATCTCAATGCATACCTGAAGAGTGTTATAAAGTTCCCTTTTAGTTGCCTTTCTTTAGGCTAATTAAACCAAGATTCTTTTGCATTTTCTCATAGAGACTATTCCCAGGGCTTTAACAATTTTTGGTTTTCATTTCTGTGCACTTTATACTCTCCCATCCCCCCTTTCTTTTAGACATGGCCTGGTATTGTTAGATACCAACTGTGATAGTTTAGATCAGTGATTCTCAAAGTGTAGGTTCTGGACGAACAGCATCAGCATCACCAGAGAACTCGTTAGAAATGCAAATTATCAGGTGCCACACCAGACCTACCAAATCAGAAACGCCATTGATGGGGCCCGGCAATCCAGTTTAACAAACCCTCCAGGGAATGCCGATGTATGTTAACATTTGACAATTATTTTTCAGCACTCTTTTTCCTCCCCTACTGGGGGCATGAGCCTTTCCTAGCCCCATTCATGTTGGATGTGGCCACATGACTTGCATTGGCCAATGGAATGTTAGTCAATGTGATATAAGCCTTAGATGTATTTGTGTGGCTTTGGGTTGGCTCTGGTGCTCCAGGGGTTGGTCACAAGAAGAACATGTCCTGGGTCCAAGAGAGTATAAGGTTAGATGGAACAGAACAGTTCAGTGTGTTTCAAAAAGAACTGGAAACAGAAATAAACTCTTTGGATGTCTATCTTTCTCTTAGTCTCGACTTCCCCATGGACAATATATGACACACTAGGAAGCAAATAGTCCAGTGAATGAACAGTCTATTACTATGTTGCTAAAAATAAACAGATAAATAATAAATAAATGGAGAGAACTGATTAGTTGAAGTACAGTACACATTTTAGACTAACTTTGTTTAGATGACCTTTTGGATTCTTTAGGAGTAAAATAACACTCTCATCACAGCAGATTGAATAAATAAAGCAGACGAAGTAACTTTATTTTTTCATGTTATATGATGTCTGGAGAGAGATGGACCCCGTCACTGTTCCGGGGGTTGATAATATCAGGATCAGCATGTCTGTGGAGAAGCGGCAGGCACTAACTGAGCTGGTCTCATCGCAGGTATTTCAAATAGAGGGTGTTTAATAAAGGAAGTTGTTAACATAAGTGATGAGGGAGCAGAGACCCAACGGGGGATTGAAACCCTTCCAATGTTAGCAACAGCATTAAGGACCAGAGAGATAAAAGGGATAAATCTGAGGCTACATAGGCTGCCAGAGATCTCCAGCTATCGGAGTTCAGATGCCTCTAGCATTCTCCTGCGCATGAGGGTACTTTGTATTACCTTCCGTCACTTCCCACAATCCTCCCAGTTCTTCCTCGATTACTCATAGGTAGATCACTTGCATCCACATCCTTATGTAAGGGTGCTGAAGATTACCCATCATGCTTTCAGAAAACATTTTTGTTAAATAGACAGGTTCCTTGGGGCGCCTGGGTGGCCCAGTCAGCTAAGCGTCTGACTCTCGATTTCAGCTCAGGTCATGATCTCATGGGTTGTGGAGGTTTGGCTCCGTGTCGGGCTCTGTGGAACCTGCTTTGGATTCCCTCTCCCCTCTCTCTCTGCCCTTCCCCTGCTCGCACCCTCTTTCTCTCTCAAAATAAATCAATGAACGTGAAAATAAACTTTAAAAATACTTTTTAAAAAATAAACCGGTTCCTCTTTTAGAACAGGTGATTTTTTAGCAAAATGGACCTGAAACGGAGAGGCAAGGAGCCTCAGTGTTTTCTCCCAGAAGCAGAAGCTGAGACAAGCTTATGCTTTACAAATCTTGCCCAAGAAAACATAAAAGCAATTGAACAAGCCTTTACAAATATTTTTTAAGGTATGAGGGGGTTACCCGTAACATACAATATTCTATCCTATTGTTCAGCGCACAGTTCCCTGGTATTGAGCACATTTACATTGCTGTGAAACCATCATCACCGTCCATCTCTTGAACTCTTCCGTCTTGCACAACTGAAACTCTGGCCCCATTAAACACTAACTCCCTGTTGCCCTCTCCCCCAGCCTCTGGCACTCGCCATTCTCCTTTCTGTCTCCATGAGCTTGACTACTTTTAGGAACCTCCTGTAAGTGAAATTGTGCAGTCTTTGCCCTTTTGTGACGGGCTTATTTCACTTAGCAGAACGTCCTCATGCTTCATCCCTATCGTAGACGTTGGAGTTTCCTTCCTTTTTAAGACTGAAGAAAATTCCATTGTATGTATGTAGGTACCACATTTTGCTGGTCCATTCATCGATGGACGCTTGGGTCACTTCCAGTTTTCGGCTGTTGTGAATAATGTGGCTACACACTTGAGTATACAAGAAATCGAACAATTCTTACAACCGTGTTCCTTGAGAAGTCGATAAAGAAGAGAAGCTTACACAGAACACAGGTCAGTGTGGATATGCTAAATTTGAATTAATTAATTGTGTCTAGTTAGCTTCTGGAAACATAAACAGAGATGCCAAACTAGATGCCTTGGCAGGGGCCAAACATGCAAAGAGAAGTCTGAAAATTATGAACAAAGGGGAAATTTATAAAACATTTAAGTGATTTGCATTAGGGTAGTGAGTGGACTGGACTATATTGCTGAGGTGAGGGGGTGTGTTGGATTTTCTAGACTCTTCCTTAAGACGAATGGCAGAAACCCAAGCTCTACACAATACAGAGATGTTGGATGGAGAAAGCACATAGAAGGAAGACAAGATTGAGAACCAGTGTTTTGTAAAGATAATCTATAGGAGCTGAATTGGTAGCAGAGAGTGGGCCATTTGCTGACAGGACAGCATGCAGTTTCTAGTGGAGATCTTGAAATATTGGGATGGAAATACAGTCCTTTTGAAACTTGAGGTCAGGGGCGCCTGGGTGGCGCAGTCGGTTAAGCGTCCGACTTCAGCCAGGTCACGATCTCGCGGTCCGTGAGTTCAAGCCCTGCGTCGGGCTCTGGGCTGATGGCTCAGAGCCTGGAGCCTGTTTCCGATTCTGTGTCTCCCTCTCTCTCTGCCCCTCCCCCGTTCATGCCCTGTCTCTCTCTGTCCCAAAAATAAATAAACGTTGAAAAAAAAAAAAAAAAAAAGAAACTTGAGGTCAGAGGAAATCCTTAGAAGGAGAGAGTGAGAAGTCATTAAGAACTATTTATTTACTTGTTTCACAAACAATGCTTGGGCAGCACTCTCTGTGGTAGATCATACTATCCGAGTATGGCCATTACCCAATGCTCTTCTAGAACTGTGCCGCACTCCCCATAGGAAGTAGTGTCTTATTCCCCTCTCCCGGAATCTGGATACGCTTGGGATTCACTTGTAAATAAGAGAATGCAGTGGAAATGGTGCTGTGTGACTCCGGTGCCTCGGCTGGAAAAGTCTTCCTAGCTTCTGCCTTTCTGTTGGAATGCTGAGTCTTGAAGCTTTCAGTTCTCATGAGTCATCTTCTTGTCCCAAGGCAGCCATGCTGTGAGGAAGCCCAACTAGCCAGATAAAGAGACACCACACTGAGAGGCCCTGAGACCTCTCCATGTAAGAGATAAAGATGCCCAGAAAGTCCATCCCTGGTGGTTAGGCCTCCTGCACCTGCATGGGAGACGTTGAGGCAGAACCATTGAAACTGTAGGTTAGGAATTAAAGCTCCCTGACTCCTGACCCACAGAGCCAGTGAGAGATAATAAGATAATTGTTGTTGTTTTCAACAACAACTACATTTTGGAGAGATTTGACATGGCTGTGGATAACCAGAGCACTGCTTTGGGACCAGGCATTGTTTTAGGTACTGACGTACGGTGGTTTGAAAATCCAAGTGTCCTTGTCTGTATTTACAGACCAGGTAGAAACAGAGTCACTGAGGATAACTAGCAAGAACACTTGTCAAAGTGATAGGGCGGAACGACTAAGAATAGTGAAAGAGGAAAATGACCAATGACCAGGTGTGTTCGGAACTTTCTCGGCATTTTGGGGTGAACGAGAGGAAAACGCCTTAAACGTAAGATAAGCAGTGTCCCTTCCCTACTTCCTCGCTGCCGGATAGGATAGGATCGAGGAGGGCAAAGCACCTAAAAGGGCAACTTAAGAGGGAAAAACACAACCTTTAATGTCTCACTGGGACAAAGTGTAACTTGAGTGACGCAGAGGTGTTGAGTCAGTTCCTAGAGATGGGTTAAATGTTGTTACAATCATCCCCCTTTTGGGGGCACTCAGGGGTCATGCTTCCTTTCAGGTGCTTCTTGTGAAGCCGTGGGCAGAACCATGCCTAGCCGTGGGTGCTTTGTGGCCAGAACAAAGGGCAAAATAAATGTATATCCCATCCCACCGCCCCACATACATAATTTATAGCATTTTAATCTTCCTACTTGTCTCTGCTTATGAATTTCTTATAGAATTATTTAATGATGTGAGTTCAATGGGCAATTTCAAAATCTACTTAATTTACCATTTCTTTTCTCAGCGATGCAGTGAGGCACTGAGAACCATACTGCAGAGGTAGCAGCCTGAATGCGCTTGAGAGAAAAAAATCATCCAATGCCAGACAATTAATACGTAGGCAGGCTCCTGCCCTCTATCCCTGGGTCCCAATAACCCTGACAGGATGCTAGGGAGTTTCACAGATCAGAGAGAGACAGAGTTGTGTTAAAGGAACAGCATCAGGCGTACCTCATGCCCAGTCTTGGAATGCCCCTGGTGTCTCTAGGTGTCCTATGAGGCGAAGGGAATGAGTTTTACAGGGCAAATGCAATAAACACAAAGGAGAAAAGGATGTAATCTTAAACTGAGTCCAGTAGTCTGGACGAGGAGACACGAAGAATCTGCCTGGGAGCATGGGAGAAACTTGTTACAGTAATAAGCTCAGGAAGCACACGTCCAGATCTCTGACATCGGTGAATATACATTCGTAAGTCACGAGGCATGGGAACATTCAAGATTCTTCTGGATGGACCGACCACGCTGAGACAAAGGGTGGAGCATGGAATGAGAGACCACACAAAAGCAGGTGTTAAGAGTCCTCACCTGGCAGACACATCCGATTCACTCCCACCGGCCCTTCTCCCACGACATCTCCCTCCCAAGCACTGGCAAAGCTGTTGGGTGGCCAGATGGGTCTCACCTGCAGGACACACGCCTGTCCTCCCGGACAACTTAGAGCGGCCCATGATGTCTTATGGCAAGTCGGTTTCAGAGCACTCGTCCTTTGCGTGGGGCAAAGCGGTAGGTCACGGTTTCAAATCCGGGCTGGTCACAACCGAAGGGCATTAGCTCACCGGGGAAGGACTTCGGATGACCTTTACCCAGCCTCGTATGAAACGAGGCTCTCGGTCTCCGCTCAGCTTTTCAAGGTCGAGGCGTCTGCACCGCTCAACGGATGCTAACCGTACACAGTAAGGAGAGGGGGACACACACCAGGGCTTTCCGTCTCCTTGATAGACACGGTGGGAATGTGTCCGGTCTTACGGACGGCAAGCCGCAGACGTCAACACCGTCAACTGAGCCACAGGCATCAGCATAAAACTCAAACCCGAGAGAGGCTCAAATTAGTATCCAAACATGCCTCTGTTTCCTTAATGCTCATTCAGACAGAGGTTCAATGGCTGGAAATTATTGAAATGAGGCAGATGTCAAGGGGATGCTGCACAGGCAGCTCCTCTTCAGTGGCAGTCATTGTGTGCCTCCAGCTTCAGGATCCTTGTTAAATCTCCACATCGTGCCCGGCCCTAAAGTACCTGCCGGTGCAGCTTTCCCGTTCGCCGCAAGAGTTGCACAAATGTACGAACGGAGCTGAAGGCTCTGGGATCGGCCTGGAGCTGCGTCATTTTCCCGATCGTTAGACTGAGAGCCCCGGTGCCCCGCTGCTACCGTGCGCATCATTTCGGAGCGCCATTCCCTTCCTCCCCTGTGGTCCTTGGCTTCGCTCGGCGCCTCCCACCGACCGACACCACCGGGCCTCCGTGTACCTTGCACGGGAAGAGAAAACGGTCTTGAAATAATAGACTTCCTCTTGGTTTCTCAATCGGGTACAATCAGGGTTGTTTTTCATTTTTCAAGCCAACCCGTGTAAAGCGTCTAAGAGGTGAGGGAATAAATACACGACTTTATGCTGGGGTGGGGGTTGTTAACTGTTTTTGCAAAGGTGGCCCAAGCCAAGGCATTCCTGTTCCCCAGCGGGACTGGAGGTGGAGGGAGGCTTAAATATAGGTCTTTTTTTCCCCCCCTCTAAATCTGTAACCTGCAACAATGTCTTGCAACATTTCGCCTATTCTGAGAACTGCAGCCTATGTTGGTAAAGAAGCTCAGTGATATTTCCTACTTCAGGAGGGGGGTGAGGGGAACCCTCCAGAGGTGGCCAACAGATGTAATGAAAGTCCTAGTTTTCTTCGGTGGAAAAAATGTCTTTATATGCAGGCAGGATATATGACAGTGCACATATTTTTTGTGCTAAGTATTCAACCTAAGTTAAATACTGAAAATACGAGAGGAAAAAATATTGCCCGATTCAGTATCTGACCTCACCTTACTTTAGAGCAAGGTTGTAAAATCCAGCAGAATGGCTTTCTTTCTTTCTTTTACAGATTTTATTTAATTTTTTAAATGTTAATTTATTTTTGAGAGAGAGAGAGAGAGAGAGGCAGAGAGGAAAGGAGACAGAGGATCCAAAGCAGATTCTATGCTGAGAGAGCAGCGTCCGCACGATGTGGGGCTCAAACCCCAAACTATGAGATCATGACCTGAGCCAAAGTCAGATGCTTAACTGACTGAGCCACCCAGCCGCCCCCCCCGAATGGCTTTCTTAAACTTCCTTATACGAACCTAAACTCAGCAGAGAATCTTAGAATATGTAGCTTTTGTTCTCTTCTCTTCCGACAACACCATCAAAAAAAGGAAGAAAAATAATCTGTCATGTGTATATATATTCTTTGAGAGTTCAAGTATTTTTAAATGTAAAAACTTTTAAGTGCAACATAAAAAAAGTAGCTGAGAGCTATAAATATGTTTTTGACTTCACAAAAGAAATATTTCATAATTTACACTCTCCATTCTTGAGGGAAGAGCAACTTTACCACTCATGAATTATTGGTTTCTTCTTCCTGGTTAAATATTCACTGTCTGTCCATCTGTCTTGTTCATATTTTTTCCTGCTGATTTTTAGCACTCTTAGAAATAAGGAATACATTTCAAACTCGATGCACAGGGGATTTCATTATAAATTGTGGCAAACTGGGAAAACGCAGACTTGATGTGTTAACCTCTACAAACTGGTGTGGGAAGCTGGGTGGGTAAATTCGTGGTGATGGCTGTGGATGCTCTTTGGATTATATACTAGAATCACATCGCTTAAAAATAATTATGTCCATTTAACTTTCCTTAGAAAAATTCGAGAACTTTTTAATGCTATAATCTGTTAAGACTTAGGTATGTGAGTTGTTTTTTAATCACCACGAAGCTAAAGTACCTGTACGTTCCAAATTGTAGTCAGTTGCAAACAAATCCTAAACGATAGTTGGGAAGGCAACACACACTGTCTCTGGAGGCTTGTCTGGACGTTACATAAAAATGCCCAGACTGGGAACTTCATAGGTAACCTACACGCCGTTGATCACGATTGCACGTGCATACACTTTCTCTGTCCTCCTGCCGTGCGTTTGTATCGATGTCACACATATAAAAACCAAACATAGGTAGAAAGAGTCTCAGTTTTAGAAAAAGCTTGGTTTTGGAACAGATTGGAATTTGGGTTTTAGTCATCCAAGATGTGATAAACCACACTGGGCATTAATGTAGAAAACAGATTGAGCTTTTTAATGGGACATCAAATAAGACTTTATTAGCATCTATTAGGTTCAACCCCAAGCTCAGGAAATAGCATTAATGAGCATCATATATCAGCGTGTCTGTTATTAGATAACAGTATCCCTTAAAACCAGCCAGCCATATATTACTTTATACTTTTTTACCTTTATCTTCAGAATTAGCTGACATTCTATCCTGTTACACTGGCCTTACTATTAGTAATAGTGAACCAATTTATAAACCCATTAGTGACACTTTTTCCAGAAGATAAAAACAGTCAAAATTATCTGGCAGCAATTAATCTTAATGGCTGTATGCAGTAAACAGCAATGGGCTAATTCCAGCTCTGTCAGCCCCATCAAACAATCCTGCATTAGGCAGCTTTTCAGTGATCCATTAAAGCATATTCAGAACAACAACAAATTCAATGCTGAAGGCATATGCACTAAACATTACAACAGTGATCTTCTGAAGCCATCATTATCTCTTAAATAGTACTTCCCCCATGTATTATCATTATGCTGTACATTAGAAATACTTTGATTAAACTCCCTTAATTCATAACAGACAGCTGCAGACCATTTATGCAGTTAATCTCAACACAACAGCTATTGAGGAAATATAACAAAATGAAGGCTGTAAACTGGAAGTCATTACTATGAAAGATACTGGTTTTCTAGCCCTCTTAGAGCAGAGTGCATCGTAAGGATGGGCTTTGCGCCTACAATAATGGGGATGAAACTGTTAATGACCTTCCACTTTCCCTGTAACATCTGTCCCGAGGCTGGTTGTATTGCAGACTGGGCGCGTGACCAGTTTAGACAGGGCTGTGTTCTCTGTGCGTTGGCCAATCCAAGGGTTCCACCGAGGAGGACCAAAGCTGTGGCTAGCTCCTGTTTCCCGGCTGCGGTGTTGAGAAGTCAAGGTTTTGGTGACACGGATAGTCTCACCCATGTCACGGAATCGTTAGTGTATAAAGCACTGAAAACCTATTCTGCGCGTATGTCATCGTTAGCGACAGCTTCTGATTTCCTTTCCAACAAGTGCTGTCTTTTAAAGTTTAATTGACAGTACTTGAGTTGACATACTTAAAAAAAAAAATGATGCCTATGAAATTTTCTCTGCAAACTTTCTCTCCCGTGTGTGTGCTATTTTCTTTTAACAATCCAGAGAAAATCTGCATGCAAAAAAAAAAAAAAAAAAAAACCAAACCATCCACCCCCCCCCCTCCCAGATTTAAGTAGCCACACCCCAAGTTCACGTTCCGCTGAGTAAAATATGCACGGGTTGAATTTGATGAACAAGAAACCTGTGTAAATTTCTCCCATAATGCACCTTCACAAACTCTTTCCTTTTCACAGGTAGAGAAACCATAAACATGTTCATGAATGGGCTCTATGTGCCTGGCATTTTTTTTTTTCCTCATATAGGGTTTATTTCAGAGTTCTAAACCACAGACACCGTGTCTACCTTTTGATGAAATGGCCAACTAATTAAAACATAAATTTAGAGTCCCCTTGCCATCTCTGACAGTACTTTTAGCTTTCAGGGTTAGCATCCGTGAATTAAATATTGATCCCAAATGTAAAGTGCCGCCATTGTGGAGTGATAAGGGCTTAGCTTTCAGAAGGAAGGACCAATCCCTGTGGCAGTTTGCACGGAATGTTTATGGGGATTTCCACCATGGTGGCTAAATTGAGCCATCCCTCCAAGATGTCCGGGAACACATGAATATTAATGTTTGCCAGCGTGGGGAGAGTAGATTAGCTGGGTGGACGTCACCCGTCACTTGGGCCCCTCAGGTTACCTGTGATGCAGGCAGAGATCCTTGCCTGCCCTCCCCCACGTTCCCAGCCACCCCTCCCGGAATACCACGCTTTTAAAAAAAAAGTGGCAGCTCTGGGAAATTTTCTTCATTTTTCTCTCCTTTCCGTTGCGTTTGTTGGAATGTCGAATGTCGTCGAATGTCCTTTATTTCTCACATTTGCGTTTGTGACAAAGCTGCCCCAAATCTCTCTTGGGTACCTGGATATCCTGAGGCCAGTTGCAGGCCTGAAGTGCATTTGGAAACACCTGGGATTTTCACCCATTTTGAAAAGTCTTCTCATCCTGGGCCTTAGCTCCCTGCCATCTGAGTTACAAAGCTCTACTCCCAATTGCTGACTCACAAGTACGTTTGAGAAATAGCGCCTTTCCTTGGAAGTTCACAGCACATGTCAGCGTAGTAAAGCCTCTGACAAGGTCTAGAGCAAAGAAGCCTGTTTAACTGTGATTAACTCAGCATTCCCAAACCTTCCCAACTGATTTTTTTTTTTTTTTAATAGAGTAACAGTCAACATCTTATGGGGTACTAATCTTTCATAGAACCTATTTTGGGACATGCTTTTCTAAATTCCTGCTTGTAATAGTTATGTCTCAAGATTAGTCTGTGGTAGGAAAGGACAAGTTTGCAATTTGACTGATTATGCTTTCTTCTGATTTGTGTTCGTACGTTTCGGTATAGCTTAAAGATACTCCACGGTTGACAAGTGGCCATTAGCAAATAAAATTATGTTTGGGGAAAAAAAAATTTGTTTGCAAAGCACAAGCTTGCTTGACTTTGATAGATCTTGCCATTCATTCCAGGAATCTAAGTTTATCAAACAATGTTCATGTAGAGATTTTTTTCTGATTGGGACATAAGGTTTTCTTCAACTAATGATTAGAGTTTTCCAACTGATGTTAAACATATGGATAATTCACGAATGTGCTCATTTACCCTGCTGTGGAACATTATCTTTAGCTACAACACAATTATATTGTACACGAAAAGTTCTATCTAGACATATTTACATATATCTATATCTGCCTCTATTCCGGAAGCTTCAAGTTATGAGCAGGTAACTTCTCCTGCTTGCAGTCTCAGCACACATTCCCCCCCGCCCCAAATACGACAAATAGTGATGACTGTGTTCTAGATGTACCCTATAAAAGTGTTTAATCCACTGGAACTGTGTGACTAAAAAGCTACAAACTGTAAGTTTACAGGCCAATGTCAGTAGAGTTCCAGCAAATTAAACCAAATAGAAAAATGATAAGGTGATAAAGTTAACTAAGAAATCCTCTAACACGTTTGATCTAGGATACTAACACTTGAAGAAATGTAGGTTTGATTTTAAAAGATGAGGTGTAGATTGAGGTGCGTGCGTGCGTGTGTGTGTGTGTGTGTGGTGGGTCTTCTGAAGCAAACTTCTAACTGCAATATTTCTGTTTGTAAATTAATTTATTTTTGAGGAGAGGGAGAGAGACAGAGAGTGCACGTGCAGGAATCAGAGAGGGGTAGAGAGAGAGGGAGAGAATCCCGAGCAGGCTCCGCGCTGATGCGGGGCTTGATCTCATGAGCCCTGACACCACGACCTGAGCGAAAATTAAGAGTCGGATGCTTAATTGACTGAGCCACCCACGCTCGCCCTAACTTCAATATTTCTAAATACTGTCCCAAACTTAATGTGCTGTCCCACCCCGGCCTTCCATTCAGACAGATCACGACAGGTCTTTTTCCAAGAAAAAAAGAAGAAAGGAAGGAAGGAGGGGGAGGAAGGGTGGGAAAGAGAGTGAGAAGAAGAAATAGAGTTCCTCTGATGGATTAGGTAAGATGTGAGAAGTGAAATACAGAAAACCTGGGGGGAACAGCATTTGTGCGGTACTTTTCCCGAAGGTGGCCATTTTGAGAAGGGAGTCAGGAAGGGGCAGACCAGTCTTACTATCATATGCCCGGGGTGCAGTTTGTCTCGAATTGTGCCTCAAACGCCTGCATAACCATCAAGCCTCAACTTTTTTCTCGCTCCTGTCGTAGAGTTCAGTCCGTGTGACTAAGTTTCAATTCCATTTCCTTGCTTGGCTGTATGGTTCTTCACCGAGCCTGGTGCTTGGGCACCCCAACCTCCGCCAGTCCTTTCTCCCAGAAGGCTGGTCTGTATATTCCACCCACTGCCTTGTCACCTGACGCTGACCCCCGTCTTGCCCACCCCCTCCGCTCCATCTGCCTCCTTTTCCTCGGGATCCAAGCGTGCTCCCCTTGGTCCTGGGTACTCTTCAGGGGCATCTTACCACCTGGGTTCAGGTAAACCCTTCACTGCTGTCCATGCTTCCGGTATCCCCAGGCCATGCCTTATACTGGACTCGGAGTCATGTTAGGAAATGCCAGTCTGGGCTTTTCAGAATCCTCCTGAGTCCCGCACCTGGCAAGGTCCGTATTCTTTTTTTTTTTTTTTTTTTTAAATTTTTTTTCAACGTTTATTTATTTTTGGGACAGAGAGAGAGCATGAACGGGGGAGGGGCAGAGAGAGAGGGAGACACAGAATCGGAAACAGGCTCCAGGCTCTGAGCCATCAGCCCAGAGCCCGACGCGGGGCTCGAACTCACGGGCCGCGAGATCGTGACCTGGCTGAAGTCGGACGCTTAACCGACTGCACCACCCAGGCGCCCCAAGGTCCGTATTCTTTAGCACGATCCGTTTCCTACGTCTCCTACTTTGTTTCCTGCCTGCTCTGCCCCAGTTCATCTGATCTCCTGGCTATTCCTCAGATGCACTGTGTTTACTCTCAGATCCGTGTCTCTGCCCATCAGGTTCCCTCCCCCTAACTTCTTTTCCTATTAACTGCCTCCTACTCATCAATACTGAATTCATTTATCATGTCTTTTGAAAATCTCAGTCTCTGGCTAAGCAAGATGCACCTACTCACTGAATTATAATTCACTGAACTGTAATTACTTTCTTGTCTCGCTTTGACCTGCCTGAGGACAAGGACAATGTCTTTCATTTTGTATCGCAAGCTTGTAAGACTATTTCTTGGAACATAGTAGGTACTTACAAAGTATTCATTGAATGAATGGACCAAAGATTATACAGCAACATCACATACTGGATCATTCCCTTCTCTGGGATACTGCAGAACTGCAGAATTCTTTAATGGTCAACAGTTAGATTTTTGTTAATAGACATTAGCTACATTATATAGAGAAAAAGATACTTGTAGCATCCATGTAAATAGCTTAACAAGTGCTGATCTGCATGTGGTAGGATTGCAAGTGGTTTCATCCAACCTTTCTGTGCCTGGGTGTGTTGTCTAAATTAAAAAAAAGTTGGTTCCTTTTATGATAATAAAAAAGAGATAACTTAAAAAAGAAACGTCGCGGGGTGCCCGGGTGGCCCCGTCGGTTAAGCATCCGACTCTTGATTTCCACTCAGGTTGCGATCTCATGGTTCGTGAGATCGAGCCCCGCGTCGGGCTCTGCGCTGAGCATGAAATCTGCTTGGGATTCTCTTTCTCCCTCCCTCTCTCTCTCTATTTCTCTGTGTGCCCCCCCCATCTTAAAATAAGTAAATAAGCATTAAAAACAACAACAAAAAAGAAATGTCTTCTTAGCATGGCTCACTGCTTTACAAAGGAACAGGACACACGGGGCCCCCTGCTGTCACATGGGTCGCTCTTGCTCTGTTCCGCTCTTCCTGTTCCCTCTGCTTCCCTCATCTTCTCGTCCCCCCCCCTCCCCCCCCCGCCAAGGCTGTTGGCGGTGGGAGGTTTGGCCCGGACTTGGTGACATTTGGTTCATGTTTGCATGTGATATTTGGTTCATGTTTGCATGTTTGCTTTAGTACCTCTCTGCTAAATGAGTCTCCTACCACTATCGACCAGCTACCCTCATTGCCAACACATCCCCACGTCGTGGCGGGAGGGGTCTAGGCAGCGCCGAAGGACTTGCTTCTCCTGGCCTTCCCGGTGAAGCATGAGTCCTCAAAGGGGAGACTCAGGGTCAGTCATTTATTTGCCTCAGGACGCTGTAGCAATTTCTCCTAAGGAGGCAGAATGGGTGGTTTACCAAACTAAAATCAAGGAACCCAGCCAAACTCCCCACACAACTTCCCTTCAACAGCAGAGTATGTCCTGGGCATTCCTCCGGGTCATTAAGACAGCAGCTCTGACCACCGTGGGGCTGAGCACAGAGCCCACTCCGTAAATGTTGTTTACGGGCCGGTCCTTCCGAGTTCCACTGAATGGGGCTTTCATTCTACGGAACGTTAGCAAACTCTTAAATGGCAATGCAATCTCGAATGTTTTTTTTCCTAACTACGTCTACAGACACAGTGAAGAACCTTGGTGCACCGGTCTAATACTCTTAAAGATGCAGAAGAAAAAACTGTAATGATGCTTGAAACAGGCTAGCCTTCTCCGTTCCCCCATGACAGCATCAGGTGACCAAAGTCTTGGTTTTAGTGGCCAGGATGATTGATATGCTAAGTTGATTATGTTCAACAGACATTTAGAGGTGCCTAATGCACTCAAGGTTACCAGGCTAGGAGCTTCAGGGGATAAAAGAAGAATGAAACCTGGTCCCTGCCCTCCAGGAATTGACAGTTATGGTGCCTATATATGAAGTGTGATAGAAAGTCTCTGCTCTTGGATTGTGACTCAGGAGAATAAACGTTTGGATTTCCCTTTATTAAATGGTTTTCTTTCGGTTGAGGTTTATTCCGAGCCCCACCTCGAGCATTTCGGCAACTTCCCAACTGCGCTACCCGTAACTTTTGGGCAAGGTTCTGTTTGTGCACTGATTTATTTATTTGCGTTCTCACTCAACAAATATTTACTTAATGCTCCTATGTGCCAGGAGCTGTTTTAGGAGCGTAGAGATGTGGTGCCGAACAAAACTTCAACACACGCACTAGGAATTAGCGAGGGCTATGAAGAGAAAGCAAGCAGAATGAGGGGGTCGCGAGGGTGAGGAGCTCTTCTGAGAAGGGGTGTGTCAGGAAGCCTTTCTGAGAAGTTGGCATTTGAATGAAGCCTTGCAAAAGTCTGGAGGATGCGCGTTAAGGGCAGACGTCCCGGCAAGTACAAAGGCCTGAAGCAGAATGACGTGGGAGTGTCTGCAGAACAGTAAAAAGAGCAAAGTGGCTGAATCCAGGGTGTTAGGTAGGAGGCGAGGGCCGCGCCAGGGTCAGGTTCCGGAAAGGAGGGGACTTGTAGGCCAGGACAAGGCCTGTGGGCTACATTCCAAGTAAAGGAGTTTGAGCATAGCCTATGACTGATCTGATCTTTGTTTAAAAAATTTTTTTTTTCAAGGTTTATTTATTTTTGGGACAGAGAGAGACAGAGCATGAACGGGGGAGGGGCAGAGAGAGAGGGAGACACAGAATCGGAAACAGGCTCCAGGCTCTGAGCCATCAGCCCAGAGCCTGACGCGGGGCTCGAACTCCCGGACCGCGAAATCGTGACCTGGCTGAAGTCGGATGCTTAACCGACTGCGCCACCCAGGCGCCCCTGATCTTTGTTTAAAAAAAGATCACTCTGACTCTTCGGTGGAGAAGAGCCCGTAGAATAGTTTTTTCAAAAAAGGAATAAATATCTACTCCATTATTTCAGTCCTTGGTCCAAATGGATTTGCACAAACGCGCTATTCTTTCCTAGTTTTGCTACCCGGCCAATAACTTGTCAATACGATGGCTATTATTAAAGAGCAATTTCTACCGGGAAGATTTGGCTCAACGTTGGGAAAAACCGTGTAACACCTAAAGCTCCCCAACAATGAGCTCCTGTTCCCAGAAGTGTCCAAATCGAAGCTAGGTGACCTGCTGTCCAGGGCGTGGTAGGAGTGATTCCTATCGTGTGCGGACACGAACTTGATGCATCTGAGAAATGCTAATTCTTTGGACTCATTTGCTTCCCATGAAATGACATAGATGGAACGGGATTCTAGGTTTAAGATACGGAGAGTCTCGTGGACATTATCCTGTGCTGCCCACATCCGTCATTCTGCCAGCTGGGCAGAACGGCGCTCAACTGTCAGCCTCTCCTGAAGTCTCCTTGGCTGGAGAGTGCTGCTTTGTCCCAGGTCACGCCTCTTCCTGGGACATCCCTTATCGTCGGTCAGCTGATGTAGAGGATAAAAAGCCTGACTGCCTTGCTCCATTTGGGGACAACTTTGAAGGGCTACTCTAGCTCCAGAGCTCCTGAGGTCAGCTGGGGCTTTGTAGACACTTCAAGGCAGCCCAGCCTCTCTGTCCGCCTAGTCTGGCTTTATTCCCTTCCTTCCCACCTGTTGGTCCCTTTAGACCACTTCCCTCTCCTCTCCCCGCCCCCCGCCCAACACACACACACTGTAAACTCTACCTCTGTGTCTGCTTCCGGGAACCCAGGTAGAGAGCATCATTGTGTAGGAAAGTAAAGTGGCTTAGATGTAGTTCAGGGCTCCTGCTTGCATTTTCAGCAGGTGCATTGTCACATAAGCCTTAAGGGAGCCTCAGGCCAGTGAGGGTCTCTCTCTCGCTCCGTATTCAGAGAGAGGACCGCTCTGAAATCTCCATGCATGCTCCAGGGAGAGACAAGGAGTGCACAGTGCTGGGTGCATAGTGGTAGCTCAGCAAATATGCATTAAAATGTATATATTACAACCCCCAGCCATATGTGAACAGAGGGACACTGTGCTCTTATTGGGAAGGTTCTGTACACGACCGTCAAGGGCAGAGGGTGTGCAGGAGCTAGTGACCAGCCAGCTCCTGAAGACGAGTGGTGACCTCCGTGGTGTCTCAGTCTGAGGGGCTTCGTGGGAAAGAGGTAGAAGACCGTGGTTTCTGTTTGGTGGAAAAGGAAACAGAACATCATCACATGCTCTGGAAACTGCAAAGGATGCTGGGCCAGCCCCCAACGTTGATTGAGAAAACTGAGTAGCCCTGTACGAGAAATTCAGAAATCGCTCGAGGATGGAAAAGTTTACTATCTCAAATGTTTTGAGCGAATGCTATCATGTATAACTTCACCCCAAATCATTTTATGCCTTCCTCTGATATTTGATTATTACTTGTAAGTCTCTTCCTGAAGCTTCAAGAATAAGTTTTTTCTTTTTGCAAGGCTCTTTCATATGAATTGGCTTATTGGCATCAAAATGCTAGATGATAAATTTATCTACAATTCAGAAGCACATTAAATGTGATACGTACAAGCGTAGATTTCGCTGGAACCATGTCTGTATTTTACTGTATGCCTATCTGAGGGTAGGAGGCAAATTTTGTGGGCACCAACTCGAATTCTGTACATGCATCATGAGAAAAGGAAAGCGTCCAGATAGGTTGTATTGAAAGGAATAAATACTTCACCCATTCGTCACAGGGTTTTTGGTCAATGTTTATAACCTCCACCCCGCCCACGGTCTGGGATGGTTCACTCCGACCAGCCTTAATTGCTTTTGCTGGAGGCAGTGCATTTCAGTGATCCAGGCTCGGGACAGCCATCCTGGGTCAGCAACTGGTCCTCCGCTCTCCAGCTACGTGACCTCACCCTGGTCACTCATCCTGGTGGCTCACTGCCTCATCTGTAAAATGGGAATGAATCCAATAATGCCTAACTCCCAAGGTGGCTTTGAGATGTTAATGTACGTCAAACACTTGGAAGAGTGTGTGGCTCGAGGAATCATCTATTTCATGCATTTTCTCTCTCTTGTTTGTAAAATGGACACAAAATACTTAACTGTTTAGAGTGCAGGGGGAAATACTTGCCGAGTAGTTAGAGTCCTCGGTGCCCAGTAGTAGGGGCGGCTCTCTAAGCAGCTTATGTATAGCTCCCATAAGCTTGTAGGGCCGCTCCTACTTGTTTTGGAAAAGGATATTGGAGATGAGGGGTGGCCTCTGTGACCATCTGTATTGTTGCGTCGCCTCCTTCTCCAGCTGCCTGCAGCGCTTGGTTGAGGCTTTATTATTGCATCTGGATCTCAATGTTGACCGGTCTCTCCCACCCGTTGGATCATATCCATGCTGTAAGCAAGTCTTGCTTTGGAGTCAGTCAGACCTGGATGGACCCAGGCTCCGAGAAAGCGGGGGGAGGGGGGTTATGCAGCTTCTTGTGGGGTCTGATACTCTGTCTCACAGAGCGGGAAGGAAGCATCAGCCAAGGCAGTGCCCTATACAGGACCCAGTAAAGGTGGCCTTCTCCCCTTCTTGCTCCAGGGCGGTGATCTTATATCCGCAAAGAGAGATGCTTGGCACCCCACAGGTGTTTCTTTCATGATTATGGAATCTGATTTTGTGCTAGTTATTTCCAGAATCGGATCCGGTGTGTTTCAACATGATCAGGGGTTTCCAGTCTCCATTTCACTCATCTGTTCTGATCCAAATGTCTCCCTTCCTTGAATAGCACAACCAACAAACAGACAAAGACAAAATATCAGAGGTAAGAGATTTGCTCATCTCAACAACCACAACATATTTAACCTATAGTGAGGTTCAGATTTCCTGACCTTAAGGATCTTATTTCTTCGTGCTGTGAAATGGGTACGTTGCTAATCAAATAGGATTTCGTGCAAAGTACTTTCTCCGCGTTTGGGTTGTTTATTGCATTTTGTACATTTCATTTGAATCATATCCTTTGAAAGCAGATGTATTAATTTTAACATCAGGAAAGAAATGATCTTGTAAAGATTCGATGTGCATGTCTACGAAGAGATACTATGATGGACTGTATGGGAACTGGTCATTATAATAGCCTCCAAGAGCAGTCAAGAAAATTTATAGCCATGGGCTAATTATCCTGTTCATGTTTTTATTTTTTTCTCTCTTTCTTAAGTGTACATCACTGTGAAAATTCTGCCTCTAAGGCTAGATAGCATCTCATGTGAATCCTAAGTCAGAGATAGGATTTATTTATTATGCTGGCCCTTCTTTTGTATCTCTAGACCAAGTGGAGTGGATACAGATGCTCAGAATACTATATATTCCAAAGAAACAAAATCTAATATACAGCAATATTATGTCCTGCTTCTATATTCTATAGGAGAGAAATGCCTAAATATGAAACCACACTTCATGCAATTTCTAAAACTGCATTCACATCCCTCCCCCCTCCACACACACACACTTTTGGGGACTATTGTGCTGGTTTTCCAAGTAAATGGGGCCTTTACTCTACAAAGAACGAAAG